>NC_136605.1:22108158-22365658 GCF_910589615.1 Taurulus bubalis
GTATTAGTGTGCAAAATGACAGTAAAGTGACAGTGGTGTGTTTAATAACAACAAGTCTATGAAAACAGTGTACGACAGAATAATATATAATAAGTAATGGTACTCAGTGTTTGTCCGTATTGATGTAATATAATATATGTGATATCATTAGAATAGATATTCCTTTATTAGTCCTGCAGTGGGAAAATTTGCAGGATTACAGCAGCAAACAGGTAAAGTGCACACAAGAAATAAATAAAATAACAATAAAAACACATAATATAAATAAACAGTACAACAGTAATAAAACCAGCAAAGAATGCACAATAACAATAATATATATATATATATATATATATATATATATATATATATATATATATATATATATATATACAGACAGAATACAATAATGAATTATATTAAATACATATTATATTATAATATAATGTGATATAATATTATAGAAGTCAATGTAACATATTGACATAACTGTAATATTGTACATGTGTATATATTATAGAATATGACAGAACAAGGTGTGTAATACGTGTAGTACTATAGTATTGTATAAGCTCATGTACACTATAATACAATAATGGAACATAGTATAAAATGTAATGAATGTGTAGTACACCATAGTGTAAGATAAAACATCGAATATAAAATATAGTAAGTTGTTGACACATAACATTAATTAAAATGCTTTGACCCGCCCCCTTTTATTTTGAAAGCAGCGACCGGAAGCTTGGTGGTCTCGTGCGCACAGCCGTTAGAGCCGTCATGTCGCCGCCGTTCACGGACGAGGAGTTTCATGGCGCCTGCAGGGAGCTGGACGAGCCGCGGCTGGAGGGATGGGAGCTGTTCGTGGAGACGATGGGAGTGAAGATCTATCGGCTCTACGACAAGGTAGAAAAACACAAGTACACAAGTACACGAATACAGGAGTACAGGAGTACAGGAAGCCGCTCGTGACTGAATGAATGAGTCCGCTGCCGTCAGTTCCTCCGTATCAAACCTCATTTCCTGTCTTTCTTTACAACTACAAAACAATGCGAGATGTACATCGATAATGTGCTTCATGAATGGCGACATTAATAAACACACCTAGCGGTAAACTTGGGGATTTACCCGGAAATCGAGAGTGAGCGCGAGCTGTCGGACCGGCTGTACCTGTTCCCGCCAAACTGCGTTTACACATCAATCATTTTAGGGTCGCCGCTCCTGTTGTGCGCGTGCACGCACGTCGTGGAACCGGATGCAATAGATTCATTAAATCAAAAAGGTCCGTCCTTCAACTCGGCAGAGACCGAGACTAGCACAAAACGAGTTAAATTGAAATATAATGGTAGTTTGAGTATGAGTTGTAATTTGCAGTGCGATGCCGAAGGGAAAACAAGACGGTCTTAAAATGATGTTTTTGTGAATGGAGTTTGGTGTGACGCACAAAATCAGTGAAAACAAACAATGTGTCCACACCTGTTCCTGGTTTCTCTTGAATCAAATCCAACACACACACACACACACACACACACACACACAGAGGGTGTGACTCAGACTGGCTGTAATCAGTGTGCGTGTGTTTTACTGTGTGTGTTCATTATGGAAGCCTGTTTTCGCAACAAAAAAGTAATAATTATGAAAAAAGTAATAATTATGAGATAATAAAGTCGTATTTATGAGATAAAAAGTAATAATTATTATGACTTTATTATCTCATAATTTGGACTTTATTATCTCATAATTATTACTTTTTATCTCATAATTACGACTTTATTATCTCATAATTATTACTTTTTCATAATTATTACTTTTTATCTCATAATTTCGACTTTATTATCTCATAATTATTACTTTTTATCTCATAATTACGACTTTATTATCTCATAATTACTCCTTTTTTCATAATTATGACTTTTTATCTCATAATTACGACTTTATTATCTCATAATTATTACTTTTTCATAATTATTACTTTTTATCTCATAATTTCGACTTTATTATCTCATAATTATGACTTTTTATCTTATTATTATGACTTCATCTCATAATTATCTCATATATATTTTTTGTGGCTGGAACGAGCTTCCATTGTCATGTATTCTGCTTTTGGCATAAAGACAACCTTCATGTGCTGCTTTCAGGAAACCCGTCTTTACGAGTACAAAGTCTTGGGCGTGCTCGCCGCCTGCGCTGCAGAGCTGTGTGCGGACGTCTACATGGACCTGGCCTACCGGAAGCACTGGGACACGTATGTGAAAGGTATACAAACATACATAAACAGGTCCTTTCCATCCAGATCAACTTCTCCTCATCCTCAAGTTCACATGCGTGTCATTGCTTCTTTTCTCCACCACCACCATGAATAACTTCTGTTTTTATTAATTATTGTTTAACTTGCTGTCCTCGTCTCCATGCACCTCTGCAGTCACGCAGGTAACGTTGTCGTAGTCGTAGCTGTAGTCTAACAACAGAAGCACATAGTTTATAATCACTAGGGATTGTATTTAGAATAACTAGTGATTGTATTAGGAGTTGAAGTAGTTTTCCTTTCCCCAAAGTGGCACTTTTTGTTGTGTATTATTATTAGATAGATATATACTTTATTAATCCCCAAGGGGAAATTTGTTGTCATAGTACCGCCTTACAATTTACAGATACAAATAAGCACACAAGATAAAATATATAAAAAAGCAACAGGGATGAAAGATATATACAAAATACAATTAAAATAAAGTAAAATATATATATATATATAAATATACACAAATGAAATAGAATACAAATAACTGGAATGAAATATATGTACAGCTGCAGAGTGTATTCATTAATTTAGCAAATTAAATGTAAACAATAGAGAGTGCCAAAGTGTGTGTGTGTGTGTGTGTGAAGTGTGAAGTGTAATCAGCATACACGTGTACAGTGATAATTAATCTACAGAGGATCTTATTACTACTTCTAATTGCATAATTTGGTCATGCTTTTATTTTGTATTTCCTTGTGCTACTTCCCTGTTTAGACCTCTATGAGACGGACTTCAGCGGGCAGACGGCGATCTACTGGCAAGTGAAGTACCCGTTCCCTCTGTCCAACAGAGACGTATCCTTCTGATGGGCGCGAGCACATTTCAGCCCGAGCCTCCGGCATCGAGCGTGTGACCCTTAACCGCCGGCCCGCCAGTACGTGTACGTGAGGGAGCGCCGGGACCTGGAGCTGGCCGGCCGGACGGTGCGCGTGGTTCTGGCCCGCAGCGCGCCGGAGCTGCCGTGTGCCGAGAGCAGCGGCGTGCTGCGCGTCCGGGACTACAAGCAGAGCGTCGCCCTGGAGAGCGACGGGGCCGACGGCACCAAAGGTACCGACGGGACGTATTCAGATTCATATTTATCAAAGAAGAGCAATGAAAAGCTGCTCATCAGCAAACCTTTGACATTTCTCAGAATTATATAATTAAAGTTGTGAAGTTTTGTCTTTTATTGGCAATATGGCCATAATATATATTTTTTTTATATATTAACATACATAATAATAGGGCAAATATTTGCAAAAAAAACCATAAAATACTAAACTTGATTTAATAAATTTACACTTTGCTCCACGGTTAATTATTCATGAGGAAAACTCTTGCGCAATTTGTTAGATTTTTGAAATTTTCGGAACAAAAATAAATAACAATCTGCCGCCATGATATGAACAATAAACTTGTTTTGTTTTCAGTTTTCATGAACTACTTCGATAACCCCGGTGGCAACATTCCTACCTGGCTGGTGAACTGGGCCGCGGGGGTGAGTGATGGGATCTGATGATGGGATGTGATGATGGGATGTGATGATGGGATCTGATGATGGGATGTGATGATGGGATGTGATGCAAGTGTTACTTGTTTTAACAACTCCGTGGCCGTTACTTCCAGTAAGAGGAAAAGGGTTTGGAGGAGTTATTATATTTCTCAATGCACACAGGGATTTGTGTGATTTGAACGGCTGCCGGTGGGATTATGATTATGATTATGATTATGATTCTTTAGCCGCACAACAAGGGAACAAAAACCCAACGGACGAGGAGAGTGAACCGAGGAGGAGGTTGTGTGTGTTTGTGTGTATATATATATATTCATTATATATATTTTTATTTTATATATATATATATTTTTTTTTTAATTTATATATATATATATATTTATTTATATATATTTGTTTTCTTTTGTTTAAACATAAATACTTTATATATATATTTTTTTTATATATATATATATAAATATATATATTTATTTTTTATTTATATATATTTCTTTAGATTTTTAAATATATATTTTGTTTAAATATGTATTTATATTTAAACAATATATATATGTATATATATATTATTTTTTTTGTTTAAATATATATATATATATATATATATATATATATATATATATATATATATATATATATATATATATATATATTGTGTATTTATATACTCGCTCCTCGAGATGCAATTTAGGAATTCTGAGATCGATTTCCAGGTCACAAGGATCGGGATCGAGGAGGCGGGGAATGAGGAAAAGACCCTCAGCCCGACATCCTCCCTCCGGTTCTCCTTCACCACCTTTACTTTAATGCAAACAAACTTACATACTATGAACAAGCAGATATATTGAAAGATTCATCATCTTTTAGAGCATTTTAATTGTCTTGAAGTGGATTCTCCAGAGCCTTAAAAGTGACGGAGAAACAGTTGTTTCAAAACATGTTGACAATATAATGGATGTAGATTTAAATGTATGAACAGCTGGGAAACGTTCTGACATGAACACGTCTGACTGCACATGTTGGACTGTTAGACCAGGCTTTGAAGGCGGGTTCCCTCCCGGGCCTCCGCCTGCTTTACGGTTCTCCCTCCTTATCGTCAGCAGATGTGTGTGTGTGTGTGTGTGTGTGGGTCGTCTCGGGCACATGTGTGCGTGATAGATGCTCTGTTGTGTGTTTGCCTCCAACAGACCGGCGTTCCAGAGTTCCTGAAAAACATGCAGAAAGCCTGCAGCAAATATGGAGACTACTGCCAGAAGAAGTGAAGGCAGCCGGCGGGACCAAGGGCTCAACTCTGACTCCTCTCCTTGTGTCCTCTCTGGATGATCCACTCTGACTCCTCTCCTTGTGTCCTCTCTGGGTGATCCACTCTGACTCCTCTCCTTGTGTCCTCTCTGGGTGATCCACTCTGACTCCTCTCCTTGTGTCCTCTCTGGATGATCCACTCTGACTCCTCTCCTTGTGTCCTCTCTGGGTGATCCACTCTAACTCCTCTCCTTGTGTCCTCTCTGGATGATCCACTCTGACTCCTCTCCTCGTGTCCTCTCTGGGTGATCCACTCTGACTCCTCTCCTTGTGTCCTCTCTGGATGATCCACTCTGACTCCTCTCCTTGTGTCCTCTCTGGATGATCCACTCTGACTCCTCTCCTCGTGTCCTCTCTGGGTGATCCACTCTGACTCCTCTCCTCGTGTCCTCTCTGGGTGATCCACTCTGACTCCTCTCCTTGTGTCCTCTCTGGATGATCCACTCTGACTCCTCTCCTTGTGTCCTCTCTGGATGATCCACTCTGACTCCTCTCCTCGTGTCCTCTCTGGGTGATCCACTCTGACTCCTCTCCTTGTGTCCTCTCTGGATGATCCACTCTGACTCCTCTCCTTGTGTCCTCTCTGGGTGATCCACTCTGACTCCTCTCCTTGTGTCCTCTCTGGATGATCCACTCTGACTCCTCTCCTCGTGTCCTCTCTGGGTGATCCACTCTGACTCCTCTCCTCGTGTCCTCTCTGGGTGATCCACTCTGACTCCTCTCCTTGTGTCCTCTCTGGATGATCCACTCTGACTCCTCTCCTTGTGTCCTCTCTGGGTGATCCACTCTGACTCCTCGTCCTGCAGCATGTGGTGGATCCGGCAGGCGCTGCAGGACCGGCCTTTTGGTTTTGTGCAATCAGGAGCTTTAACTAAACCTTTTTAAATGTTGATATGAAATACTAATATATGTTATTACTTTGGGTTCTATGTGGTGGAACAATGATTAGTTCAGGTTGCAGCTTCGTGCTGAGGATTTCATCATTTTACCTTGTTTTTAATTTGTTTATTGTTAAATGTACGGAAGCCCTGAGAAGAAATGAGAAAAAGTCTAATTAAAAAAAAAAAAAAAAAAAAAAAAATATATATATATATATATATATATATATATATATATATATTTCCTGTGTTTATAAATAGAGAACGGGTTAAAAAAAATTATATATGAAATATTTCATAAATTTATGAAAAGAGAAAAACTTTTATTTTCAATTGGCAAAAAATAATCACAGTAAGTTTAATATTGTTTTCTTTTCATTTATGAATCTGTTGGTTCATCAGGTGCATTTTTTAGTGTTTGTTGTTGTAATACAAATATTGGCCACAATAGTTTAAAGTGCACTTTTTAATAGATTTATGTTTTTGTTTATACATCCTGTAAACACACAATATATGTATTAATTAATATGTACTATTTAGATCAGACTTTAAACTTTTAGATTATATTTTCTTTTATTAACTCTCCTCTCAGGGCTTCATACGATGATGCATATGATTTATTCTCCTGTAGGTTTTGGTCTCTGGAATCTTCCCAGTGTCCATTTCAGTTAATTAATCATTTTAATGAAGTGAAAAAACAATCCTGTACTCGGGGAGGACCTTTGCCTGATGAGCTCCTCGGGATTCATTTCTCATTACTTATGCAAAGATCATGTTATTGTACTCTATGCTGATTTATTAAGAGCACGAATGATCAAAGATAAAGAACATGAGTCAGTAATGTCCTGACTCCGGCTGCACCTCGGTGCTCCTGGTGATTCCGGTGAATGTGTTTAATCTGGTCACGGAAAAACTATTACTGTGTAATACTGCTGTTATTGAAATGAATAAAGTTTCATTTTAAATGTAGCTCTGCAATGTCATGTTGTCTCACAGGAGCCTAAACTTAACTAAGAGGTTTTGTTTCCTAAACTGAACTAAGAGGTTTTGTTTCCTAAACTTAACTAAGAGGTTTTGTTTCATAAACTTAACTAAGAAGTTTTGTTTCCTAAACTTAACTAAGAGGTTTTGTTTCATAAACTTAACTAAGAGGTTTTGTTTCCTAAACTTAACTAAGAAGTTTTGTTTCCTAAACTTAACTCAAAGGAACTAAATAATTGTGTTTTCTAAACCTAACTAAATAGTTTTGTTGCCTAAACCTCACTAAGTAGTTTCCTGTGAAAAGGGGAAGTTTATTTTGAAAAGACTGACTCGGGTAACAACCCAAATGTCTGTGTGTCGTTGGCTTTCAGAGGAAAACGCACAAACAAACGATGAACTTTTCGGCCGGTATAGAACCGCTGAGCATGAGTTGAGTGGATTCATGTAATAAGTTGAGTTTAATTACCAGAATAACGCTAACATGAAGGCTCCCCCGTGTGGCTCAAAGGTGAACTGCAGATAAAAGTGTTAAATATAAGACGAAGAAGAAATCCTGCTAATGTATTTGACGACTACTAAGTGAAACCTCGACCCATTCTTTTGTAAATGTCTGGTTTGCAGCAGAAGCTCCTCGCTGCCTCAGAGGAGTTCTCCGTGGAAACAATGAATCGCGGGGTCACTTCCTGGTCGCCCCTATAATCGCTCCTCTACCTCAGAGTTCAAAGTGAAAACCCGGCGCAGCCGACGCCCGTCCCTTCTGAAGTGTTGGCCCAGATGTTTCCTGAGGGGAGAATACGCTCACGGTTTCCTCTGCTTCACTGTCCGTCTCCCACAATGGAGGATCTTTACGTTGACCCAAACATTGTGTTTCAACCCAGAGAGAAGCAGCTGTCCAAGGAAACCAGCAGCAGGGTTCACACAGTCTGACCAGTGAGTCCAGGACTTTAAACCAAATGTCCACTACAAACATTCAGTGAAGTCTGGGTGTAAACAGTAAAAAGTGAGTAAATGTAGTATTTAAACTAACAATGAGAACACAAAGCATACAGTAAACCTTAAATGACTCAAATGAATGAGACAATAGTTTGATTAAAAGAATAAACATTTATATAGATGCCTGTATGTATGCCTGCTTATATTCTGAGTCTTTCTTTTAAAAGCATATTCATTATTTCAAACTCAGCGTAAATGAACGTCATGAACACATGAATATAACACATTCACATGAACACATGAATATAACACATTTACATGAACACATGAATATATAATATAACACATTTACATGAACACATGAATATATAATATAACACATTTACATGACTTTTACTACACTTGGGGTTTTATTTTTTTTTCAAGGACTTTTCCAGGCCTGGAAACAACCATTTTAAAATTCCATGACTGTTCCAGGTTTTCCATGATGTTCTCAAATCCTGCAAAACTCTATATCTGGAAAAAACAGGTTTTTCTGTTTCTCTTTGCTGATCCTGACCCATCAGCCAGAACCACAAATAATACGAGGGCCGTCCTCGTCCAACGACTTTGTTAGTCGACTTAACGCTCGTACGAATTTGTCGACTCATCGATTTAGTTGATTTAAATCCACAGATCTGTAAAAGTGAGTTTCTCTGCAAAGAATAAAATGAAAAAACTACTTTTTTTTCATTTTTGTTCTGTGTGTCATCTTCATTTACTCTTAACCAGTAACATATAGACTGATATTTACACATCTGAACTAAACCTCACACGTGTACCTTTTATTATAACCAGCATTATTCAAACAGCCCTAGTGGTTGCAGAGATACACCCTTTAGTTTGTTGATGACATTTTAGAGGAAAGATCTAACAATAGGATGTTTTTTAAAAGGTTAAACCCAAATGTTTCACAACTCTTTAAAAACTACTTGAACGTGTCACATTGGGAAAACATGCTTTTTATTTTGGCAAGAGAAAGCCTAATCATTAATATTTGTATTAATATGTTTACATTACGTTGTTTGCATGAGATATTTATCTGTTTTACATACAAAGAAGTACAAAACAAAGCGGCTGTGAGTGAGGAGCTTTTGCACCAATCGTTGACCAGCTGACGGCTCAGACAGGGTTGTGATGTTTTTACTCCCTCTAGTGGTGGAAGTTGTTCATTGACTGTTTAAAGTGTTTCCTTTGCTTTACTGAGAGGAATCTTTACTCCAAGTATCAACAACAGCTTCCACTTTTATTTTACTGTCAGGAACATCGTTTGGAAAAGTCTCGAAAAATGAGCAAAATATAAATCTAGTGAAAGAAGTGAAAAACAATAACAGTCACACTTCTATCCTCAATGCATGGATTTATTAACAGCTTATGAATAGATTTGAAGACTTAACTATGCTATTAATATTTATTAATTCTGCAGACTTTTTATTTGCAAAAGTACATATAAATAAAGTTCAATGAAAGCCGCAGTAGATACGTGGAAATGACAGTTTTCTCATGTGAGGAGAGAGTTTTAACAGGATGTGATGTGAGCTTGATCATCACAAAAGAAAGATGTCAAAACTGAAGGAAACTGAAGAAAAGGACTAAATAAATAACATTACACAATAAACAGCATCACAGGGAAAATCTGAACCTCCAGAAGATTTAAGAATATATAGTCAGAAATGAGTAAAAATGTACATAAGACAGGACACTCGATGGGAATTAAACGATTATATTTAACCTGATTTTATCTAATTTTCTGATTCATTTTCTGGAAATGTTTGCAAATTAGCACATATTTAAAAGAAAATATCAGAAAAATTGTAATACGAAAAAATTATAATCTTAAACGTATACTTGTGCATATTCAATTATTTAAATACAGACAGTTAGCTTATAATAGACTGTGCTCTCTTATAATATGGTAATATATATATATATATATATAAATATATATATTACGAAAAAACTATAAATATATATATATTGTATATTATTGTTGTCAAGAGAAACCTCCAAAATAAAGTGTCAAATCCAAAATGTAAAGTTCAGATCCCATAAAATAAATGCGTATGTGTCTACTTAATGTTGCATCTATATCTAGTGTGAGCCGTTAGTTATTAATGTAACCCCGTAGGAACGTTCTAGGTTCTCACTCCATCCCGGTTCTGTTGACGTTAACCGGCTGTTTCCATCTGAAGCGTCTCAGACGAAGCGCTCGTCCGTTCGGCTGAACAACAGACAGCGGGACACGAGTCAGACGCCGGATCCGTCTTCAGCGTCTCGCTGAGGAATAAATATCTGAGTCTTTCCACCGCCGTCCGCTCACCAAGGAAGACAAATATGTTCCTTGGCCGGCCGTGGAGCTCCAGAGGTCTTGTGATGGTGATACACAGAGCTAATTGGAGTAAGGAAGGGATGTAGTTATTCTGCCCTGAACGTCAGCTCACATTTCCCAGGAGCCTCTCTGTCTGCAGAGGGAACAAAGTAATGGTCTCCGATGGAAACTGTTTCTCTTTTTTTAATAGATTACTATTAGACATGTTGGTGCACGCAAGACCCTGACCGTGTGTCTTCTTCTACTTCTTCTTCTTCTTCTTCTTCTACTACTTCTTCTTCTACTTCTACTTCTTCTTCTTCTTCTTCTTCTACTACTTCTTCTTCTACTTCTACTACTTCTTCTTCTACTTCTACTTCTTCTTCTTCTACTTCTTCTTCTACTTCTACTACTTCTTATTCTACTTCTACTTCTACTTCTACTTCTACTTCTACTTCTACTTCTACTACTTCTTCCACTACTTCTACTACTTCTTCTACTACTTCTTCCACTTCTTCTACTACTTCTTCTACTACTTCTTCCACTTCTTCTACTACTTCTTCTACTACTTCTACTACTTCTACTACTACTTCTTCCACTACTTCTACTACTTCTTCTACTACTTCTTCCACTACTTCTACTACTTCTACTACTACTTCTTCCACTTCTTCTACTACTTCTTCCACTACTTCTACTACTTCTACTACTACTTCTTCCACTACTTCTACTACTTCTTCTACTACTTCTTCCACTACTTCTACTACTTCTACTACTACTTCTTCCACTTCTTCTACTACTTCTTCTACTACTTCTTCTACTTCTTCTACTACTTCTTCTACTTCTTCTACTACTTCTTCTACTACTTCTTCTTCTTCTTCTTCTTCTTCTTCTTCTTCTTCTTCTTCTTCTTCTTCTTCTTCTTCTTCTACTTCTTCTTCTTCTTCTTCTTCTTCTTCTTCTTCTTCTTCTTCTTCTTCTTCTTCTTCACTCGTAAAGGAAACAGGAGGTACTGGGCTTTCTTCCTTTCCTTCTTTCCTCTCCATCACTGAATGAAAGACATCCTGTTACTTCCTGTGATGTCCTGACTCTCTTAACATTCTTGTTTCCCATCATTCTCTTGGGGAGTTTTTCCTCCTCCGATACGAGGGTCCGAGGACCCTTGTATTTGTAATTTAGTTGTTTTTAATGTCCAAATGAACCGAGTTGAATTTAAATTGTATAAAGAGACAAACGGCCTCCTACATCCTCTGGGTCGTGACGCGTTTGATGCTGAAGAACTTTACCATGTGTTTGTCTGCCTGATGCTCATACATATAAATATATAAATGTCTCTTCTTGCAGCTGTTAAATCATCAGCTGGTTTCAGGAAGTTTTTTTATTTGATTTTTCCGATCAGTCCCAGTTTGATACGTGAGTTCTACTTCTGATAAAGACATTAATTCAGTAAAAGATCGTCTTATGTTGGAAATGTTCCCTGAGTTAGTTAGCGGGGAATTTAAATGATAAAGGATAAATAAACATGACCAATAGATACATTGTATTAAGTTTGTATCAGGAGCTTTGAAGCCTGCGTTCTCTTCTTCTTCTTCTGGGTTTTTTGATTAAATGAGAAACTGAACTTTCGCGTCGTTAAAATAGTTTTACAAAAATTCCATCTGCAACATTTTTTTTGCTCCGTTTTTTTATAAGTTATAGACACCAGATCATAACGCTGCGCATTAATCTTCATGCTGCAGGTTTCCATGCTCCATGTTTTCCTCTGGAAGCGAGTCGCTGAGCGGTTTGACAGTAATTCCTCCTCTCAGAGGACGACCAGAGTTAAGTTGTTATTCAGATGAGGGCTTTCCTTTAGAGGAGTCTTCAGGCGGTCATTTAGATTTCATCTCGTGAGCGCTTAGAGACCTAAGAACTCGCACTTGATTCTTTACTCTATATTTCCCCTTAAATGTGAGAAATATGAAAGAAAAACATCATTGCTTTATGACTGTCAGCTGTCACGTAGCCCCGCCCCCGTAATGCTCATCTAGCGCCGTGAGATCTCAATAAAGATTTGAGTCGACATGAAAACTACCCGGTTACTGAAAGGCCTCTTTTTCTTTTTTTGGGAACGCATGATATTCATCTCAATGATCATGTCGGACATCTTGACTTTTAATACCTGACCCGTTTGGTAGTTCGGTTCGTGTCAAAACAAAATGGCCGAACCCAGACGCTGGTTTATTCTCCTGATTGATGGCTGTCAACATGCAGCTCTCACTGCCTCACCTGTCAGACATCAATCATGTGCAGTCTAATAATACTAATTACCTTTATACTCTCTTATTTGCTGCAGTAAGTGCTGCATAAACGTCCGTCAGCATCATTTATCGTTTATGAAACTGAAGGCGGGACATAATGTTGGATTTTCACACTTTAATTATTCGAGAACAGGTGAATAGTTAACTCTGTTGATATCAGGTCTTACATTTTCTAAATAATCTCTCATGACTGAAGTTGTCCAAGAAAAAATAGCGAAAAAAACCCCAGCAGGGTTCAACGGAAACGTGTCTTTCAGAAATCTACCCGTCCAACGTGAGTTTATAACTAATCGTTTTATTGATCATCAAACAATAAAACCCAAAGTGACTTCAATCTTTCTTTAAGTAAATAAATCCCGTTTCCAGGATCATTTAAAAGCTCTTCGGCTCACGAGCTTCGTCTTCGCTCGCCGCCATTTTCTCACGAGTCCCCGATCCGCGCAGCGCGGGTTCGACTCCCAACAGAGGCGAGAGGGAAGCGACATCTTCAGCTCCGGATGTGTTTTCAGTCTTTTGATGAAGTGAGCTGCTAGATTTACTCACGCTATGTGTGCTTATAGGAGCTTTGTTTTCCACGAGGAAGAAGTTGGACATCATTAAATAACACAGCCATCTTTTTTCCCGGTCTGCTGTCGATAAATACGGTACAATTGTGGACCGAAGAAATAAACCGTCTACAATGAAGTTAAAGGTTTAAAAAGTACTTATTCTGACTTTCTTTTCAGCCAGCGCCAGATTCCTCCATGTCTATCAGTGCCATCAGCAGCCAGACTGAAGCTAAGCAGCGGCAACGGCCGCATGAAAGCAGGCGAAGCGTCTCTCTGGGGAGAGTTTAGTTCATTTACTGGATCCCCGTTAGCTGACGCGTTAGCGGCCGCTAGTCTTCCTTGAGTCCACAGAAAGGACAAAATATAATACAAACAAAAACGTGCAAAACATAACGTGAAACAAACAGTTACAAATAAAAATATTGCAGTCAGATACGTGCAGTCCATCCATCATTTATACAAAGAAAACGAAACTGAGAGGAAGGATCTCTCTCTCTCCGTTTCATCCTCACGAGGAACACGACGTGTTTTAACACCTTCTGCGTCTCGTCGGTGTGTTTTCTCGGCGATCTGTCGGTGCACGAGGTGATTTAGTGCACGAGGTGATTTAGTGATTGGCTGATTCAGCGCTCTGACTCAACACACCTCCAATTAAGTCTTTATCCCTCCAGCAGATGATTTTTTGTATTTTTCCTAACCATAATAAAACCAAGTGCGTGTGCTGATATGCTAAATGTCTTCTTTAAACGGCAGAAGGTGTAAAGCATCCAGAAAATAAGGGTGTGGGTTAAAAATGCATGTAATGCAGAGACATGTTTACCGAGGAATGATAAATAGCGTGATTTGCGCCGGCACCACAGAAGTGCTTTTCTTGGAGCGCCGCTTTCCCTTCAGTGATTATTTGGATTACAGTAAATCACACTAATACCCTGAAGAAGCAGCGCAGACACTGGAGACGGCAGTGAAGCCACCAGCGGGTTCTCTCTTTGAAAAGGGAAACTCTCTGGCCCGTGACCGGCGTCGCCTTACCGTCACATGACAGTCGGACGCTTTTCAGATGGGTTCAGTTGGATGGTTCTATGTTTTATTATGGTTTATTATATTTTATTATGTTTTATTATGTTTCATTGTGTTTCATCATGATGTCAAATCCCTTTGCAGCAGATCATTACTTCATATTTTAGGGATTGTAGCTTTTTGTTTGTGGACAAATGGAACAATCAAAAGGTGCAAATCAGCTCTTGAACTGTCTGCCGGTCTTTCTCCTTTCTATTCGACCCTTAAGGGAAACAAAACGTCTCTGGTTCTACACACACTGGCTTCAAAGAGTCGCCTCATAGTCAGACTACGTTGTCGTTATGTTTCTCCGCATGGAGAATATTATTGGTGTCAACGTCTCAGTTGGTTTCCATCACAAACACCAGACTTATGCTCATACTTAGGTCGTTGTTTTGAGACACAAAGTCATAATATTGAGACGTTTCTCTCTATTAAAGTCTACATGTTGAGAAAGTGTTTTCATTATTTTGAGGTATGAAGTCTTTATAGAAAGAAACTCTCAAAATAACCACAAGGTTTCTCAAATCTTAAGGTATTGAGTCACATTGTTTAGATAGTAAGTCATTATTTTGAGATAATAAGTCATTATTAGTAGATACTGAGTCATTATTATGAGATACTAAGTCATTATTTTTGAGTTACTATGTCATTATTTTAGAGATATAAGTAATTATTATGAGATAAAAAGTAATTATTAGTAGATACTAAGTCATTATATTAGAAACTAAATAATTATTATGAGATAGTAAGTCATTTTTTTTAGATAATACATCAATACATCAAGTAATTATCATTATTTGATACTAAGTAATTATTAGTAGACACTAAGTCATTATTTTGAGATACTAAATAATTATTATGAGATAGTAAGTCATTATTTTTAGATAATACATCATTTTTTGATAAAAAAGTAACTATTATTTGATACTAAGTCATTACTTTGAGATACTAAATAAAAAGTGAATCCATTTTTTGTGTCGCTGATTTCTAGTCTTTCGACCTCTCAAAGCATTCAAACCACATGTCGTCACTCACATCACACACACACACACACACACACACACACACACACACACACACACACACACACACACACACACACACACACACACACACACACACATTCACACACTGATGAAACAGCCAATGTGGGGTCAAGTGTCTCGCCCCAAAGGCCCCGGGGATGGAACCTCTGCCCTTCTGTTTGGAAGACAACCCGCTGAAAACATCCAGAACGTTGATCCAGTTTTAGGAGATCTCAAATCACACGACGAGCAGAGCACAGATCAGTGGAGAGGGAACCGTATTTCATAACCTAATACTGTCTCTTTATGGATCATCCTCATCAATGTCCTTCCTGACCTTTATTAGCCGACATGAAGCCAACGCTCATGAACCAGCCGTCTGACTCCGTCCCTGAGAGAAGATGATACGTTTCCAACGGAGCGTCACCTTCTCTGTTCCTCGTAGTGTCATGTCTCGGCTCCTGCCCGTCACACCGGCTGTAATCAAGCGTCGGTAAAATAATTCTCGCACCTCATTTTCTCTAAACGTTCAGGCGAGCACTTCAGCCCGTGGTTTTTGTTGCATGCACGCTGCATTTTCTTTCTCTTTTTTTTTACGCCGCGATTATCAAATTAACCAAGAATGTCGGCGTGCACCGGAGCGTGTGCGTGTGCGTGTGCGTGTGCGTGTGCTGACGCTGTGTGAGCGGTGACATGTTTGTTGTTTCACGCCGAGCGCACGGAGCCAGCAGTAAACCCGTCTGTGAACTTAAGTGCTCTTCTATAAACCTCTCAACAGTGTATTCCCTAGTTAAAAAATGTTTTTAAAAAGAGCTGCGTGGGCCAGAGATGGATGGGGGGCGTTTCGGGACCAATAAACCCTAAAATACACAAACACCTCAGATGAGATGTCTCATCGAGGCCCGCGGGCTGATTTACGGATCCCCAGAATCAAAGGCCGAGGCGCCGCACGCCGTCGCCGCTCGATGGCGACGGCGATATGATCGTTATTATCGCTCCGCTGGCGCTCGTTCCACAACATCACATCGCTGGAGGAAATATAATTCATGTGCTGCTGCTAGAAAGGTCCAAACCCCCCTTTTCTTTCTTTTTGGGGCTTCTGAAAACCCACAATGCAATGCTTTATCCTGTGGTAAACAGGGTTCATACACATTTTGACCAATGGAGTTCCATGACTTTAAACCAACTTTTCATGACCAAACATTGAGTCGAATCCATTGGAAAAGTCATGGAAAATGTATTCAAAATGTATTCATACACATTCTGACCACTGGATTTCCATTTAATCCATATTTCCATCACTTTTCACCAAATTTCCATGACTTTTAACCAAATTTCTATGACTTTTAACCAAATTGCTATGATTTTAAACCAAATTTCCATGACTTTTCCATGACTTCAATCCATATTTCCATCACTTTTTACCAAATTTCTATGACTTTTAACCAAATTTCTATGACTTTAATCCATATTTCCAACACTTTTAACCAAATTTCTATGACTTTTAACCAAATTTCTATGACTTTAATCCATATTTCCATCACTTTTCACCAAATTTCCATGACTTTAAACTAAATGTCCATGACAAACATTTAGTGAAGTCTGGGTGTAAACAGTAAAAAGTGAGTAATTGTAGTATTTAAACTAACAATGAGAACACAAAGCATACAGTGAACCTTAAATGACTCAAATGAATGAGACAATAGTTTGATTAAAAGAATAAACATTTATATAGATGCCTGTATGTATGCCTGCTTATATTTTGAGTCTTTCTTTTAAAAGCATATTCATTATTTCAAACTCAGCGTAAATGAACACATGAACACATGAATATAACACATTTACATGACTTTTACTAAACTTTTGGGATTGTATTTCTTTCAAGGACTTTTCCAGGACTGGAAATAACTATTTTATTTAACTGTTGCAGGTTTTCCATGACGTAAGAACCTGTGAAACGTGAGGCTGCATATTTCTGTGTTCTTGACCTGTTGACTGACGGCTGCACATCTCCCCCCCCCCCCCCGCTTTCCCACAATGCACTTCGACATGATAGGATCCTGCTCTTCTTTTCAGACCCAGTTCACTGCAGTGATCCGGCTGCAGCGGAAACATCCACAAGCCAAACAGAGTTAAGGAAAATAACGCTTGAGTGCATGAATTATTCAATTTAGCTCAATTTAAATCTGGTTATTTTGTTTGCGTCCCTTTTTTTGAGGGGGATCCAGGCGGCGTCCCTCCCCCCTGAGCTCGGCGCGTACAGAATCAGCGCCGCCGCCGTTGTGTTTGTAATTATAGTTTAATTCGACCGTTATTAAGCCCTCTCACATACCCAAAGGAATTCAGGCCGCAGACGCAGTTCTCACAGAGCTCTCGCCTCTCAGGCTCGTCTGGGTGAGTCTGGTGCCACGGCTCTTACTGGGATGAGTCCACACACACACACACACACACACACACACACACACACATGGACATGTACACAATATGTAGGAGGCTGAATTGAACAAATATTGTGAGAGGAAGAGGCTTGATCTGGGAATACCAGCCTCTACATTACATGTGGGATGAGTCCATCTACAATCTGAGTTTGTTTAAAGAACTTTTAATAGATATCGGATGAAGACTTGAGTTGAGGCCCCTTTTTATATTTCTATCATATCAGCTTCAGTATCGTAGATCAAAACCAGCCTCTTTATCTCCACATGCATATTTCTTCGCTCCATAATTTTGAGTTATGAAGCATCTCTGGCTCTCACAATAATTATGAGACATTTGCCAAAAGGCTGCAGATCGTTAGACGCGTTTTAGATTCTGCCTTTCGGTACACGTAATAAATATTAGTCATTTCTCGACCGTACTTTGAGAAATGTGAACTCTTCCCCCCACACAGTTCTTTTATTCCAAAGCCCAATGTCTTCAAATGTAATAAAACAAACAAAACGTTCACATTTGCTTCATTTTGAGGTAAATCAATTCATCTGAACGGAGATCAAAGGAACAAGTTGAATCGATACTCGCCGCTATCGACACGTTTTGGTCGGGACCCAAAAACCTATCGAGGTTCAGAGCTATGATGCCGTCATGTGGAAATTATATTTTAAAACATGATTTAACTCTAGAAGATCATTTTATTTCACAACTGGTTACATTACAATATCATGAAGAGAACCATCTTTAATGAGAATACAACCTGATGAGGTTTCTCACTCTCCAAGTCCTCTGCTCATGAATCCATCCCAGAGCCTCTGATGAGACAAAGCAAAAGAAACTGCACAGCCTTACAAGAGCATATCGTCCATTCCACGTGTTCATAGCACAACTCAACCTTAAATATGAACATAAACCATAAATATGACTTGGAAGGAATCGAAAGTGCTCCCCAAGTTATGGAAATATTAATTTTCATATCCCTAGCGTGATGCCACACATGATTGCCGCACCTTTCTGGAAAGTTTACGACCTCCAGAATCCACCGATACAGATAAAGCCTCAGAAAGATATCAACCACATTCCAGCCAAAACACTGAAGTATGACTTTCTTATGATTAAACAATATTCCACACGGCCTTGCTTGGTGTATATCTATATATAATGCTTATATATTTAAATATATTTCATGGCATTTAAACAAGACTAACCAGTTAATTATCTAGAAAAGAGTGAAACCTTTTGGAAAGAGTTTACCGTCCTGGACTGAAGCAAAGGAGGAATCAAGAGCGGGAAAAAGACGGATTGTTCCAACAAACACACAAACACAGACTTTCACCCAGAAGGTTGTTGTTCGAGTCTTTTGTAAAACGAGAAGTCAGAGTTATTATTAACTTCAATACGCAACACGCTTATTTTAACAAAGTTTCAGTGAAACGTATTTATAAAAAGTTTTTTCTTTAAAAAGGATGAAGACGTGACGAGATATTCACTTTACATTCATATAAAACTGTAAAAAAAACTGTAAAAAAAACTGTAAAAAAAGGCAATTTCTGCGTGTATATATATATAATATTTCAGTTATTTTTTACTGCCTTTTTTATTAAATTTTTTTCTTGCTTATTTACTAGTTTTTATTTTTTTCTATGTCTCTTGTTTGCACTCTACCCCTTTCTGCTGTACTCCTCGCAACTACTACGACTCGCAAACGAGCATCGATCAAACGGATGTTGACGTCTTTGTGAAGCGACATGATGTCCGTCGTTTCCTGTGGGAATAAACCCCGTGGTGGTTTCAGGCGTCATCGTATCACCTGACCCTTTAAGTGCTCCGGTGCCGCTCCGGTGCCGCTCCGGTGCCGCTCCGGATCCAAGAGGGTGGAGAGGAGCAGCTTTGGCCTTTGGCGTCCCCAGAAGGGGCCGCGGGCCGCGGCTTTGTTTGGTCTAAACCTTACGGGCTTCTTCTGCTCTGAGCTTTGGAGACGCCGATCTCACCGTCTGGATGAGCGGCAGCACTTCCCTCACTGTGGCTCCCCAGAGACCTCCACCTCCTCCACCTCCTCCACCTCTCCACCTCTCCACCTCTCCACCTACTCCACCTCTCCACCTCTTCACCTCCTCCACCTCTCCACCTTGTCCACCTCTTCACCTCCTCCACCTCTCCTCCTCCTCCACCTCCTCCACCTCTTCACCTCCTCCACCTCCTCCACCTCCTCCACCTCCTCCACCTCTCCACCTCCTCCATCGCTCCACCCCTCCACCTCTTCACCTCCTCCACCTCCTCCACCTCTTCACCTCCTCCACCTCTCCTCCTCCTCCACCTCCTCCACCTCTTCACCTCTCCACCTCCTCCACCTCTTCACCTCTCCACCTCCACCACCTCTTCACCTCCTCCACCTCTCCTCCTCCTCCACCTCTCCACCTCCTCCACCTCTTCCACCTCTCCTCCACCACCTCCTCCACCTCTTCACCTCTCCACCTCCTCCACCTCCTCCACCTCTCCTCCTCCTCCACCTCCTCCACCTCTCCACCTCCTCCATTGCTCCACCCCTTCACCTCTCCACCTCCTCCACCTCTCCACCTCCTCCATCGCTCCACCTCTTCACCTCCTCCACCGCTCCACCTCCTCCACCTCCTCCACCGCTCCACCTCCTCCACCTCTCCTCCTCCACCTCCTCCTCCACCTCCTCCACCTCTCCTCCTCCTCCACCTCTCCTCCTCCTCCACCTCCTCCACCTCCTCCACCTCTCCTCCTCCTCCACCTCCTCCACCTCTCCTCCTCCTCCACTTCCTCCACCTCCTCCTCCTCCTCCTCCTCCTCCTCCTTCACCTCCTCCACCTCTCCACCTCCTCCACATTTTGGTGCATTAGTGTTACTGAGACAATGCTGTTATAGTCATGTGTTTGTTTTAGAGATCACATCAATGTGAAAATTGATTCAACTGACAAAGAACCAGATGAGCATGAACCGAAACAACTGAACACAACTTGTGAAGTCTTGGGAGACGAAGTGTTCGGCCATCTTTGAATTGAGCGAAACATTATATTGTAGTTTGTTATAAAAACACAAAACTACAGAGAATGTTGTTCCGTTGCTTCAATAAAGCCTTGGTCATATATTTATTAATTACTTAAAATAAAAGGTGTCTAAAAATGGCAACAATAAGTTCTGGTTCCTTTGGGAAATGTAGAAAATTGCTGAACTAGATGGTGTTTATTTTTTATTTTTTATTTCACTTTCACAAAACAACTCGTGGTCCAAACAAATACTAGTTTTCAATCCAACAGTTACGCAGCATTAGAGCGTTCCAGCTGCTTTAGACCTCAAGGATTGAGATTCAAGGGAATAAAACTAAATATTTCTGCGAGTGTTGCGTACATTAGATCAAGCGCTGAAGCCAGAGACCGGTTCTTGGACGGTAAGTGCAGACTTCGCCCGTCGAGGACGGAAAGCAGAGCCGACGTCGATGTCGTATCGAGTCGAAAAACACCAAAACACAACCGACCACAGGCTCCTCGTCTCCACCCGTCTGTCGTCACCAGATCTGGCGCTTCTGTTGCTGCAGAGAATTCTGGGACATGAGTTACAATATTAAATAAGCGTGCCGGTCATAACTGGGCTCTACATCGCTGCGTCTGCGAGAGGCCAGAAGATCCAGTGCCTGTTTTTAGTTTTTTTTCTTCAAACTCCTCAGGGGAAAGAATGGAAGTTTGCACGATGTTTTGCTTACTAAAATGACCTTCAAAGCCTCTTTTATAGCCTTGACCTATTTCTCTTTTGTTTTAGGCTCCTAATCGACACTGTTGTTTTTTTTATTATCTATTATCTTCCACATGATTGACATAAACAGCAGCAGTCCTCTCCAGAGGGATCTGGGTGGTCCGGGTCGGTCCTCCTGCTTTGTGGGAACCATCTCTGGACCGCTCAGGTAATTTGAGTGACTCCTAATGAATTGCTCCAACATGGCAACTCAAGCCTTTACTTGCAGACCTCGGTTGGCGTCTCAACATTTAAAGAAGAGTGAGTCAGGTTCAGGCTCAGCCTCTCGTCTCCGAGCACGACTTTCATCCTTCGGTGTCTGCAGTCGCTGAATCGGAGCGATACATGTTCATAGCAGCTGGACCGAGCAGAGCGATGCTAAGCTAAATGTGAAAACAGATGGAGCTCATGGGCTCACGTCATATTTATCATGAAGACGCATCACCGTGGTTACGGTCCATTTAAACTCTCCGGTTCCTCCATCAGTTTGTGGCGACTGACAAGAGAACATTAAAGTTACATCAGCTTATTGTGGAGGGAATGTAGTCCAAAGTTTTGACCAGAAGGTTATTATTCCTGTTTGACATCATAGCAGTTTATCGTATGACACTATTTATAAATATAGCCCATGAATTACACATTTACTGACAGTTTTCTTTACTTTACTGAGCCTTTAATCTTTATTTTATCCTTCAAAAATGTATATATAGTCAGAGCAAATACTCAGTTATGACACAGATTATACATTTACTGAAGTTTTAACACAATAATTTGAATAATAGACCCTAGAGAGAGAGAGAGAGAGAGAGAGAGAGAGAGAGAGAGAGATATGACTTAATTTCTCAGATTTTTGATATACTATACGACATTATTGTATATATCATATTTCACAATATTAAATTATATATAAACAGGAATGGCGATCCAGACATCTTGCAACAGGAGGAAATACATGTTTAAAAAAGCCTTTGTTTGTCGTGGTGAAATCAATAACAAGCCAGCACCCTGCAGGTCTTCATCAGGGCATGACATTGCATATAAAAAGATAAAGGATTTCATCATATTGTCCAGTATATTAGTTGTTATTATAAACTTCCACATGCATTTGAATAATATGCATCTTCCACTTGGTAAGCACATTCTTTACCTGTATAAAAATAGCTCCTTTTTTAAAGAGGTATCACTTTTACAATTTAAGCCATAAAAGCCATGTTGCATAGCTACATAGTTACATAGTGACATAGCTACTTAGCTACATAGCTATATTTACATATTTACATAGATACATAGCTACTTAGCTACATAGCTGTATATTTACATAGATACATAGCTAATTAGCTACATAGCTACATAGTTACATAGCTACATAGATACATGGCTACATAGCTACATAGCTACATAGTTACATAGTGACATAGCTACTTAGATATATAGATACATAGCTACATAGTTACATAGCTACATAGCTATTTAGCTACATAGCTACTTAGCTACATAGCTACATAGTTACATAGCTACATAGATACATAGCTACATAGTTACATAGCTACATAGCTACATAGCTACATAGCTATTTAGCTACATAGTTACATAGCTACATAGCTATTTAGCTACATAGTGACATAGCTACTTAGTTACAAAGCTACATATTTACATAGCTACATCAAGTGACATAGCTACATAGTTAGATAGCTACATCAATAGTGACATAGCTACATATTTACATAGCTACATCAATAGTGACATAGCTACATATTTACATAGCTACATCAATAGTGACATAGCTACATAGTGACATATCTACTTAGCTACATAGTGACATAGCTACTTAGTTACATAGATACATAGTTACATATGTACATAGCTACATGGTTACATATGTACATAGCTACATAGTTACATATGTACATAGTTACATAGTTAAATATGTACATAGTTACATGGTTACATATGTACATAGTTACATAGTTAAATATGTACATAGTTACATGGTTACATATGTACATAGCTACATAGTTACATAGCTACATATTTACAGTTATATAGCTACATCGTTGCATAGCTACATATATACAGTTACATAGCTACATAGTTACATAGATACATAGTATAGTTACAAGGACAGTGAGGAATGAAGTTATTTTTATTGATTCAGAGGGTCCTCAAATTAGATAAAACAAAAGTTGCACGTTTGTATCCGAGGCTGAGACGTTTCGTTTGAGACGTTATGTTTGAAACATTATGTTTGAGACGTTATGTTTGAAACATTATGTTTGAAACGTTATGTTTGAAACGTTATGTTTGAAACATTATGTTTGAAACATAATGTTTGAAACGTTATGTTTGAAACATAATGTTTGAAACGTTATGTTTGAAACATTATGTTTGAAACGTTATGTTTGAAACATCATGTTTAAAAAGTTGTGTTTGAAACATAACGTTTGAGACGCTCTGTCTTTGCCTCCATTTGGGCATTTAGGCCCCGCTGCTGTTTTCCTTTAATAAAAGCAGCAGCTTTGGGTCACAGAGTCGGCGGGGATCGACCATTGAGACAAGTTAAAGATCTTAAGCTGGGTGTCTGTGCTCTGCACCCAGTGGGGCTTAAACATATATCACACTGGCAGCAGGCTGTTTGCTTTCACCCCCCCCCCCCTCTCTCTCTCTCTCTCTCTCTCTCTCTCTCTCTCTCTCTCTCTCTCTCTCTCTCTCTCTCTCTCTTTGTTTCTATCTCTCAGTGAATCCTCGTCAGGAGCACAGCGTTGAGTTTTCACAGTCAAACGGCACAATCGTGCCGGCCGAGAATTTCTTTGATCCCCGGGGAGCTCGTACCGGAGAGACACACACACACACACACACACACACACACACACACACACACACACACACACACACACACACACACACACACCCCTGCCAGGTTAATGCACTATACCTTAAAACTAACAAAAAGAAAGCAGTTTAAAATAGGCAAATATGTGTTTTGCTTCTACATTAATTAACTGTGTGTCGTTGTGGTAAACACCAGGTGTGTGTGGGTCTTCCTGGGAGAAATAAGAGAGCCACTGCCTACAGAAACTGTTAAATTGACACAAAAGTGCTAAAACACATCATAAATTATAATTTAGCACCAAGTTCGAGACATAATTTAACAAAAATGCCGCTTCTAAATCAGAAATGTGGGTCAAGTCCCATTATTTAGCATTCTTAAGCGGTATACTTTTAATTAATGCTTTATAACACACAATGTGTTCATTAATGCCAACAATTATAACTCCTCCTACGTCATTACCGCTGTGTTTCCTTATATGTTCATACACCAGCCTCTGCTTATGGGCGTCCACATGAGGACTTCCTTGTGCTTAAAGCTACGTTATGATGGGGTTAATAGCCATTTATTGACCGTCTATAAACGGATGCTAACACAGTAAAGCGGTGTGAAGGCGGTGAGCCGTCCGCTCGACCTCCTTTGATCGTGGACCTCGTGGCGGTCGCTCCATTTCACGCCAAATTTTCGTGCCACGACTCGACAGAACCGTCCATCAATCTTAAATGTTTCCCCCAAAAACGACACGACATTCATCTGCAGCACGTTTGAAAATAACACGCGCATGAGACAGTTAGACCTTTAATTGATTAGTTAGAAGACTATTTGACAATTTTTTCGAATTTAGAATTTAGAAGAAGAATTTTTAAACCATCAATGTGTTCTCAAATGTGAAGATTTGCTGCTTCTATCTTTTTTATATTCTATAAATTAAGTATACTGCCTGTGATTGGAATAATCTTATTCATAAATATTTGATCCATCCATTCTTTCCACTTCTTAAACCTATTATTATAGGATCAGGTGCACATGTCCATAATAACACCTTGATTATTAGATCACTGATATTAATGTTTTTATATAATGATCCATGTTCATTCTTTGCTTCAAATGTAAATAATGTACTATTATTTTTTTATTTTAATAATATTTTTTTGTCACGTTGAATATCTTCCTATTTTGTATTAACTGTTTTGTCCTATTTTGGGAAATTTTGATGGCCATTTTTTCTTTTAGTACCAAACCATTAAATTACAAGTGAAGCTGAAGTTGATGCCTTTCCTCTGCATTTGATTGGACCGCTAGAAAGGGGGCGTGGCTACACATGTAGAGCGTATACGAAGCCACAGAGGAACCTCCACGCTAAAAAGTTGCAGATGGATTAATGGATGCTTATATTACTGGTTGACGTTGGTTGTTACTAGCTAACGTAAGCTAATGGTTGTCAAATGGCCTAAATTCCAAAGACATTCTTTTTTTACGTATATTTCTTTGCATATATTGTTGGATCGATGCACGATTTGACCGTGGACATTCTCAACTTCAATAAACAATGAAATTATTAGTGAGTTCAACGATGAATTACAGCAACACACAACAGATAGCTCAGACTGCTCATGTTATCAGCGGTGAGACGCTCATCGATTTAGAGTTTCATGGAATTAAAACGTTCGTGGAAATAAACTGTAAACAGTTGTAGTTCTTCTTTATAGCTTATTGTCTGCTCATCATTTATGTATGTAAATATATCTATACCTATATTTCACGTCTTCACACAGCTTCGGCTAACGGTAACTTGTGATGTGATAGTTCTTTCACAAAAGATACGAGTCCCGTGACTTTGCTGCATGAAACCCAGGAGTGTCTGCAGCCGGTGTCTGAGGAGGAAGCTTCTATATTTACATTCTGCGTGAGAAAAATGCTTCAGAAAACAAACAGCACACCGAGCCGGCGGCAGTGGAAAATGTCTTTTCTCTTCTGTGTTTATTTGATGGTGTAATTTAAACCAAAACAGATCTCATTGGTACAAATTGCCGGTTTATTTGCTTGTGTGCAGCGCAGATGTTCGATTTCATAGTCCAATAAATTTGCCCACAAGAATCCCTAAAAGAAATCTGGGTAACCTGCTATTTAGCCTTTATAAGTATATATACACACGTCATCCACGGTATGTAATGCTGGGTTTTACTAAACTGTCATTCCTTATCTGTTTATACAACAAACCACTCTTAATCTGCTTATATCTACATTATGAAGGATTATTAGCCATTTATGAAATGTTTATACACATTCTAAGTGGTAAAATGTTCCCAAAATTGGATGAAACTCCACTTTTATGATGGTTGTAATTGTTTCTTTACGTCCTACAGCAGCATTGTGCAGCTAAGTGACTTCTTCACGCTCTCGTGGACGATCCAGGAATTCTGGGAATCTGCAGAGCAATAAATCAACTTAATCAGCCACCTGAGCAGGTATGATTTTTCTCGCCAGTATTTTAACAGTAAAAAAAAACAGAAAGACGTCAGCGTCTGACTGCAGGGCCCTCGGGAAGAATGTGTCTCCCGCTAGAGCGTCGCCTCTTAAAGAAAGCAGATTGCGTTACATGCTAACATGTCATTTGTGGGACACCGGGGTGGGAATGTCTCCCACGGGAGCAATCAGACCCACTGCAGCCTTTTTAAAAAGTCTCCTCTCTCTGCCACTCCTCATTTTTCAGACTCCTGGAATTAGAGGAAATCCAAGCTTTGCAGCGTTTGCCTCCTCTCCACACGGCTCGGTTACATTGATTAGGAATCAATTCACTTTTCCCCCGTTCCCAGAGTCGCTTTGTAACTCGACTCCGGCCGGAGATAAATCAGAGAGGAACGCTTTCTGCACGGCAACAAGAAACCAATAAGACTCTGCAACACGTTTTCTGTTTAGAAACAAACTAAAGCAAAGTTGTGTTCATCAGAACGTAACTTTAGTGTCTCAGAGGCGGAAATTATTGTGTTGCATAAAATGAATAAAAACACAAAGAATCGTGCAACGGCTTTAAAATGCAGAAAAATGGGTAGCACTTTATAATAAGTACACACTATTACTACTATTTATCATTAGTAAAGCATGAATAAACACTTAATTCATCAATTGTTCCACTCATTAGTAACTCTTAAGTATGTAATTCATAAACACAGTTAAAATATTTCATTCTTGATTAAGAAGCTTGACTATTATGCATTTCATGATATCTGTAAGTCCTTAATACTTCATTTACAAATAGGAAATCCATCATTTATAAAGTATGAAAACCTAATCATGAAACGCATAATAGTGCTTTGAACAATGCTTTGTAAATCATGAATTAAGTGTTTATTCATGCTTTACTACTAAATAGTGTAGTTATTATATAGTTCTACCGAAAAATGTATTAAGCAAATACATAAAAACTTGTAAAATAAGTATTTTGAGTATCAAAAGTATTAAAATTAGTATTTTCACATGTTGCAACTATTTTTTATAATCTTTCTTATTAGTTGCTCTTTCTTATTGTCAACAAATCTCATCAAAATAACCAAACAATCCATATGATTTGTGTTCTGCACATTCATTTTCCTCCATACCAACAAATCAAACATTGAGGAAAAATCTTTCCTTCACAAGCAGACCATATTTTTTAATTAAATAAGATGAAGGAACTGCTGTTAAAATCATAAAAGACATTAAAAAAAAACTTCATCTGCTCGCAGCTTTTCCTTTGCTTTCTGTTTTTCCTCTTCACCGTCATCCAGCAGCCGGCTGGACATTAGCTGCCGTTTCTCCCTCTCAGCATAAGTGGGATTTATTTATTTAAACTAGGACCGTCACCATGAAACAATTAAGTCGAGAACATCAAACGGCACGAAGAACAGATTCCTGAACTGAAAACAAAAGGGCAGAACCTTCAGCTCAGTTATTTAAAGACTGGAAAGCTTTTCCACGGAGACAGTGAACGCACCGTCTCGTCAAGGCAGGCCTGGTTCGGAGGGGGGGGGGGGGGGGTCTCAGATCCAGACCCGGTCCAGCCTGAACAACAGAAGGGCATCTGCTCGGGGACGGGGTGGCTGTATACGGCTGCACTCTTAACATTTACACACTTGGCAGCGGCAACAAAGCCGCCATTCCTCTGGCAACCAGCGCCGGTCATTAAGCATAATTTGTCTGGTATCCCTGTGTTGGAAACGCACAAAGGAGGGTGAGTAAAGCCAGCGTGAGCTTGTCTTCAGGGCTGTCATGTGGAGGGATGGCGGGGGGCCCCATGCTGGGAGGAGGAGGAGGAGGAGGAGGAGGAGGAGGAGGAGGAGGAGGAGGAGGAGGAGGAGGGGAGCTCCCACAGGACCGCTCGGGCACAGCAGCAGCAACCCGAGAGGGACGCAAACCCCCTCTTTCCCCTCCAGATCCCACCTACCACCTCAGCCGGTTAAGACAACAGCCCCCGTGGCCAGCCAGGCTCCATCTCCCCGGCTGGGCTTAGGCCGGTTCCTCAGTTCCCATCGGCCTCTGCTCCACCCGCCCCTCCATCCAGGAACCTTCTCCTCTTCCTCTCTCCTCCTCTTCCTCCAGTTGAAAGATTCCACCTCCACCCCGCGATCAGAGCGGAGAGATTCTCACGGGTCCACTTGGTGTTTGACAGAAGTGTTGGGGACCGACAGCCAGAGCCACTGTGGAATATCTAGTGTTCATAGTTTGAAGTCTGAAGCTGTAGTTTGAAGTTTTGTATTTATTTATATTCATAGTATATTTTAAACAGTTCATATATTGTTCAATTTGAAGAAGAAAAAATTGCCTTGCCAATACAAAAAAAACTTTCTTTAATGTCGTCAATCATCATTTTTTTAAAGTATTGGTTCAGGAACCGTTTAAGCACCGGTATCGTTTTAAAAGTATCGTTTTAAAAGTATCGTTTTAAAAGTATTATTTAAAAGGATCGTTTTAAAAGTATCGTTTTAAGGTATTGTTTTAAAAGTATCGTTTTAAAGTATTGTTTTAGCACCGGTATCGTTTTAAAAGGATCGTTTTACCTGAACCAGTTAGACTCACATGCATTTGGACCTGTCATGGCAGTCCAGGGCTCGTGAAGACGTCTTGGGTTCGGATCCATTCTCAGACCTCAGCAAACACACGTTGGACTTTAACGTCTAAAACCTCTTTTCTTTCTTTCTTTCAATCATTTTAAGTTTTTACAAGTTACACATGGCCTCACATTACTAGACAACAACACATAAGTACAATTAAAATAGTACATAACAGCATAACAACCAACTACACGAACAATCAGACAAGGACAGAAAAACATAAATCATCATAAATCATCATCCTCCACATTGAACCTACTATAAGAATTATATTTATCTCATTCTTACCACCATTTGATTTTCAAAGATCTTCTCTACTCATGAGAAGGCAGAAGGCTGAAGCTCCTCAGCTGTTTCTGTTTGTGACGACGTTCCTGACGTGAACCGTAGAGCTTCTGTTTGGGGACAGAACCCAGAACCTTCAGCGCCTCCGTGTCACGTTCTGTGATGAAAAAAGGAGAGAAAAGACGACGCCGTCTGCCAGAAACGATATGAAACCCTGTTTGTGTGTGTTTGTGTGTGTTTGTGTGTGTTTGTGTGTGTTTGCGTCCCCAGCGTCAACACTCGCATGCAGAACCAGCACGAGGTGTGTGTGTGTGTGAGCTGCAGAGGTGTGTGTGTGTGTGAGCTGCAGAGGTGTGTGTGTGTGTGAGCTGCAGAGGTGTGTGTGTGTGTGTGTGAGCTGCAGAGGTGTGAGGAGCTCATGGAGCCAATAAAGAGATGATTGGTTCCTTCCTATCGATCAGCAGCTGATGTTGATTTAATCTCAAACACACAGATCTGTGAGACCTTTTGATTGATTTTCTTCATATTAATTTAATCTGATTCTAACTGACTAACATCTGGCTTTTGAATTCAGCGGGAAAAGTTCAAATCGGCATTCATCTCCGGGACCAATGACTGTTAGTCGGCACCCAGTTTGACGAGAGACTGAATGAAAACAGTCAATAAAACATAAAAACTCAGCAGAAGGTTTTTCATCTGCTGGCGATGGAAAGAAGTCGATCGCAAGTTTTAAGCCGGTTTTCCAGCGTTTATAAAACCTGCATATATCTACAAATGTGAGAGGAAAAATAGGTTTAATTTGTTCCATGTAGCAAATATTGAGTTTTTTCTGGACTTGGTGATAAAAAAATGAACTGATTAATAATTTAGTCTGTTAGTGAAGGTGACGTCTTAGAATAGTTTGTTTGTGTCTGATTGACAGCTCAAAGATCTTATCTTCAAACAAGAAGAAAAACTGCAAGAAAAGAGAAATTCTGAGAAGATGGAACCGGAAAATCTTTTGAATTTTTTTTGCAATTTATGTTGTTGAAATATTCAGCAATGAATTACTGTCGATCGACTCTTTGATGAATCGACAAATGATTTCTGTCTTTCTCCATCGTCTCCATCCAGTTTCTGCCGGAAACACAGAATGTTAATGTGGTAATATTAATGTCTGTAAATGTCAATTTTTTTGAATCCATCTTTAGTTGCATTCTGACAGAAAATGAAAGTGTGAAGTCACGTGAACGTGTCTGACTGACTGACTGACTGGCTGTTTGACAAGTTAAAGCCACGTGGCTCCACCGGTCTCTCTCTCTTTCTCTCTCTCTCTCTCTCTCTCCGGTCTCTCTCTCCTGGTCTCTCTCTCTCTCTCTCTCTCTCTCTCTCTCTCTCCGGTCTCTCTCTCCCCTGGTCTCTCTCTCTCTCCGGTCTCTCTCTCCTGGTCTCTCTCTCTCTCTCTCTCTCTCTCTCTCTCTCTCTCTCTCTCTCTCTCCGGTCTCTCTCTCCCCTGGTCTCTCTCTCTCTCCGGTCTCTCTCTCCTGGTCTCTCTCTCTCTCTCTCTCTCTCTCTCTCTCTCTCTCTCTCTCTCTCCGGTCTCTCTCTCCCCTGGTCTCTCTCTCTCTCCGGTCTCTCTCTCCACTGGTCTCTCTCTCTCTCCCCTGGTCTCTCTCTCTCCCTCTCTCCTGGTCTCTCTCTCCCCTGGTCTCTCTCTCTCTCTCTCTCTCTCTCTCTCTCCGGTCTCTCTCTCCCCTGGTCTCTCTCTCTCTCTCTCTCTCCGGTCTCTCTCTCCCCTGGTCTCTCTCTCTCTCTCTGGTCTCTCTCTCTCCTGGTCTCTCTCTCTCTCTCTCTCTCTCCTGGTCTCTCTCTCTCTCTCTCTCTCCGGTCTCTCTCTCTCCTGGTCTCTCTCTCTCTCCCCTGGTCTCTCTCTCTCCTGGTCTCTCTCTCCCCTGGTCTCTCTCCTGGTCTCTCTCTCCCCTGGTCTCTCTCTCTCTCTCTCTCTCTCTCTCCGGTCTCTCTCTCCCCTGGTCTCTCTCTCTCTCTCCGGTCTCTCTCTCCCCTGGTCTCTCTCTCTCTCTCTGGTCTCTCTCTCTCCTGGTCTCTCTCTCTCCCCTGGTCTCTCTCTCCCCTGGTCTCTCTCTCTCTCTGGTCTCTCTCTCCCCTGGTCTCTCTCTCTCTCTCTGGTCTCTCTCTCCCCTGGTCTCTCTCTCTCTCTCTGGTCTCTCTCTCTCCTGGTCTCTCTCTCTCTCCGGTCTCTCTCTCCCCTGGTCTCTCTCTCTCTCTCCGGTCTCTCTCTCTCTCTCTGGTCTCTCTCTCTCCTGGTCTCTCTCTCCCCTGGTCTCTCTCTCTCTCTCTGGTCTCTCTCTCTCCTGGTCTCTCTCTCTCTCTCCGGTCTCTCTCTCCCCTGGTCTCTCTCTCTCTCTCTCTCTCCGGTCTCTCTCTCTCTCTGGTCTCTCTCTTTCCTGGTCTCTCTCTCTCTCCGGTCTCTCTCTCCCCTGGTCTCTCTCTCCCCTGGTCTCTCTCTCTCTCTGGTCTCTCTCTCTCCTGGTCTCTCTCTCTCTCCGGTCTCTCTCTCCCCTGGTCTCTCTCTCTCCTGGTCTCTCTCTCTCTCCGGTCTCTCTCTCCCCTGGTCTCTCTCTCTCTCTCCCCTGGTCTCTCTCTCTCTCTCTCTCTCCGGTCTCTCTCTCCCCTGGTCTCTCTCTCTCTCTCTCTGGTCTCTCTCTCCCCTGGTCTCTCTCTCTCTCTCTCTCTCTCTCCGGTCTCTCTCTCCCCTGGTCTCTCTCTCTCTCTCCGGTCTCTCTCTCCCCTGGTCTCTCTCTCTCTCTCTCTGGTCTCTCTCTCCCCTGGTCTCTCTCTCTCTCTCTCTCTCTCTCTCTCTCTCTCTCTCTCTCTCCGGTCTCTCTCTCCCTTGGTCTCTCTCTCTCTCTCCGGTCTCTCTCTCCCCTGGTCTCTCTCTCCCCTGGTCTCTCTCCCTCTCTCTCTCTCCCCTGGTCTCTCTCTCCCCTGGTCTCTCTCTCTCTCTCTCTCTCTCTCCGGTCTCTCTCTCCCCGTGGAGGTGAGCTGAACCTGGGTGGCAGCAGCAGCACTCGGGGCCTCCCTGGCTGGCGCCTGTAATTTTACCTTCCCATTCATCAGCTGGAGATATTAATAATAACAGCACATCTGGATTCACTTTACTGTCTCGGTTTAACCCTTTCCACTGGTCTCTGCTGCAGAGGGACAAGCCCTGCCCCTTACAAGCCCCTCCCCCTCTAACCCAAACCCCGCCCCCTCCTGCTGTCAGTCTTCATCTTCAGTCTTTCTGCTGCAGTTTTCCCCTTTTTGAGCTTCAGCTCACCTGAAAAGCTTCACGTTGTTGTTTTTGAGTCCATGAGTCTCAAATGTACATTTATACATTTATTTGGACTTTTTATAATCTCTGAAAGCCTTCTCCCCTTTTTTTATCCTCTTTTCATTAGCATAGCCATGAAGTAGCAGGAATATACTCAGTGTGTTGTGTACCACTAAGTAGCGCCTCAAGATTTGGTCTGATATGGTTATCACGATTGTTTTAGATCAATATTAAGATAACGATTACTCGTTGATTTTTTTGGGAGAAAATATTGTATCGCACCTTCACTTTTAATCTAAGCGATGCTTTCACTCACATTAAGTGTAAACTCTTATTTATTAAACCTCTGGACCCCAAAACCCGGCGGCGTGAAGGAAAAGCATGATTGCTTTCAACAATCACTAAAAAAATCACCTTTCATCACAACCAGAAGCTGTAAAAAAAAACGTTTATCGTCAGATTTTCAAAACATCCGAGGACGCTTTAAATCAGAAAAACCAACCGAAGCTAAACGTATACGTTTTATATTTCATCAAAAACACTTTATTCTACATTTATATTAATTTAAAATCTCACCACAAAGTTACCGTTTCCTCAAATCAGATCCTGTTAAAAACATAAAATTCTGAGCTCGTCAGCGCAACTATGAAGCCGTGACAGACTGGTCTGAGACTGGTCGTTTTTTTGGGGGGGGAATATTTCAAAAATAATAGTATATTAATAATAGAAAAATTAAAATTCACCCTCATTTTTGTGCGTCCCTGTGGATGGATGGCGCCTCTTTCAGCTTTGGCCTACAGCACCTGTGCTACGGAGCCGTCTGGTCCAGGTGTTCGACCTCGACTGCCTTTAGGCGCGTCGGCCATGCTACTTTGTTTCAAGCGCCCGAAACAAAGTGTCCGCTTTGTTCTCGTCCCACCTGAATCGGTGGAGAAAGAACCAATGAGCCTTCGATCCAAGCGATCCGAATACGAGATGCGCACTTTTGTGGCCGCGTGCCGCCGCTGCTGCAAAGTGTGTGTGCGCGGCGTGTCCGTGGTCGCCTCTGTGTGCATGCAGGCGGAGTAGATCTCCCCGCTGAGCCGTCTATAGGTGGAGCCAGGGGCCCTCGCCCACGGGGCCCCGCCAGGTCTTTGGCTCCACGCCCGTCGCCCGAGCTCTCCCGAGTGAGCTGGGGGCAACAGGTGACAGAGGTCTGCTGTGTGTAGAGCTGACAGCCCCCATGCATAGGAACACTTGCTTCATTACCAGACCCCCCCTCCCCCCCTCACACACACACACACACACACACACACACACACACACACACACACACACACACACACACACACACCGAGGGAGACAGACAGAAGTAGAGAGGCTTTACTGCTGTTTCTGTGGCACTAAACATGAGTTTGAGAGGAGGCAAAAAGCTCAGTGTGCATCACTCATCTGCTCATGAGTCAACACTCATGATGTCACACTCTTACCTTGCCAGCCTCACACACACAACTATACTGTATTACCAATTTTTTCGTATAAAAGACCTTATTTATTAAAAAAAAAAAAAGAGTAGAGAGTTTTTCCATGCAGCGAGACGGAGGCGTACCTCCCAGAGAGCCCCGACTGTTCGACCGTCGTGCCACAAACAACCTGCTCAAAACACTTAGAGTATTTCTCCCATGCAGAAATAAACACTGGCCAATTAGTGTTTCTTATTTTTGGAACTATTTTAGCTGCCAGAGAAGTTAAAAAACATAACCGAGCAGACGTGGCCTGACGCGCGGAGAGGGGGGATGAAGTCTCCCGCGTCGGACGGCCCGCTAGCTGCAATAGCAGCTAACTCACTATTAGCTAGCTACTAGTGGCTGCTATAATAGTGGAGCAGCCACTATCATAGCAGCTAGTGGAGCAGCCACTAGTAGCTAGCTACTAGTGGCTGCTCCACTAGTAGCTAGCTAATAGTGGCTGCTCCACTAGCTATTAGTGGCTGATATAACAGTGGAGCAGCCACTATTAGCTAGCTATTAGTGGCTGCTCCAGTAATAGCTAGCTAATAGCTAGCTGCAATAGCCACCGAGGGCCAGTAGAGTAGAATCGCGAGTAGAATCCTCGCGATGGAACAATAGCGCCACTATTATCCAGCAGAGAGAGAGAGAGATGAATTCACATGAGGACAGGTCATCTTGATTTATGAAGTGTGAATTAGGAGCTCAGAGTTTGGAGACCGAGGTGGGGTCGGTGGGGGTTGGGTGGCACAAACAGCCGTCTGTGTTGTCGGGGCTGGAGACATCGCGACCTCCCGTCATCCCCCCGTGCCACCACCTCCACCTCTACCTCCACCTCCACCACCTCCACCTCCACCTCCACCTCCACCTCCACCTCCTCCACCTCCACCTCCACCTCCACCTCCTCCACCTCCACCTCCTCCTCCACCTCCACTACGCTCTGACTCCCGGCCTGTTCGCTCATTCTCAGGAGCCTCTGGCACGGCTGCAGCTTTTGGGCTTCTGGTCGATCTGTGGAAACCCAGCACAGATCTCCATGTGGGGATCAACGCCTCGGCTTCGGCAACAGGCGTTGAAATGCGCTAAATACCCCCCCACACCATACCCCCACGTACCCCCACCACCAGACGCCCATGCTGTGTGTCTGTGCTGCTCGTCAGGCTCCATTTATGTCACTCGGCAGGTTGACGGAGTGCTGACTCATCCATCAAGAGGCACAAGTGTTTACTTTGATTCCAGTAAATGAAGGCCGATCGAAAAACCGCTGACCTGGCCGTGCTCCTGGGAGAGAGAGAGAGTACACAGCGGTTGTGTATTCACTGCGTACTTGAGAGTATTAGTCCACTCCAGAGTTTGCCCGGGACAAGCTGATGAGGATTTGATACTCTTCATACCTCCATGTGGCGTCCAGCGGGTCCACTGCACTAATCGAGAATGGGAATAAAGTTGATTCAGGAAGAAGGAGAGCTAGTTACGTTAGCAGCGCGGCTAACGGAGATGCGTTCAGGCTCTGCTCGGTGAAAATTAGTATTGGGTAAAGGTGAATTATAACGTTCACAGTAATCTTGTAAAATGTGGTGTTGAAAAACTTCAATAAATCCAGTAGTTTGAAACAGATAAATCAAACATAGATATTAAAGCTAATAACACATCATTAAAACTACAATTGACAAGATTTGTTTTAATCCATGGAAATACCATCTTTCAATATTTCATAATCATTTGAATTGTTTTCATGAAGAAAAGGATTAACACTATAAATGACAAAAGTATAACGTTTAGAATGTTTCATTTGGTTTACTGACTTTCAGCATTGAGAATGCAGCTTTAACACATGAAGCATTTACTTCTATACAACCAGAGGAGCCAGTAGAGAAAATGCAGTGTGGTTTGTAAAATAAATCTTAGTCTCAGTTGTTTTCTGCAGGAAGCTTATATGGTTTGTAAAATTGAATTTCGATAAATTTGGACAAAACATTTTTATTCTGTAAAAATTAAAATCCGAGACATTGAGCCAAAGACACCGAGGGGGAAAGTTAAAAATAATTCACATGCTAAAAAAATAAAATATAATACTTTTTTAATACAAGCTGACCCATTTGTGTAACATTAAATAATTAACTTTTCATTGGAGATTTGAATCCTGTCAACTGTGTTATCTCTCCAGGACTTTAGTTTTATATAATATATATATATATATATATATATATATATATATATATATATATAAATAATATATATTTATATATACTGCTGATGAACTGGCCCGTCACCTGTATGCCTCAGCACAGACTCAGCCCTCAGAGTAATCACTGACTACTTTGTTCTGAGCTTTTGGTTTTAATGACTTTGTTTGGATGCAGAGATTCTGTCTGTGAAAACTTTTATGGCGGAGTGGAAGGAGCACACACACACACACACACACACACACACACACACACACACACACACACACACACACACACACACACACACACACACACACACACACACACACACACACACACCAGGCTTCTGGGTGCTTGGAGCATCAGCTCTGCAACCTGTGGGGAGAAAAACAAGCCAAAAGTGCTAATTATAGCTCTCGTTAAAAGCCACAGATATTTATGAGCGTTCTCTACAAGCTGGTGATGATGAGAGACTTGACGTGAACGGCCCGGTGGACTAATACAGTATCAGACTTTCATAATCACAATGCACAAAGGGCCAGGGTTCAATAATCCTTCTGTTTTAAACTGTTACCTTTAAGGCCTTCACAGTGTTTTTTTGGTTCGATTTTCTTTAGTTTTTTGCGATTAATTCTTACGTGAATGCATTTTTTTCAAACTATTAGAGATAGATATATGACTCAATACTTTTTGGGGAACAAAGTTGATTTGTTATATCAAATAAAGGCGGCGTCCGATCGTGTCGTGCAGGTCGGACGTATCCAAAACGTGCACAACAACACCGAGGCGTCGTATCCTGAACGTCATTACTCAACAAAGGATAGATTCACTCTCTCTGTTCTTACCTTTCACAATAAAAGCCCAAGCACAGGATCCTGATAGTTGGTCCTCTGCCTGTGTGAAACTTTTGGGACCTTTTATCGAAAACACTTTGCATCACCGCTTTAATTCAGCTTGAGTCAGCGAGCGATTCACATCATCATTGTGGTTTATTTGTGTGTTCGGGCCTTTTTCAGAAGAATATGTCGAGCTTTGAGAAGGCAGGTAACACGGTGACCTGCAGGAATGCTAATGTGCCAACCATCTCCTGGCCAGCAATACCCTTTAATTAAGCTCACAGCAGGAGTGATTATTGTGATTTGTGTGCTCTTGGATCGCAGAGGAATAGGAAAATAGCGCTAAACAAACTTAGCAAATTGCACACCTCCCCAAAGTGCCAGAGTCAACAGCGGAGCACCCACTCCATGTCTGCGTGTGTTCAGCTTGGCAATGTGGCCTCAATTAGCCCGAGGTGTGAAACCTGCGTTTCGGGACGGGAGATAAAGCGTGAAAGGTGCTTTTGTGTTGCTGCTCCCCGAAGAGGACCCCGAGACGATGACGACGCCTCCTGCAGAAGAGACGGAGGAGGAGGAGGACCCTCAACCTCTCTGGAGGTCTCCGGGGTTCTGCTCCGCGGATGAAAGCTATCAGGATCCTTCTGCTGCTGCTGTGTTTCTACCCGAGCCGCTTCTCGCTGAAGGTTTCCTTCGCCAAGAGCAGGAGTCTGCCTTTCCTCACTAAATGAGAAAACCTGTGTGCGCGGCTCAAACCAGGAGATTCATTTTAATAAGACGCGTATCCTTGAGCGCAGGTTTTAAAAGTCTTCTCCAAGAACCAGACCCAAAAAGAGGTCATTACATTCACCCGTTTATTAGCCAAAGAGAACTGTGTTTGGTTAACTCAAGAACACACACACACACACACACACACACACACACACACAAAGGCCTCAATTAAACAGCCGTCTGTCTCCAGTAGCCTGTCTTTTTAAGGAGGAATATTTCACGATCAAAATGTTCCCGTGGTAAAACAGTAGGAAGGGATTAGAAGAAACAAAAACAACTCGGCGTTAAACGAGCCGGAGAATCCTGATGACACGTAATGAGAACCACGTTTTGGACTTGACCGCACGAAGGCCACGTGGTAAATGAAATATTCCGCTTTTTATTTTGAAAAGAATCCCTCAACAGCTTCATTTTTTAAATAATCGAGAGCAAAGAAAAGAAGTGATTCAATCTTTTGCTTTGCGTTTTTTCCCTTGACAATCCGGTGCTTTCTAAAAATCAGAAAGCGGTTAGTATGCGGCGTGCATGTGTGAGTCGTTGACCCGTCAGAGCGCCGTCGATGCTTTATGATACGTGCCGGTCAGATGAAAAATACACGGGTGACATTTTCCAGACTTTTCGCCATCACTTCCCGGCGACGCGGGCGAGCCGCTCGAGCGCCCCGCGTGAATTAGCTCATTGAAAAGCGAAACAGAGACGCATTTATCTCCCGCGCGTCGCTTTATGGCCGGCTAAGTTCTTCCACTAAATTATTTTTCAGAGAATGATTCTCTGAGCGTTGAGCTTAGACAGGTTTCTTCAAAATCGTGATACTTTCCACGGCCGCCGCTTAGCGAGCGTTGTTGATTTGGGAGCTAATTTGGCCGCATGGGGCTTTTTTGACGGAGAGGCTCTCCGTCAAAAAAGCCCCGGGACGGAGACGCCGTCCCACGTGAGCGGGTCACGTTCAAGCTGTAAATAATTTCGTTCTGCTAACCGGGTGAAAGGATTGCTGCTCGCTTTAAGTGCAGTGCGTCTGAATTACACTTCAATCTAGAAATTTGTGAGGAAATTAAAAACGTAGCCGGAACATCCAGCGTTCTGCTGAGGTTCCCCTCCTCCTCGCTGCCTGGCAGCGTCACGCGGGTTCTGCTTCATTGAAGCTTCATTATGTGGCTTCACTGAGTGAAAGCTTCATGCATCAACAGTGACGCTCTGTTTCAGCTAACGGGACTCTGTGAGTCACTTTATGCAAAAACTCAACCCGGCATATTTGGCCTAAACTTTTGGATCTCAGTGCGTATTAATAATATGAGATGTGTGAGTAAATTAAGTGATTGAAGGTATAGATATTTCTGATTTATTTGGAAAATAAATGTCTGAACAGACACTTTGACTGCAATGTTGTGTGTGCATCACATTGATGCTTCTTTCAGAGGGATATGCATGAACAAATATATAAGTAATGCACATATTTTGATCTTTATTTGCAAGCTGTTGCAAAAGATTAAGATCACATTGAGCGGGTTTTTGCCTTCTGACTTTAAATGAGCAGAAATGCTCCCAGTGGCAGGAGAAAGACGTGAGATCACAGCGTCTGTGACTGTGATTCTTTCTGACTCTGGTTTTTAAGAAAAGGTAAACCATAAAGCCTCATTGCTCTTCAGAGTATTTTTATTTATTTTTTTATCAATAAGTTGCGGATGTTCTTTGGTTCTTTGTGCTGAAGCTCCAGCAGGATTCCCAGATGAAAGACAATCATTCCCACTGTGAGGCTGATGTAAGGACGTCTGGAAAACCGACAGGGGGCGTGTCCAGGGGGCGTGTCCTCTCGCTGCATTGACCCCTCCCCCTCCCATCAGTGCGGTGGAAGAAGGAGGTTTTTGGGGATCTCCTCCTAGACAACAAACCCACATTCAAAGAGAGGCACGCGAATGACGTCACGCTGCGTGTGGAGCATATAAGGGAGGTCGCGCGCTGCGCTCAGCGCTTCAGAGGAGACACGGGGGCGAGCATCATGCCGAGCCCGCGCGCACGGAGCCCGAGGAGAGACCTGAGCTTCATAAACAAATAGTTCCCCACCGATGCAGCTGCGGAGGAACGTTTCTCACTTCTGTGCCGGATGCTCATCATGGGAAAGAGACATTTTTAAGGGACGCTCGAGACGCAGGTTTTGGATACGGCTCACGCGTAATTGCGCACGAGAAAGAGTCCGTTCCGCAACTCCCCCCGGACCCGGACCCGGACATGGACCAGACCCAGCAGTGTGTGGCCCTGTACCTGCTGGTGCTGTCCCTCGGCCTCCTCGCGGAGAGGGGGCTCTGTCAGCACTACTTCCTCCTGCGGCCCATCCCGAGCGACAGTCTGCCGCTGGTGGACTTAAAGGAGGACCCGGACCCCGTGTTCGACCCCAGGGAGCGGGACCTTAACGAGACGGAGCTGAAGAGCCTCCTGGGGGACTTTGACGGCCGCTATTTGTCCGTGCTGCCGCCCGCGGATGACAAGTACACCGGGAACGACGAGCTGGACGACTTCGAGGCGCAGAAGCCCGGCGGGGTTCTGCCCAAAGAGATCCGGGCCGTGGACTTCGACGTCCAGCTGGGCAAGAAGCACAAGCCCAGCAAGAAGCTGAAGCGGCGGCTGCAGCAGTGGCTGTGGGCGTACTCCTTCTGCCCGGTCGCGGACACGTGGACCGACCTGGGGACCCGGTTCTGGCCGCGCTTCGTGCGCGCGGGCGGCTGCCTCGGCAAGAGGTCGTGCTCGGTCCCGGAGGGGATGCAGTGCAAGCCCGCGAACTCCACCCACCTGACGGTGCTGAGGTGGAGGTGCGTGCCGCGGAAAGGAGGACTGAAGTGCGCCTGGATCCCGGTCCAGTACCCGGTCATCACGGACTGCAAGTGCTCCTGCTCCAGCTAGAAGACAAGACTCTGAATAATAAATTATAAGCTCATTATTTTTGTGATTTTTGTTTTGTTTTTGTTGGTCACGTGCACTACCAGAGTGTAGGAATGTATTTGTGTGTCTGCGGGGCCATGCAGGTCTATATAGCTCCCTGTACAAAGTCAGTATTAATGTAACCAGAGCTACTTTATTTGTGGAGAATGTCGGTTATATATTTTGTATTTATGGAGATATGGCGCATAGAGCCATAAGGACTGCTGTTGTTCCATATTTGGAGAAAGCAGATCGACCTCAGAGTTAAACGTGGATTATTGATACTTGTTTTATCCTGTAAATTTAGGAAATGTGCTATTTATTCTTTATATTCGTACAATAAAACAACACTGAAATGACTTGAATGCTTTTCTCTTCCTCCTCTCGGTCCGTCTACCTGGTCTAAGTCACCTGCAGTGTTCCCTGTGCAGTCCTGCAGTGTAACACCGTTTAACGCATAACACACTTTAAACAGTCGTGCATGTTCTGCACCATCTTTCTCTAGTCCAGGTCCATGTGGGAACACCAGTTCATCTCACAGGAGGACTTGGTGGTGGACTGCTGATAACTAGAGATATTTCTGATGGATGTCTGGGTTTATTACACAACATCAGATGTTGGATGTAAAGACAACATGGCCGATAGTTCACCACCACTTATCTAATCTAATCTGACCGTGTCAGTCGTACGTCAGAACCCGTTACATGCTGATAGAGGACGAGCAGAGATTCTGTGATTTGAAGGAATCAGCTCTGATTCTTCCTCCTCCTCCTCCTCCTCCTCCTCTTCCTCCTCCTCTTGCAGCCCAGCGGGAGTCGAGCTGAAGAGCATCTGGGTTTCTCCTCCAGGGGAAGTGGAGGCTGATGCTCCTCACGGCCTCTCTTAGTCTCTCCATCATTAACATATGAACCATCTTTCATATGAATCAGTTATAGACGACGCTTCAGCTTCTCATTCCAGTGGTTGGTTGGGAAAAAATGGCAGAAAAAAACTCATAATCAAAAAAAAGTAGACAGCACTGATTAAACAATCAACAAGTGATCCATTGAAATGGAATCCATAAACACAACATGAGCACGGCGCTGCAGAGGAAACATAATCAGAATATGTTGTTGCTGATAGATTGTTTTGCTCGAGGAATTTGCATCACGTGAGACAATAAACATAAATATATCAGAAGAAATACAATTTAAAGTATATGCACTGTGTCACTGTTGAACGCGGACATGCAGGAATATTCAACAATATATATTCTATACATGTAAAAGTGTTAACAGTATTCAGAATATGCAATGATGTGATAACATAAAAATAATGATGATAATGAATAATGATAACAAGAAAATAACTATGTTTAACTTCAGATATACATTGTGTACTTTTTGTATTACTTTGTATAATATTACTTTGTAGAATCATATTTAGGAAACAAAACATCAGCTCATGAAATATAAAAGTGTTATATAAGATTGTAGAGTTTCCAAAAATATTATAACGGTCCTGAATGTAAGTAAAAGTGTGATCTGCTTAAATCATCACACGTTGAGTCCCCTGTTAGTGATATTAATCATTATATTGTTTTAATGGTTGAAGCTGCTGCAGGTGGAGCTAATATCATAATATATTTTTTGACTCTGGATCAGCCGATGCTCATAAACTCTTCAACTCTCGGCCTCAAATGGCGCATTTTCTAGCAGTCGCACCAGAAGCGAATATCACAAAGGTCTTGTGCGCCAATTTTAATTATTATGATTAGCATTTACCCATAATTCAAACTGACAGTTTTTTGTTTGTTTTTTTGCGGTGTTTTGGGAAATTGGGATCTTCGCCAGAATCTAAAGTAAAGTACACCAAGTTACGCAGCGAGACAATACACCAGTTGCTCTCTCTCTCTCTCTCTCTCTCTCTCTCTCTCTCTCTCTCTCTCTCTCTCTCAGTGGGTAGACTGTGTGGCACCACGAGTGTTTGTTTCACGTGTGTTTAGTCCGTAATGATGCTCCTCAGCCTCCGTCAGCTCCGCGCGTATGCGCGCGCACCCCGCGGACAAATCCCCGTAGTGTCACCGGATAGCAACGCGCACGGGAGGAGATCTCCACCGTGCACAGCGCAGACCCAACGCAATAAATAGCCCTCTGGTGTGTGTGTGTGTGTGTGTGTGTGTGTGTGTGTGTGTGTGTGTGTGTGTGTGTGTGTGTGTGTGTGCCCGAACCTTCATATTTACATGTGACGCTCAAGAGTTAATTGCAGTGAATTCCTGTGTGTGTGTGTGCGTGTGCGCGTGACAGTGATCCTCTGATCTCGTCCGTAAAGCTCGTGCTGGTCAGGCTCCACGCTTGACCCTCGTGGATATCCACATGTATATTTTCAGGTTTTGCGCGTCACCGTCGGCGCGTCAGAGGATCAAAGGCCCGCCGCTCAGCAGCTGCCGCGTAAAAATACACGTCGCGAGGCTTTCTGGTAACTTTCTACCTTCTCCTCTCCTCAGGTGAGAGGGGTTCTCTCTTCTTCCTCCTCGAGCTTTTATGCACCTCTAACCCCTCTTGTCTGCGTGTAGCTGCGGATGCCTCGTCATCGCGGCCTCGGCTCTGAGGTGCCCGACAGGTCACTGCTCTGAGCCGCCATCTCTTTGAGTTTAGGCTAATTGTGTTGCCCCCCAACCTCTAATCAACTTTCTTCTTTTCCTATGGAGATATTCTGAAGCCAAAACCTGGTTGCTGATTAAATTCTCCTGCAGGGTTCAGATATTCTTTCCTGATCAAAGTAAACTTTTCCTCATTAGTTTCTTTCTTCTTTTTTTTTTTTGCCAACAATATCAAACGTAATTTTTGTTCATCACAGACGATACGATTGGTTTGATAACCTTTAGCTCGCTAATATCCCCAAAGGTAAAGCCGGAGCACAGCAGAGGAAGTTTGTAGTTATCAGGGTTCTTACGCTCATGGAAAACCTGGAGAAGTCATTTTAAAATGGTTGTTTCCAGGTCTGGAAAAGTCCTTGAAAAAAATAAAATCCTCAAAGTTTAGTAAAAGTCATGTAAATGTGTTATATTCATGTGTTAATGTAAATGTGTTATATTCATGTGTTCATGTAAATGTGTTATATTCATGTGTTAATGTAAATGTGTTATATTCATGTGTTCATGTAAATGTGTTATATTCATGTGTTCAAGTAAATGTGTTATATTCATGTGTTCATGTAAATGTGTTATATTCATGTGTTCATGTAAATGTGTTATATTCATGTGTTCATGTAAATGTGTTATATTCATGTGTTCATGTAAATGTGTTATATTCATGTGTTCATGTAAATGTGTTATATTCATGTGTTCATGTCGTTCATTTACGCTGAGTTTGAAATAATTAATATGCTTTAAAAAGAAAGACTCAAAATATAAGCAGGCATACATACAGGCATCTATATAAATGTTTATTCTTTTAATCAAACTATTGTCTCATTCATTTGAGTCATTTAAGGTTTACTGTATGCTTTGTATTCTCATTGTTAGTTTAAATACTACATTTACTCACTTTTTACTGTTTACACCCAGACTTCACTAAATGTTTGTGATGGAAATCCACTGGTCAGAATGTGTATGAACCCTGTTTTTTAATGTTTTAAAAAGCTCTGAATATGAAGTCTTCATGAAAGATGCTAATGTCCATCTTATTGTATGAAACATGTAATAAATCAACAACATCCAACCAGACGTGACACCGTTTCCTCAAGAAGAAATAAACAGACACACAAATCTTTACTCAAGTTCCTCTCACTAACTTTTTCCAGACCTTAAATCAAGGAATTAAACTCACAACCTACATTGTATTGATTTATGTATTTGGCTTTTTTTTTATTTTCCCCAATTACATTTCAATAAGCTTCCCAAAAATCCAAGCTAGACTTTATTCATGAAGCTATTTAGGATTATGTTTATTTTTTGACAGTCTTTTTTTTCATTATCGGTCGAAGCTTTTCTGGACACATTTTTATAATATTCTGGCTTCAGATTTAGCTCCTTGTGTCCCTACATTCACTAAGTGGAGAAATATGAATACATATATTGCACAAATGCAACATTTAGTTGGACTTGGTGCCTCCTGGCCACGAAGCCTCTTCATGATCCAGTTTCAGATCGGCTGAACTGGACTTCATCTCTTCATCAGAGCCTCAGTGAAGACAAACCAGCTTCAATGGCCGGAGGGTTTGTCTGCGTACGTCTGTCAATATGATCACATATTCATAAAGTAGTCGCTGTCCAGACGTCCAGGCCATGGCTTCATTCACTGAATGAACGCAGGTGTTCGCTCCCAGAGGAACAGCTGTTTCTGTGGTTCACATAGTTCAATAGTTCAGGTATATGAACCTCTCAGGTATATGAACCTCACAGGTATATGAACCTCTCAGGTATGAACCTCTCAGGTATATGAACCTCTCAGGTATATGAACCTCACAGGTATATGAACCTCACAGGTATATGAACCTCACAGGTATATGAACTTCACAGGTATATGAACCTCTCAGGTATATGAACCTCTCAGGTATATGAACCTCTCAGGTATATGAACCTCTCAGATATATGAACCTCTCAGGTATATGAACCTCTCAGGTATATGAACCTCAAAGATATATGAACCTCTCAGGTATATGAACCTCTCAGGTATATGAACCTCTCAGGTATATGAACCTCTCAGGTATATGAACCTCTCAGGTATGAACCTCAAAGATATATGAACCTCTCAGGTATATGAACCTCTCAGGTATATGAACCTCAAAGATATATGAACCTCTCAGGTATATGAACCTCTCAGGTATGAACCTCTCAGGTATGAACCTCTCAGGTATATGAACCTCTCAGGTATGAACCTCTCAGGTATGAACCTCAAAGATATATGAACCTCTCAGGTATATGAACCTCTCAGGTATATGAACCTCTCAGGTATATGAACCTCTCAGGTATGAACCTCAAAGATATATGAACCTCTCAGGTATGAACCTCAAAGATATATGAACCTCTCAGGTATATGAACCTCTCAGATATATGAACCTCTCAGGTATATGAACCTCTCAGGTATATGAACCTCTCAGGTATGAACCTCTCAGGTATGAACCACACGCCTCGTTCTTCTCTCAATCTTTCAGTTTATTGTCAAATAGAAATTTGTTTAATTGCCAAGCTCCTGCTGAGCACGACCTTCTAGTCTTCATGTGTAATTTATTTCTCACCAACACTACATTTTACTAGATTACAAGTGAACACATCATGATAATGTTATATATTTTACCTTCAGCCAGAACTCATTTTCACTGAACGAAGTGAACCTCTGCTGGATCTCCGTTAGCAGTGCTGCTAATGTTACTAGCTCTCCGTTAGCGGTGTTGCTAACGTTACTCGCTCTCCGTTAGCGGTGCTGCTAACGTTACTTACGTTGGTCTAAACACTGATCGGTCGTTTACAAAGTCACATGATCAGAGACGAGAGAAACATCCATGACGCCCTGATCACATGTTCTACTGATGACATGATCACATGTTCTACTGACGACATGATCACATGTTCTACTGACGCCCTGATCACATGTTCTACTGACAACATGATCACATGTTCTACTGATGACATGATCACATGTTCTACTGACGCCCTGATCACATGTTCTACTGACGTCATGATCACATGTTCTACTGACGACATGATCACATGTTCTACTGACGCCCTGATCACATGTTCTACTGACGCCCTGATCACATGTTCTACTGACGACATGATCACATGTTCTACTGACGACATGATCACATGTTCTACTGATGACATGATCACATGTTCTACTGATGACATGATCACATGTTCTACTGACGCCCTGATCACATGTTCTACTGGATACTGGAGGAGAACCATCGTCAGTAGAATTTTATTTCATGCAATTCATGGCCTGAATAAATACTTTTCCATTTAATTCCCTTAATTAACACATTTTGGACCAAAACTCATTGATATCTATGAAAATGTTTACGGGACAAACTGCTAACAAACCACCTTTTGGTGGAGAAAATTAAAAGGGGAATGTCCTTTGGGGTTTTAATTTCCGTACCTCTCAATATACATCTTGTTTTTTCCCTCTTTTAATGAGTAAATGTATTAAAAATCAAGTTACAGAAATCCGTTAGCGCTGACGAGGAGAAGCGTATTTCTTCCTGAGCGGTGTGTTGGTGTGCAGTCCTCTCTCTGAAAGGCAGACACGTCCTGTCAAAAGTTCTATTTGTTTGGTAAAGGATGCTGTTTGGCATGCGGCCCGGTCCATTGTGCTCTCCCACACATCGGATAATTGGAGCTGCTCCCCGTCCCCGGTCACCATGTTCAGGCTGAGATGCGTGGCGAAGGTTGATGTTGATTTTTCAAGCATTTTTTAAAATATTTCTTTTTCCCGTCCGCCGTAAATTTCACCGGGCTGGGTTTGATGACTTGTGGGGAGTGATCTCGCTGTTTGATGTCCAGAGCTCGTTAATCCAAACCTCATCTGGTATGCGAGGTCAGAGCCTACTTTGATGTGCACGGGCCGCCAAGTCTGGAGAGGAGAGGGCACTGTTTCCTTTACCAAAGATCAGGAACCGCTAGCAACCCCGACACATTTTGGCTCTCGTCCACCGACTACTGTGAGGATGAGGTCTGGTTTGTTAAAGGGGGGCCCTCTTAGCCCTCTTAGCCCTCTTAGCTATAAAAGCACACACATGAACATTTTCCCCCCGAGAAGCGGAATCAAATACAACATAGTTACCCCCAAAACACTCGGGGGTAATCGGAGGAACGTGTGGAGCTGTTGCGACACCAATGCATGCAAATAAGACCGATGCCGTTTGATCCCAAATACTAAACATATCTTAACTGGTTTAATATTATATTTGCAAACCCACGTTACAACCAGACCCACGTTACAACAAACAAATACTTTAATAGTTTATTCGTTCAGTTTTTGTCTCATGAGCTCCATTTATTTGCGAGGGTCTGATAAAAAACAACCAGTTTTTTGCATCTTTTGGTTTTGAGTTCCTTGGAAACGAGAAAAGAGCGACGAGAAACCGAGTGTTTGTTATGTAAAATAAAGCAACAACGAGCCCCCACTTTGCACCCGGCGCAGGAATTCACTGCAATTAACTCTTGAGCGTCACATGTAAATATGAAGGTTCGGGCACTTACACACACACACACACACACACACACACACACACACACACACACACACACACACACACACACACACACACACACACACACACACACACACACACACACTCTCACAGGGGATCCTTTGCCTTTGTTCTCCCGGGGCTTTGGCCGCCCGCCACACGGCCTCAGTTGGCGGCACCTAGCTATAATTTCCTCACAATGGCTGGCGTGTGAGCCGTCCATCATTCCTCTCCCGTGTCTCCCTGTTTTTCTCCCCAGCACCCCTTTTTATTTTCACCGGCACCTCTCGAGCCTTCGAGCGTATTCAGCTTTACCCGGTTTGCTGTCGTCCTTTTTATTTATTTATCTTGCAGCATGACACAAGCCTCCTAAAAAAGGTCTTCGTAATTAAAGCGCTTGTGGTTTGATCAGAAGTCTTTAAAGGGATCTTTTTTATTTTTTGGGAGGTCTGTGAGATTCTCAGATGCACTTCAAGATTTCTGCAAATAGTTTCCAGGTCCACCCTCCTTTCAGATGTATGCTCTCGTCTACAATAACCTCAGAAGACCATGCCAAGGAGGAGAGCCTCATTACAGAGTCTGAAATCCTCTCTTATCTCAGTTTAGGATGACATTTAGGATCTTTTGGCTTCACGGAAAAGACGTTTCCTAACTGAATTTAGAAATAAACCTTATCGTAGGAAAGGAGGCAGAATCCTAAATTCTAAATATTTAGCAGCACTGTTGTTAACGTCTCGACGGCAATGACCAAAATGTAATGACTGAAAGCATATTCAACCATATGATGACGCTTCGAATCTCGCCAACTGTCTATAAATGGGTAAATATATCGATTGCCAAGACATTTCATTGATTATTAATTAGAAAAAGAGCCTCCGACTCGTCGTAGCTGTAATTGAACGCCCCTCTTTTTGTGTCCTTGCAAGGACACAAAAAATGAAAGTCGCTGACTTTGTTTGTCGCCACCCGGATCACGACGCTAAGCTACGGGCACGACCGGACGAGCTCAGATTGAAGCATCAAACTTGTATTTATATTTAAGACTTCTTAAGTTAAGATCAGAAGGTCTGAGATAAGACGGCACACAGCCATGAGTTCAGGAAATTGCTTCTGTCATAAATAAGTTAAGATAGGACCCTTAGATACCATTCAATATTCACTTGATACCAACACAACAATATGGAGGGAAATGGATGCAATGCTGATCGTCACATTGCTCAGTACATACTGTAGAGTGTTTTGGACATCAGTCCTCCTGGAGTTGTACTATGTTCCAGATTTGCAATCCTTAGTTGGTGTATTTTGAGGTTGATGAGTCATCACTCAGTGTGTAATGCAGCAACACATTCCTGGTAGATATGCACATCTGTTGCCTTACATTTCTGTCATTTCGGTCTACCATGTGACCCCAGCGTTGGCTCTATTGTTGCTCTTTCAGCCAGGTTTCTTTCACTCTCCACTGTTGGTCATAAAAACAAGAAAACCCTGAAAAAAATACATTTGGAAGAAAGAAACACGAAAACCAAACAAATAGCCTGGACGAAGCTGGAAGCTTGCCGTCGTGCTGGATTCGTTTTGTAACTAGAATCCAGTGTTACGGTCTTCATCCTTGGCCAGAGGGTTTTGGTTCGGGACAATTCACAATCCTTGAGATTCCTGCTCGCGCTGGGAGGTGAGGCGTCTGGTGGGAAATTGGGGATACGTTCCTGGAAAGGCTCAGCCGGATCGTCTGACTTTCCTTCTTTTCTCTGGGCGTTGAACATTGCGGATAGTACACCAGCTTTATAGTAGAGAAACATCGTTTTCACACCTATAGTTCATTGGGTCTGGTCCGAATCAGATAACATATTGCTTATTGCCTTGAGTTTGGTTGGTGTTCACACTGCGGCGTTTACAAGCGGACCGATATGTGTGGCGCCAGAGAAAACTCCCGGAAGTAACCAAAGAGAAGATGTAGAACAGATTCGCCGCTTTCCAGTTCCACAGCGGAGGGACAACTATGCGAGTTGTACTTGGCCCTGGTCATACTTTATTTAATTGTTTGCATTTATCACTTTGGGCTAAATATACTGTTTGATAATGAGACACAGCTGCAGCTCAGATATACACACTATACGGCGTGCAGCTGGCTATGGGAGCTGGCTTGATCCCCCCCAAAAAAGGGGCAACGCTTCCTCCAGTCGGGTCAGATCGAGGTCGATGAACGTTCTGAGTCTCTTCGTCACCGGGACGGAAAGTTTTCAACGAGGTTGTTTTGATCCGTAAACCCGAGTGCAAACACTGCGTTCACGCTTCAGATGAACCGCAACCAAACGCTGCAGCAGTCAACCGAAATTGCGTAAAGGACTCCGGGGTTTCCCTCTCCAGACGTTGGGTAGCGGTGGTGTTTCCTTTGCCGCGTGGGCCGCCTGCTAGCGTGCACATCGAGAGCGAGAGGATGGGAATGCATGCGACACCCTGCGATCAGCTGCCGATGACGGTTTGTGCAGCCTGGCGTCAAACGCAGGGTTGTAGAATGTTTGTAAAAACAAAAAAGGTTATCAGGAGCAAAAGCCCTCCAGCACCAGAGACTGAGACTAAACCAACCTCACGTCTCCATCCTAATGACAGGGCGCCCTCATTAACACGCCTGTGGGTTGCTGATATAATTGCATATTGTCGAGGCGCTGCACAAACATGTCACATAACTACTGTGTTTCTTCGTGAGCAGGACGGGGCTCACGTCAGGCTTAATCCAAGATTTCTGCAGTGAGATTTAAGCACTTTAGTCTCTTGAGAGATGCATTTCTTCATCGTTCATCGTTGGAAACAGAAGCTGCCTGACGAGTGTCTCACGCTTCACCTGCGGGGTGAAATACTGAGTGTTATAGATGTGTTTTTACAGGGATTTCCTAAGTTAGTTGCTTGTCTCAAAATTGTTGAAGCAATTAACTTCTCCCAAAACCACAAATTGCCCTTTTGAGATTTCTGTTTGTGGAAGTGTCAAACGAACAAGATGCAACATGTTAATTAGTCAGCGTTAGGTGTCGGTACGACTCTTAACTTGGGCAGACTCTGTGGATACAACAAGTATTATCATTGCATAGAAACAAGGAGTAGATTGGTCTTATGTAAAGCTTTGCATTCAAACTAGACGACAACGTTCTGCCGAGTGAAACCTGCATTCTCTCTCTTGACCACCAGGGGGCGACTCCTCTGGTTGTATAGAAGTCTATATAAATGACTCTACTTCTCTTGATGTATTCCCTCAGTAAACATTGTAAACATGAGTTTATGTCTCAATCTCTAGTTTCAAGTCTTCTTCAATACAGCATGATTAGTACATTAGTACATTATGGTAATTTAGAGTCAAACAGACCATAAAGCAGGGGACGCTTTAGGGGAAACCTCTTGCTGTCAAAGTGGAGAGAGAGAAGAAGAAGAAGAAAAAGAGTGCTTCAAAAAAAAAGGAAAAGAAAGAGAGGAACAAGGGAGGCGGGCGGCAGAGCTTGGAAGACTACAGATTTATCACCCCGGCCGTGGAGTGGAAAGAAGGAGTCTGGAGAGGGTTTCCACTCCGGTTTAATTCAGTGTGAAGTGTTTAAGACACAGCAGTGTGGTTTTGGAGATAAATGGGAAAGCAGCCTTTTCCGAGCAGAGTGACACCTCTGTGTTCTCGTCTTTAACGAACTCTCTCCGTTCCGCTCGCCGCTGACTTGTTGACAGGCTTTCAGCGCTAATTTACTGCGTGTTGATTCAGTATTTGAAGTGTGTCTTGTTTGTGGTTTGAACTGATTTATTTTTTTCCTTTTTGTTTTTGGAAGCCTTTTTTGTTTTTTTTACTGTCAATATTTCACTGAGGGAATATTAATGACAGCTGCTCAACAGTACTGCATGTATTTCAGGGGCTATCTGCCATCTAGTGGTCCAGATGTGTGCAGATGTTGCACTAAAAGTGCACAGCTCGGTTGCAGCATGCTAACTTTAGCATTAATGTTAGAATTCGCTCATATATCAGCTTGTATCTGATATATTTAGATCCAAGACCGACACAAAGGAATCTCTTCCAGTTTTGACATGCTAAGTCAAAACAAACCTACAGGATGCATTTACCGTAAAAGTCGGGTTACAAGCCGCTCCTACCTCCGGTCAGTGTCCCCCTGTAGCAAGCTAGGAGCAGTTAGCTATTAGCTCCCCGCTCCTGCTGCTAGCTCCCCGCTGCTGCTGCTACTGCCGGCGTCCCCTCTGCCCAAGTCGGGTGTCGAGCCGGGGCTGGTCCCGCTACCTTCGATGGTTGTCGGGGAGCTAGCGGAAGTTAGCGGAAAGCTAGCGGAAGTTAGCGGGGGAACTAGCATGAGTGCCAGCTGGCTACAGCGGGGAGCAAACGGGGACACTGACCGAAGGTAGTAGCGGCTTGTAACCCGACTTTTACGGTAAGTCTTTTTAATTCCACTGTGTGTGGGTTTCGCGCTGAATGACTCGTCCTGTCCGAGGTCAGCGGCGCGCTAGCGGCTGCTTCATTAGCTGCTTCATTAGCTGCTTTATCGACTGCTTCATCGGCGGCGTGTCGACCGGCGGCGCTGCAGGAAAATGATTACGCCGCAGTCGTATCAGACACTTTGTCGCGACTCCTCGCCGCCCAGCTGTCGGCCGCCCGCCGCCAAGAAGTGGATTAGCTCCAGCGCTCCACTAATGAGACTGTGATCGGCCAACAGCGTGAGCTCAGATAGAGTAAATGAAGAAGAGGGGGGGTCAGACTGCGGCGTGTGTCTTCATCCCAAAAAACTGGCAGAGGAAGCGAGCTTCCACTATCTCTGAACAGCGAGCAGCCGGGAGGCTCGACCCAAACCCCGTCAGGCGGTCTCACGCGGGACAGCCGCCGACAAACAGAGGGGGTTTTGTCCGCGTGGAGGGCGACCCAGGCGGTCGTAAAACTCAGGCAGACCGTGTTGGTCCTGTAAACGTAATCTGCAAAGTGTTAATTACAACCTGGCGCCTCTGTGAAGCCGTGTGTGCTGGAAGTCAGCTGAGTCGTCATCTGCGTCCCGATCGCCCTCCCCGAACCAACACCGGGGGCTCGAGGCCGCGCCGACAGTCTCGAGACTTTCTCTCTGTCCATGAGCCGATATTTTTTGGGGGGAATAGGCTGCTTTTTAACAAATTAAGAGCCGGTCAGATGCCGTGTTTGTGCGACCCCTCTGTCCTCGGGGCGGCCAGAGATCCTGTGTTGTTTACTGCCATTCATGTGAAGTGTGTTCACACACACACCCTCTCACAGAGGACATCATGAACATGCTCTTAAAGCAGCGAGAGGACCTCTCACTTTCTACTGATTCACATGTTTCTCTATGAGCACATTAAGCGCTGTACATATAACGTGTATTATTATTTTTGCATTGACTATTCAACTAGTCAATTTATCAAACATTCATTTACAATCTTCTCGGTAATCTTTTTTAGGCTTTTCTCAACCAAAAACTTCTCTGGTTTCAGATCGTTTCATCTTTTTTTTTGGACTGATATCAAATCAAAAAGAGAAAATTATTAAGACGCACATTTAAAAAAAACTAACTTTTAATAGACAAAACTGTAAATGGATTAATTGAGAAAACATATTCATGAGTCTTCATAATCCTCAGTTGCAGCCGTCGCTTTTACTGTTTCTTACTGAGAAAATGCTCACTTTGATTTTTTTAAAGAAATCCATCCCTCCTCTCTTTGATGAGACTTTGATCAGAATCCTCTCTCTCTCTCTCTCTCTCTCTCTCTCTCTCCCTCTCCCCAGAGGACGATGGGGGGGTTCAGTCCCTCTCACGTTTTGTTATTGTGTTCTTGTTCCTCTGAAGGCTGAAGGATGGCTCCTCTGCCGGCCTCCCCGAGGAGCGTACCCCTCTATCTCGACATTAATCTGCTGCTGTGAGACAGACACGCTTGTTTAGCTCGCACAAAGCCCGGTAAGCTGTTGTCTCTGAGAGAAGGAAAAAAAGAAGAAGCCGGCCGTCCGGAGCCACTGGAGGCTGCGGTGGCTGGAGCCGGAGTAATGACCTGTGAAATTCACCGATAGAGTCGTCCTGTTGCACACAGGTCCGCCGGCACCGGGCCTCGATCGGGGGCCTCGATCGGGGGGCCGGCACCTGATTTATCAGCGCCTCGACTGGTGCCATCGGCTTCATGGAGTTTACTGTGGGTTCACCAATAGATGGGGATTCATGTAGTATTTGAGGACGTCAACACTTGGAAAAGATCTGCGTGAATGTGATTTCCCAACATGTTGCAGAACAACTTGACGTGCTTTAAAACCAAGACTGAGCGATTGTTTTATAAAACTGTAAATCATCGCTTGTTTTATGAATAAAAAAGCCCCAAACCTGTATTTTGATGTATTGGACACTATAAGTAATATACAAGTGAAATATATGGTTTGGTACATGAGAAAATTCAAATGTCAGAAATGTGCCCCAATGCAAATTTTGTCCTCGCCTGAATGTTCTCTGTTCTAAACCCTCTCTAACTTTTTTCTGCTTCACTTTATCAAAGTCAACCTTTGCAGAGAGAATGTTCACATATTGAGCTATGATTTGGGTTAGAGAATGTTCACATATTGAGCTATGATTTGGGTTAGAGAATGTTCACATATTGAGTTATGATTTGGGTTAGAGAATGTTCACATATTGTTCTATGATTTGGGTTAGAGAATGTTCACATATTGAGTTATGATTTGGGTTAGAGAATGTTCACATATTGTTCTATGATTTGGGTTAGAGAATGTTCACATATTGAGTTATGATTTGGGTTAGAGAATGTTCACATATTGAGCTATGATTTGGGTTAGAGAATGTTCACATATTGAGCTATGATTTGGGTTAGAGAATGTTCACATATTGAGCTATGATTTGGGTTAGAGAATGTTCACATATTGAGTTATGATTTGGGTTAGAGAATGTTCACATATTGTTATGATTTGGGTTAGAGAATGTTCACATATTGAGTTATGATTTTGGGTTAGAGAATGTTCACATATTGTGTTATGATTCGGGTTAGAGTTGGACCTTACAGCTGCATAATTTCAACGATTTTTTTTTAATAGTCGGACCTGAAACCTTTTTTATTTGTTCTGTGTGTCATCTTCATTTACTCTTAACCAGTAACATATAGACTGATATTTACACATCTGAACTAAATTGCACATGTGTACCTTTTATTATAACACCAACATAATTCAAACAGCCCTAGTGGTTGCAGAGATACACCCTTTTTAGTTTGGGGATGACATTTTCGAGCAGAGGCCTAAAAATAGGTTGTTTTTCTATCGGTTAACACATGTTTTAGGTGGTTGCTTCTAAATTAATTGGTTTAATTGGCAATATTTGAGCTCCATTTCCACATGTGCATCACAGCAATGGTTCCACTCCTTCGTCCTGTGAAGAGGTGAATATTTTCTCTCCGGCCCGATCAGACGAGGACGTAAGGCTGAGCGTTAAGGAGCCTTTGAAGGCGGTAAGGAGAGGAGGCTCACGTGTCCTCTGCAGAGATCAGAGGAGCAAACCTCCGTCTGGTGGATACACTTCGACTTGTCTTACCTCGGGTTCACAGCAGAGGGAGTTTCCTCCTTCTTTCTGGCCCGCGGGTGTCAAGAGAAGTTGCTTTTAACAGCAGAAAAAAACTGCTTTTGAGCAAAGAAACCCCCTCAGACCTACTTCCTTCTTCCTCGCCGTTTAGTCGACCGTATCCATCTATCTCTGCTATTTTGTGGTTTATCGTATTGTATTATTAATAAATCATCGATTGGCAAGAAACCTGTGAGAACACGACACTGTAAAAAACATGTGAATTAGAACTAATTACAAAGTATATGGAATATTATTATTTATAATTTTTTATTTATTTTCAGGTAATTGTTCATGAATCATCTGCTAATACTTTAGTGCAGGACAAACAAATATTAAGAGCTGTGATTAATAACAATTAATGTAAATGTAGTTTTATACATTTGCGATCACAAAGGACTTGATCTACGTAGTTCTGCATTAATCAATATTTCTATATTAACAATGATTCAATCTCCATGTGCTGATTCATTCTCAGTGACAAACCCAAGGTTTCCATAAACTCCTTTTCTTAATAATAGGATATTTATTATTATTTTTAATTTAAGATATTATATTGATTATCTATCTGATTGTCCATTTCGATTGTCCAATTAATTTAGGTTGATAATTATTTATTTAATCTGAAAAATCTCCCTGATAGAATACATTTAAAAACATGAAATAAACTAAGGTCCTCCATTTCTTACTGGCCGGCCGAGTTGTTGTGCTTTGTATTTCAATTTTGTCTGAGAACAAAAACAGTCGCCAGAATAAAATGTTGTTTCTGAAAACAATCGCGAGATTTCTGAACCCAAAAATAAGTTTCATATCAATCTGTTCGTCAACGTTAAAGTGTTTTGGTTGTTTGTGAACGAATGTGTCATTGTATCATTTTCGGCTGTCTAGAACGATGACGCGTCATTCGGTGTTCCTCAGGGCTCACGTTTAGGTCCTTTCATTTTTATTTATTTGTAATCTCATTTTGTAATAAGCTTCTGTCTGACTTCCTTAGATAGCAATTAATCAGTTGTGGTTATCCCAAATTTAGCTGACAAGGACCGGAGGAAGTGGAACTGGGAACTTTAATCAGTTTTATAGTCGTGAGGTTGTTATATACATTTATCATTCCTCTAAAATATCCAGGGTCGTCTTGCCCAAGATCCCCTAAAACCTATAGGACATTGTTTTATTACATTTTCACTTTTCAAAAAGCAGAAATAGTTTATATTGTTAAACAGAAGCTTCAACCTTTTCAGTCAATTATTTATTTCTTAAGTGGGACTGTTATCTATTGGCTGTGCACTTTATTTTATATTCTACTGTAGATTTAATTGTAAATGTTCATGCTCCCATTTATTGCACTCTGTTTATTGTTAAATGTTAAATGTCATGCAGCTCCCGCCAGGACAAATTCATTTTATGTGAAAACATACAATAAATTGTTCTGATTCTGATTCTTTAGTATAAATTCTTTTCAGCTTTTTCCAGCTCAGGAATTCAAATCAAACAACGTAATTAATTGTGAAATGTTTATTATATAATTTCTAACACTGCAGACCCTACAAACCCAATAAATGAATTCCCCTCTGACTTCACCTGGTATTCCTTCATGTAGTGACTTCACCTTTACATGTTTTGTTCACATGACTTCTCACGGCTCTGACTCTCTGGTTTTAAGTCGACATCAGAAACCGTGACCATCGATAGCTTTCCTCTCTCTCTCTCCGCCCGCTCGCCCTTCAGGTGTCCGTGCATCCAGAAGGCGAAAGGAGGCGGAGTAAAAAAAAAAGAAAAGTAAGCTGGGAAGGAAAATGTGACAGATGTGAGGAGGGGGAGGCCGGTTGCCAGCCAGAAAAAAAGCGAGAGCGGGGACTGTCAGACATGTCGACTCCGGCGCAGTGATGGATGGAGAGTGAGGTAAGACGGATGACATCGTCCGTCTGAGGCCGTGTTGTCATAGTGGAGGATCGCCGCTTGTCTCAAGCTCTCAATATCAGAGAGCAAACTGAAGTTTGCTTACTCGGCTCCGGCGGAGTGATTTAGAATGAGACGAGGCCGGAGGAGGGAGGCGTGAAGCTGGAGGGCCGGGTCGGGTTTCTAAACATTCCCTTTGAAATTGAATAGCAACCCGAGAGTTTCCTTTTCCTTTCTTTTACTCAACCAGTTGACCAGTCAACCAGCAACCAGTCCACCAGTCAACCAGTCCACCAGTCCACCAGTCAACCAGTCCACCAGTCCACTAGTCCACCAGTCAACCAGTCAACCAGTCCACCAGTCAACCAGTCAACCAGTCCACCAGTCCACTAGTCAACCAGCAACCAGTCCACCAGTCAACCAGTCAACCAGTCCACCAGTCCACTAGTCAACCAGCAACCAGTCCACCAGTCCACCAGTCCACCAGTCCACTAGTCAACCAGCAACCAGTCCACCAGTCAACCAGTCCACCAGTCCACCAGTCCACTAGTCAACCAGCAACCAGTCCACCAGTCAACCAGTCAACCAGTCCACCAGTCCACCAGTCCACCAGTCCACCAGTCAACCAGTCTACCAGTCCACTAGTCCACCAGTCAACCAGTCAACCAGTCCACCAGTCCACCAGTCCACCAGTCAACCAATCAACCAGTCCACCAGTCCACCAGTCCACCAGTCAACCAGTCCACCAGTTCACCAGTCCACTAGTCCACCAGTTCACCAGTCAACCAGTCCACCAGTCTACCAGTCTACCAGTCAGCCAGTCCACCAGTCAACCAGTCTACCAGTCCACTAGTCCACCAGTCAACCAGTCAACCAGTCCACCAGTCCACCAGTCCACCAGTCAACCAATCAACCAGTCCACCAGTCCACCAGTCCACCAGTCAACCAGTCCACCAGTTCACCAGTCCACCAGTCAACCAGTCCACCAGTCCACCAGTCAACCAGCACCCAAACACACGCAGAGACACATGACATATCAATACCAGAATTGGCCTTTAGATCCTGGATTAGTTCACATCCTGAGTCTGGACCCGTGATGGAGGAACATGAGGTTTGTTTGGGATGGAGAGCTAGAAGACTTATCAATGAATTCTATATCTGGTGTTATTGATTACACAATGAATTCTATATCTGGTGTTATTGATTACACAATGAATTCTATATCTGGTGTTATTGATTACACAATGAATTCTATATCTGGTGTTATTGATTACACAATGTATTCTATATCTGGTGTTATTGATTACACAATGTATTCTATGTCTGGTGGAATGGAAGAAGCGTGCTTCTGTCTCTCTGAACACAACACAGCATCTTGTTGCTATAACAACACGAAGAAAACACAAAACATCCCGGAGACGAACGCTTCAAAACAACGAGGTTAGAGGTTACTGAAGAAGGATCAGAGTCTGGACTATTCAGCAGGAGTCAGGTGTGTGTGTGTGTGTGTGTGTGTGTGTGTGTGTGTGTGTGTGTGTGTGTGTGTGTGTGTGTGTGGCAACCTAGCCCAGCATGAAGTCTGGGCTAGGTTGTTGGGTCTAAGTGTGTGTGTGTGCGTGTGTGTGCATGTGTGTGTGTGTATATGTGTGTGTGTGTCTGTGCGTGTGTATATGTATGTGTGCACGTGTGTGTGTGTGTATATGTGTGTGGCTCTTGTGGGTTACACTGTCTCTCTGTCCTCATGGTTAGCATTCCCTCTCTGAGCCTCTTTGTCACTTCAAGTGTTTACCTGAGTTTATTTTGGGAGGAATTCCTCGTGACCGGCGGACGAAGATCTCTTTAAATTAAAAGATGGAATCGAACACTTTGTGAGGTGACGACGGCATCGGAACAATAACAACACAACACTTCATTTATGATGCTGAGGACCAGAATGCACTGCAGCTACTTCTATGTACTCTAGTACTGTACTTCTGTACTGTGTACTGTGTACTATGTACTGTGTACTATTTACTAGGAAATCCCATCAGCGTGAGGAGCGTCAGTTTCCTGCTCTCAACGAGACCCGCTGAGCTGAAGCAGCTCAACCTCTAGTGTGTAAACGAACAGATTATATAATTATAGGCAATCAGGAAGCTGAAGGGTCCTCAAGCTTCAAGTGCAACAGCACCCTCTAGTGGCGGTTTCAAGAACCTCTAATAATGCATAATAATAATACATCCACTGATGCAGAGGGTCAAATATAATCAGTATTGAACTGATATATACAGTATATATATATATATATATATATATATATATATATATATATATATCTATAGACATAAAAATATATATAAGACATTATTTATATATATATATATATATACACAAATATATATTATAAATAATATATATAAATAATGTATGTATCTATATATATATAGATACATATATTATATATATATATATATATACAAATATATATTATAAATAATATATATATATATATATATATATATATATATATATATATATATATATATATATATATATATATATATATATATATATATAAATAATCTGTATTGAATTGATGGTTTGTCGGGGTGTGAATCTTCATTGCAGGATATTTTCCATCCGCTCTAATAAAAGGCAAACGGTGACAGACATTAATGCTAAACTTACACAATTAAACACTTTTTACTGAAAACATGTTTTTCTCAATTCTCAGTGACTTCAAGAATTATACAAAAGATTAAAAAAAAAACATAGATTACACTTAGAAAATATATATATTTTTCATTTTGTGTGAATTTTCAACAAAACTTTGACTTGGTTTGTATGATTATTGTTTCCATAAATAGCAATAAAAAGTTTTTTTTGTTGCAAACTAATAATAAAAACAGAGTTGTGTTGACCCTGGAACATGAATAATAAAGAGCGGAGTGTGAAAACTCCAACATATGAAACATAAAGCACGTTTAGAAGCAGCACCAGGAGCCGACAGCTTCAACATTTGGCAGAAAAACAAAAACCGGCTCCATCAAGAAAGAGCTGATTATCTGAAGGTCAGGGGCGCCGCACACACAACCTTCTGGGCCAATTATAACAAACAAATGTCTTCACAGGATAAAATGACGACGCTATCACATTTCTGGGTAGGAAAAAAAAAGAAAAAAAAAAGAGCAAACAACCCGATGGAGTCGGACAGAAGGCCGTCCCGTTTATTAGTCGAGCGGCACAACAACAGGTCGGAGCCCCGAGAGGCTCTGGTGTAAATAAATAGAGACGGTAAAGAAAACATTTCATTGAGATGGTTAGTAGATCTAAAAAACAACAAAAATATTTATGCCAAGTTTGTTCTTTTCATTAATTCAGGAAAAACATACAAAACAAACCCAGCTGCTGTGAGGCGTTCACTGCCAGGCGGACAGGAGACACTCCACCTGTAATCGGAGAACTCGCTCTTTTTGTGTTCAGCCGGTCCTGAAAGGGAAACGACCACATCTTTAATCCGTGGCTTCAAATGAGGGCATCGAACACGTGGCGTTCTGTACTGTTCTGTGGCCTCGGTATCGAACCACCGGAAACCCGAGCTGTCTTTGGGGTCACGGCGCCTTTTGTGTTTTCGGCCTTTGAAAAAGAGCGAGAGAGAGACGGCTCAGCCCCGTGCTTTGTGCCGACTCTCCTCTCCAGGAGCAGAAGGAACGCTGTTGTTGTTTCTTTTCCGTAACATCAGATATCTTTTCTTTTATTTCCTCTTTTCTGCAAGGAGGAAAACAACAACAACAACAACAACAACAACCTGTTGCTCCAGCCCAGAGGAACAGAGGCTGTGACGCTCGGTACGTCGGCGTCAACGTGAGCTCGTTCCTCTCTCTTTCTTTTGGTCCATACTGATTACAAGTCTGAGAAGATTAGAGCGGAGCAGAGCCTCCAGGCCAGTTATCCGTTCCCGGGGGAGGAGCAGACGAAACCCGACTCCTCACGCTGAGACCTTCAGGGGAACCGGAGGCACTAAGATAGATAGATAACGGGGGCTGAGTGGAACCGGAGGATTCTGATTTACCCCAAGACTCAGAAATGAAGCTGTGGTCTGCTGCTGGAGCTGGTGAGAGATATATATATAATAATAAAAAAAAATTATATAAAAAATAATTATATAAAATATATATATATATAAAAAAAAAAAATATATATATATATATAAAAAATATATATATATATATATATATATATATATATATATATTCTTTTTTATACATATAAAAAATATATATATAAAAAATAAATATATATTTGTATTTTAAGAAATACATATATATATTTTTTTTCATATAAAAAAAAAATATATATATATATATATATATATATATATATATATATATATATATATATATATATATATATATATATATATTAAAAAAATATACATATATATATTTAAAAAAATATATATATATATATATTTAAAAAAATATATATATATAAAACAATTCTAAGGACACAGTGATGATACCCTGGAGGGAAAAAGTTTCTCTTTCCCAAAAGAAAATATGACACAAATGCAGCAAACTTCGAAAACAAAAAAGAGGTAGCTAACTTATGAAATGTTAAAAAAGGTAAACAATGCTATATACTAAGAATTAAAAACTGGTTTACATCATTAGCTAGTGATTGAAACGGATTCACACAGACGAGAGAAGAAGACACGCCTCCTCCTCTCCACACTTAAAATAAAGAGGAATAACTTATGTTCGTCTCCAGGATTCCAGATCTTCAGTTTTTCTTTTTGAATAATTTGTAGACGCGAGCAAAAAATAAATTAAAACACAATCAACACCTGATGTTCTGTTCTGTCCTTTTTGTTTCTGTTTCTCTTTCAAACCTAAAAAACTGGTCTTTTAATAAAAGAAAGATGAAGCGCAAGTCAACCTCTGGTCCTCCCGCCCTGAAACATTCCTCAGGAACTGTCCAGCCGAAGGGTTTTTGGTTCGCGGCCCCGTCAGTAGGGGCGGAGGTTGAAGAAGCCGACGCTGGTGGGCGACTCCTTCACCGTGACGGTGACCAGGTTGGCCGTGACGTCCGTGACGAACACGTGTTCGATCAGACTCCGCGTGGGCTTCCAGTCCTGGTTCTGGGCCGCCGCGCGGTCCTGGTCCCGCCCGGCGTAGCCGGCAGAGTCCTGGTCCTGGTCGGAGTCCGAGCAGCTCTCCTCCTCGCCCGTGCTCATGTCTTTCTTGCCGTCCTTGGCGGCCGCCCTGTCGTGGCTCTGGAGCTCCGGCGAGGGTTTCTGCACGCCGGTCTTCGTCTCCAGCCGGCTCTGGACCCTCGGGGTCTGGGTCTCGCTCGCCTCCTCGGCCGTGTCGGCGGCCGGCTGGCTCTTCCTGGTCTGAAGCCGCCCGGGGGTCGCCGGGCTCTTGGCGGCGGCGTTAAACTCCCGGTTCTGCGAGACGGCGGGTTTCCTCACCGCCGCCGGGCTCCTCGGACCCGACGCCGGAGCGTCGCCGCCCGGCACCCGCTTGTTCTGCAGGTTCAGCGGCTGGGGGGCGGGGCTCCGGGCCGCGGGGGCGTGTCTCGCCGGTAGAGAAGCCGCCGCCTTGTTACTGGGTGTCCTCTGCGGCGTGGCCCCGGGGGGCGTGGCCTTCTTTGGCCCGACGGCGGCGGCGCTCAGCGTGAGCCGAGCCGCCCCGTGGACGACGTGTTTGGAGGAATTCAGATTCAGCGCCGCCACGCCTTTTGATTTACTCGCCGCCGCCTTCAACTCCAGACTCGGCGCTCCGGAGACGGACAGTCTTCCCGCGGCGACGCTCCGGCTCAGCCCGGCTTTGCTCAGGGAGAGGGAGGCGGGCGCCGGCGCCCGGCCGGGCCCCGCGGAGCTCTTCACGGCCCCTCCCGGCGCCGGGGGGCCCCTGTTGGGACCGGCCGGCGGCGCGTCCCGCGGCGAGCCCCGGTGGAACCCCATGAAGGTGAAGCTGGCCGGGTGGACCGGCTTCTTGATCGCCCCGGGGACGTCGGCGTCGTCTTTGGGGCCCTTGAGGAGCTTGCGGGGGCCCCGGTTCTGCTGGAGCTCCTTCGGGTCGGGCGACGGGGGTCTCCGGCTCCGCTTCTTCGGCGGCTCCGGCTTCGCCACGACGATCTGCGCCTTCTTCTGGGGGACGGGGTGGAGGTCCCGCGTCCGGACGCCCGGCGGCGCCGGTTTGACGCGGCCGATGCCGTCGTCTTCATCGTCGTCATCGTCCTCCGACGAGGACGAAGAGGAGCACGAGGAGGAGGAATCGGAGGAAGACGAGGAGCCGGACGAAGAGCTGCCCGACTTCGTAGCTTCTGGCACGTTCTCCTAAAATGAAAGAGCAGATATGAAATACTGTGTTAAATATCATTTATTAAGCATTAATAACAATCTGCTCTGAGTTTTACTCACTAGAACTTTCCGCGGTCGTCCTCTCGGACGTTTCCCTTTCTTCAGCAGCAGAAGCTCCTTTTCTTGCTCTCTTCAAAACAAACAAACAAACAAAAGGATTCATGAGATTCTCCAACTGTAACGGTTTCTCTTCTACAAAAATCGTTTTTTTCGGCATTTGTGACGAAATAAAAAGTGTTTGGCAGCGTTCAGTGTAATTACGGCATAAGAAACTTAGAATATAAGAAATACAGAATATTTCAAATATTTCAAGGATCACAACAACATCTAACACGTAATATTAAAGTCTGCTAAATGTTTTCTATATTTATATACAGACACACTCTTTCTGACGTCAAGCTGAAAACACAATACGTCTCCAAATGCTGGTAAAACATATTTATTAACAATATTTATTGCTATTATTTGCGCCTCACTTCCTGTTGAAGGCCGCCAGCAGGCGCGGGTCCAGGATGTTGTCTTGAGGCTCCCAGCTGTTGTGTCTGGAGGAAGAACGAAGGGTTAAAGCACAGAGAACGTCTGATGAACGACCTTCAGTTTGATCAATGGAAACGGAGGACTTTGTTCATTAAATGATATTTATTCCAAGTCTATTTCAAATGTAAATAAAGTCTCACAGTTTTAGCAAAAGATCGCAGGAGTCTGGGAAGTGAACCGCGAGCAGACGACTGAATAATGAGCCTTCTGCCGCGTAGAGTAGTTTAGTGAAAAGCTTAAAACGTTTACATGTAAAGATCTCTGAAGAAGAACAAACTCAAACTCGTCGCGTGTCCACAGGTCTGGAGCAAGAGGCGCTTTGGATTTCCTCTTTTCAAAATAAAGTTTTCCACGGCTAAAATAAGGACGAGGGAGAACATGGAGAACTTTACAGAAAACGTGATAAACTTTCTGAGACAAGACGCTACTTCGATTCAGTTTGAGTTATTATAGTTTTATACTTATTATATAGTAATAAAAACACCAGGAAGGAACAACATGTTTAGGTTATAGACATTTATGGGAAGTGATGAAAAGAACAACAGCGTGAGAAACAACCTGAGCTTCCCCGGTTGGTTTTACTTGAACTAAACTACTCTAAAGAGTTTAAACGTTAAACTAAACTTCTTTTAAGAGTTTAAACACTAAACTCAACTACACGCATTCGTAATGACCGTTTTTCCCTCTTCCTCCTCCTCATCACTTGTTGTTGAAAAGGCCCATTCTGATCGGCACTGAAATAATCAACCCCCACCCTGTGCACCCTCCACACACACACACACACACACACACACACACACACACACACACACACACACACACACACACACACACACACAAAGGATGTGGGTCTAACAGAAGCGGAGCTGGCAGGCAGCAGTGAGCATTGATGGTGGATTACAGCAACAATGTGGAGGAACAGAAAAGGGCAAGTGACAAGAAACGAGCCGAGTGGAGCCGAGCAAGCAAATATATATATAAATATATACAAATATATATATAAATATATATAATAAGTAGATTACTGCGTTGTGTGAGGAACGCTTACACCACTACAAGTCAGTTAAATGTCCCATTAAGTGGACGTATGGTCTCACATCAACTGGTTTACACTGAGGAATAAGTGATAATAAAACGTGAGTGTCGTTGGCTGAACGTGAGGGATGTGAAACAATAACACAAACCGGATATCGCCTGAACGAGGAGCTTTGAGCTAAACTTCCAGATGTAACGCCGTTATGAACAAAAGGAAGGAACACTTCAATTCTGCAACAAAGTCGCGAGCAGAGAAACGCGACGCTGATTGGACCAATACATGAAATGAAGGCATCAGAAATAACGGGTCGGTGAGCAGAGTGTTTGTTTATCGAGAAACAAACACTCTGCTCACCGACCCGTTGTTGTTGTTGTTGTTGTTGTTGTTGTTTACTCACTTGGACGACCATCCCCTCCACTTCACCAGAAACTCCAACTTTCCCTGAAAGAAAAAAAGAAAAAAAAGAAGAGAGAGAGAGAGAGAGAACCCCCTCCACCCAAAGAGCGGAAGAAACGTCCGTGAGCAGCAGTTAGAAGGAGAAGAACCAACAACCATCAGCAACAACAAAAGGGGCCGCGGCCACGCGGCTCGCCCCGACGCGCCGCCGGGCTCTGACCTTCTTCTGCCGCTTGTTGAGGATGCATTCCGCGTCAAAGACCTGCTCTCCCACGGCGCTCAGCTCCTCCATGTCTGCCTTCTGCCCGGGCGGCGATCCTTTATCCAGCAGCGAGGGGAAAGGCGGTCGATGCTCTGCAGGAATCACGCGCGGCCGGGGGACCGGAAGCTCGCGGGGCTTCGCCTTCAAAATAAAAGAGGCTCTGAGGTTTACAACTTGGGGAAAAGAAGAAAAGTCTACTTTTTGATTTTTTTTCTTCTGTAAAGCATCTGCTAAAGAGATGGAAACAAAATTGGATTTTCTTTTCTTTTTTTATCCGAAAATAATAATAATTTGTTGAGAATAAGAAAAATCAAGAATATTGTCAACATTCTCTTTAATATTTACCACCTTCTATTTATCATCAGATATTTAGATCTATTTTCTTTAAATATTTCCAAAGTTAACTAAGCCTTAAGCATTTTTGGTAAAAAAAAATTAAATAAACAAAATTTTAATATATTGAGAGATAAATGTTTAAAACTTGCTATTTGCTACTTGCTAGTTTTCTTGTCTATTTATGTCATTTGTTGAGAATAATACAAATCAAGAATATTGTCAACATTCTCTGTAATATTTAACACCTGCCACTTGGCATCAGATCTTGAGATTTATTTTCTTTAAATATTTCCAAAGATTTTTAAACCTTAAGCATTTTTGGTGGAAAACAATATGTAATACACATCGCTGTGTCTGATTTAATATAAATATATACAATTCAGTTTATGAACTTACACTTATATGTTATTGAATATGTATTAAATAACTATTTTGAATGGATGCTAATTTTAAATGTATATAAATATACAAATCCCACGTACCTCCATTTGAGAACCGTTGTTCTAGTTCCCCTGCAGAGGTCACTATGCGTCTCTTTGTAATTGCTCTGTGTCTCTTTATATATTCTTCTTTCATTTTGAGGTCTATTTGAAGTGTTTTTTGTCTCTTTGTAGTCGTTTTGTGTCTCTGCAGTTGTTTTGTGTATGTTTGTCGTGTCTTCTTTGTTTGTTTTGTGTTTCAAAAGGTCATTTTGTGTCTTTGGGGTCATTGTGTGTGTGTGTGTGTATGTGTGTGTGTGTGTGTGTGTGTGTGTGTGTGTGTGTGTGTGTGTGTGTGTGTGTGTTTTTGGCAATTTACAAAACAACCCCCCGAAAAGCAAATAATAAAATAATAAAATTCACATAAACACAATAGTCAATAGCAGACATACTACACTTTGTGGGAGAATGTTCTCAGCTAACTTCAGCAATATCAGTTATTAATTTACACCATGAAACTAATATTTATTGTGCATTTTCTTCTTTATTAAAGGAATATCTAATTATATTTAAATACCACTAAAACATGCATTAGAAAACAAGTGAACATACTTTACATACATTGTAGAAACTTTTTATGTCTAACATTCTTAGTAATATATATATATATATATATATATATATATATATATATATATATATATATATATATATATATATATATATAAACAAACTTAATAGAAAAACATAAATCCCAAAAAGTCTCCAGGCACCGTGTTATTTTGAAAGTCGTAACCGGAAGTGTCTTTCTCCCGCCCTTAACTTGACCACATTGCGCGAAGAGAGGCGGGCAACTGAGAAGGCGGTTGCTTTAATGAGTCCCTTGGCGGCCACCGTCCTCCGATCCAAACGCTTTATCCACACATATGAATGAAAGTAGAGACACGACGTGATGAGGAGCCGCCACTTCAACACAAGAGAACCAGAAACACACTTTGTGTTACAATAACATGATTTATCTTCGTTTTGTTGCGTTAAACGCAGAAGTTTTGTCTTGTTTTTTGTGTGCTTGTTTGTGTTTTTCAAATAATAGAAACGCCTTGTACATCAGTTATGATACATAGGTGTGTTGTGTTCAAGACTCCGGATTCTCTTGTTAAAGACAGATAGTAGTAGGCCTGCTGCCCAGTTATATGTTGTTATATGTCTTTATTACAACGTGTTATAAACAGACATTACATTTCATTCAGCTGATCCTTTTATCCAAAGAGACTTACAATAAGTGCATCAACCATGAGGACAAACTCAGAACAAGAATCAAGAAAGTACAATTTCTTCAATAAAGTTAAACTACAAAGTGCTATCAGTAATAAACATTAAGGTCTTACTAAAGTGTTACTAAAGTGCTACTAAAGTGTTACTAAAGTACTAAAGTGCTACTAAAGTGTTACTAAAGTGTTACTAAAGTCCTACTAAAGTGTTACTAAAGTACTAAAGAGTTACTAAAGTCCTACTAAAGTGTTACTAAAGTACTAAAGTGTTACTAAAGTCCTACTAAAGTGTTACTGAAGTACTAAAGTGTTACTAAAGTCCTACTAAAGTGTTACTGAAGTACTAAAGTGTTACTAAAGTACTAAAGTGTTACTAAAGTCCTACTAAAGTGTTACTGAAGTACTAAAGAGTTACTAAAGTCCTACTAAAGTGTTACTAAAGTCCTACTAAAGTGTTACTGAAGTACTAAAGTGTTACTAAAGTACTAAAGTGTTACTAAAGTACTAAAGTGTTACTAAAGTCCTACTAAAGTGTTACTGAAGTACTAAAGTGTTACTAAAGTCCTACTAAAGTGTTACTGAAGTACTAAAGTGTTACTAAAGTACTACAGTGTTACTAAAGTCCTACTAAAGTGTTACTGAAGTACTAAAGTGTTACTAAAGTCCTACTAAAGTGTTACTGAAGTACTAAAGTGTTACTAAAGTCCTACTAAAGTGTTACTGAAGTACTAAAGTGTTACTAAAGTACTAAAGTGTTACTAAAGTGTTACTAAAGTCCTACTAAAGTGTTACTAAAGTACTAAAGTGTTACTAAAGTACTAAAGTGTTACTAAAGTCCTACTAAAGTGTTACTGAAGTACTAAAGTGTTACTAAAGTACTAAAGTGTTACTAAAGTACTAAAGTGTTACTAAAGAGTTACTAAAGTCCTACTAAAGTGTTACTGAAGTACTAAAGTGTTACTAAAGTACTAAAGTGTTACTAAAGTGTTACTAAAGTCCTACTAAAGTGTTACTAAAGTACTAAAGTGTTACTAAAGTCCTACTAAAGTGTTACTAAAGTACTAAAGTGTTACTAAAGTCCTACTAAAGTGTTACTGAAGTACTAAAGTGTTACTAAAGTACTAAAGTGTTACTAAAGTCCTACTAAAGTGTTACTGAAGTACTAAAGTGTTACTAAAGTCCTACTAAAGTGTTACTGAAGTACTAAAGTGTTACTAAAGTCCTACTAAAGTGTTACTGAAGTACTAAAGTGTTACTAAAGTACTAAAGTGTTACTAAAGTCCTACTAAAGTGTTACTGAAGTACTAAAGTGTTACTGAAGTACTAAAGTGTTACTAAAGTCCTACTAAAGTGTTACTGAAGTACTAAAGTGTTACTGAAGTACTAAAGTGTTACTAAAGTCCTACTAAAGTGTTACTGAAGTACTAAAGTGTTACTAAAGCACTAAATTGTTACTAAAGTGCTACTAAAGTCCTACTAAAGTGTTACTAAAGTCCTACTAAAGTGTTTCTAAAGTACTGAAGTGTTACTAAAGTACTAAAGTGCTTCTAAAGTGTTACTAAAGTACTAAAGTGCTACTAAAGTGTTACTAAAGTACTTCTAAAGTGTTACTAAAGTGCTTCTAAAGTGTTACTAAAGTACTAAAGTGTTACTGAAGTGCTACTAAAGTGTTACTGAAGTGCTACTAAAGTGTTACTAAAGTACTAAAGTGTTACTGAAGTACTAGAGTGTTACTAAAGTACTAAAGTGTTACTAAAGTACTAAAGTGTTACTAAAGTCCTACTAAAGTGTTACTGAAGTACTAAAGTGTTGCTAAAGTACTAAAGTGTTACTAAAGTGCTACTAAAGTGTTACTAAAGTACTAAAGTGTTACTAAAGTGCTACTAAAGTCCTACTAAAGTGTTACTAAAGTACTAAAGTGTTACTAAAGTGCTACTAAAGTGTTACTAAAATACTAAAGTGTTACTAAAGTCATACTAAAGTGTTACTAAAGTGCTACTAAAGTACTAAAGTGCTACTAAAGTGTTACTAAAGTGTTACTAAAGTCCTACTAAAGTGTTACTAAAGTACTAAAGTGCTACTAAAGTGTTACTAAAGTGTTACTAAAGTGCTACTAAAGTGTTACTAAAGTGCTACTAAAGTCCTACTAAAGTGTTACTAAAGTGCTACTAAAGTGTAACTAAAGTGTTACTAAAGTCCTACTAAAGTGTTACTAAAGTGTTACTAAAGTGTTACTAAAGTGTTACTAAAGTACTAAAGTGTTACTAAAGTGTTACTAAAGTGTTACTAAAGTCCTACTAAAGTGTTACTAAAGTGCTACTAAAGTGTAACTAAAGTGTTACTAAAGTCCTACTAAAGTGTTACTAAAGTGTTACTAAAGTGTTACTAAAGAACTAAAGTGTTACTAAAGTGTTACTAAAGTCCTACTAAAGTGTTACTAAAGTGTTACTAAAGTACTAAAGTGTTACTAAAGTGTTACTAAAGTCCTACTAAAGTGCTACTAAAGTGTTACTAAAGTGCTACTAAAGTCCTACTAAAGTGTTACTAAAGTGCTACTAAAGTGTAACTAAAGTGTTACTAAAGTGTTACTAAAGTACTAAAGTGTTACTAAAGTGTTACTAAAGTACTAAAGTGTTACTAAAGTGTTACTAAAGTGTTACTAAAGTGTTACTAAAGTACTAAAGTGTTACTAAAGTGTTACTATCCTTATTCAAGGTGTAGTCGTTTTTAGTTTGCGAAGGAAGATGTAGAGACTTCTGCTGTCCTGAAGTCAATGTGCAGACAGTAATACACATGAATCCTCTTCAGTCCCACTGCATCACAAGCTTCAAACTAAATACTACACAAAATACACAAAAAATAACTGTTAAGTAGTTTTTTATTAATATTATTATATTCCCCCAATTATGCAAATGTGTATTCTCCGTTTCCGAACATATAATATAAGTAAAATAAATGGTTGTGCCAAACTCTCCTCTTGTGTTCCTTGTGCGATACACAGAGTGCAACGTCTCTTCTGGGACGTCTCTCATGGGACGTCTCTCATGGGGCGTCTCTCATGGGACGTCTCTCATGGGACGTCCCATGAGAGACGACGCCCCATGAGAGACGACGCCCCATGAAAGACGTCCACACACCAGCTGTTGCTCAATGTCAAAGGAGCAGCATTTGTTTTCTTCTTTTTACTTTTCTTCAAAAGAAGTTTGTTCTGTCTTTTCTTTTCCTGGAAGATGTTCTGAACTTCCTGATCTGGAACACAAGACACAATACATCATTTGACAATATGACAACAGTCAATAGTTAAGTTTTAGTTTAAATACATTTTCTATTTTTTAAATACAATTGCCATATTGTGACATTAATACAAGTATTCTGGACATGTTGTCTCAGTTAACCAGTAATGACGAATAAAACACTCTTTAATTATTCAGTCATCACCTTTCCTTCCTGCGTTGGTTCTGCAGTACTTTGTGTGACGTCATCGATATAAAAACTACAAGAAGGAATCCGGCCGCTGCAGCGAATCCAGTGAAGACGTTCTGCAGGAAACTCTCATCTCCACCTGGAACACATTCAGAGGCTAAAGGGTGTGTTTGGAGAGTTGGTGCTGAGAGGCGGGATCTACTGTATTAATACATAGTATATATCTATATATATATATATATATATATATATATATATATATATATATATATATATATATATATATATATATATATATATATATATAAATGGATTAGTGTTATTTTTCTTACTCTGATTTTGCAAAAACAGTAAAACCCACAGCAGTAGCTGCTGCTACACAATGACCTCCAGCAGCCACATGATGGCGCCATAACAACTGTAGAGTTTTATGTAAAAAGCATAAAACTCTTCTTCGCTGGAGAAGAAGACTTTATGTGGATTCATCCGACACAGAAAATAGTCCCAAACAAATGCACCATTTTATTTCTGTTTGAGTAACGTTTGCTAAGAAAAACTAGTTAAAAAAAAACATTAATCCTTAAAAACAATATCTTCGTGAGCGTTTTAGTATTTAAGGAACCGATGGATTTTTAACTGAAAGTTCGGAAATATTGAGAGACAAACAAACTAATAAAAATGTTTGTGTCTCATCTTGCGTCTCCCTGCAGTGGTTTTGTGCATGTTTTGAGTGTGTGTCTTCTGTGGTTGTTTTGTGTTCCCGAGGTCATTGTGTGTGTCTTTGAGTTCATCGCGTGTGATTTCTGGGCTTTTTGTGTCACGTTGTCGTCACTTTTTGTCTCTTTGAGGTCATTATGTGTCTCTTTGTCGTTGTTTTGTGGTTGTTTTATGTACATTTGTAGTCATTATGTGTTTTTATCAGCTGTTTTGTGTATATTTGTAGTCATTATGTGTTTTTGTCATTTTGTGCCTTTGAAGCAACGTTTTTTGTAGCTGTTTTGTGTCTCGTTAGAATTGTTTTGTCTCTTCTGTGGTTGTTGTGTGTGTCTTTGTAGTCAGTCTTTTTTGGTAATTTTGTGTATCTTTGTGGTCGTTTTATGTGAATTCTGGGCGTTTTATGTCACTTTTAAGTGATTTTATGTCTTTCAGAGGTCATTTTGCATCTCTTTATAATATTTTTGAGGTTATTTTGTGTCTCTTTGAAGTCGTCATTGATCTCTTTTGCGGTTTTGTGTATATTTCTAGTCTTTGTGTGTCTTTTTTGGTAATTTCACGTCTCTTTAAGGTAATTGTGTGTTTCTTTGTGGTAGTTTTGTGTCGCTTTGAGGTCATTGTGCGTCTGTTTGTACTTGTTTTGTATCTCTTTGAGGTAATCTTGTGTCACTGTGCATCTTTGTGGCAGTTTTGTGTCTCTTTGAGGTCATTGTGCGTCAGTTTGTACTTGTTTTGTATCTCTTTGAGGTAATCTTGTGTCACTGTGCATCTTTGTGGCAGTTTTGTGTCTCTTTGAGGTCATTGTGCGTCAGTTTGTACTTGTTTTGTATCTCTTTGAGGTAATCTTGTGTCACTGTGCATCTTTGTGGCAGTTTTGTGTCTCTTTGAGGTCATTGTGCGTCAGTTTGTACTTGTTTTGTGTCTCTTTGAGGTCATTGTACATCTCTTTGTGGTAGTTGTGTGTCTCTTTGAGGTCATCTTGTGTCACTGTGCACCTTTGCGGTAGTTTTGTGTCTCTTTAAGGTCATTGTGCGTTTGTTTGTACTTGTTTTGTGTCTCTTTGAGGTCACTGTGCATCTTTGTGGTAGTTTTATGCATCATTGTTGTCTTCTCTTCGTGGTCGGTCTGAGTCTCTCTGCGGTAACATTTCTCAGCACAGGCCCAGGGGGCCCCTGACACTCCGGGCCCCTGACACTCCGGGCCCCTGACTCTCCGGGCCCCTGGGCCTGTGCTGTGGGCCCCTCAGTAACATCCAGGTGAACTCACCCTGGGCCGCGCCACCGCCCACCAGCAGGTGTCGGGTGGCGTTCAGGTGTCCGTCGTTGAGCTCCGGCTCGATGCCCAGGATGTGACACATCAAGGCGTAGATGTTCACCGTCTCGAAGGGCCCCACCTCCAGGTTCCTGTGGAACGCCGGCCCCACGGCCCGAAAGAAGGGCTTCATGTCCATGTCCAGGTTGTCGAAGCCGTGCTCGCCCTTGTGGAACTGAACAGGGAAATACTGCACCGAGGGAGGGGAAACACAGAGGGAGGGGAAACACAGAGGGAGGGGAAACACAGAGGGACGGAAACACAGAGGGACAGGAAACACAGAGGGACGGGGAACACAGAGGGAGGGGAAACACAGAGGGAACACAGAGGGAGGGAAACACAGAGGGAGGGAAACACAGAGGGACAGGAAACACAGAGGGAACACAGAGGGAGGGAAACACAGAGGGAGGGGAAACACAGAGGGAGGGGAAACACAGAGGGACAGGGAACACAGAGGGAGGGGAAACACAGAGGGAACACAGAGGGACGGAAACACAGAGGGACAGGGAACACAGAGGGACAGGAAACACAGAGGGACAGGAAACACAGAGGGAGGGGAAACACAGAGGGAGGGGAAACACAGAGGGACAGGGAACACAGAGGGACGGGAAACACAGAGGGACAGGAAACACAAAGGGACGGAAACACAGAGGGACAGGAAACACAGAGGGACAGGAAACACAGAGGGACAGGAAACACAGAGGGACAGGAAACACAGAGGGAGGGGAAACACAGAGGGACGGAAACACAGAGGGACGGAAACACAACACACACCACACAGTCTGTTAGATTCAATGACGTCGTAAAGCTTATTAGGTATTGATTTAACCCTCTAAAAACAGTGTGTGAAATCCCCCTGCGCCTATTATCAGACAAAAAACAACAACATATTATCCCCGGAACCACATCGTTGTTTAACTTCATTTAAATTGCTACAATGAAGAAGAAACATCTGGTGTGAAACATCATTAAAGTTATTAAGTTTAAGTATTTATGTAAACTCCATTTTTGAAACAAACGACACAGTTTTTTGACTGAAACTCCTTTAAACACCCAAATGATGTGTTCTGTTATGATTTTTGTTGCAGATTCTGATTCTTTAGGTCTTAATCTTTCCTAAAAGGTGTGATATTAGTATGTGGGCTGTTGTTAGGGCACCATGATACAGTTTGAACAACTCGGTGTCCGCTCCAGGAGACATTTTTGGGAAATCTTGCTCATATCGTGCTGGAAGTTCATAGTTATGATCAAAATATCTTTTAAAAGTGATTTTTTTTGCAGATATAAAAAAAATTCCCAAGACTTTGCTAAAGAAATATATACAATAAACACAAGTAGTGGAATTAATTTGGGGTTCCTACGACGACTCAAACACAGCGAAAAGAAAAAAAAGCCTAGAACCAAAATTGGTTCCTCCGTGCTTAAAGGTATCGGGTCCTAACAGCTGCAGAGGCCTCATTCAGCCAGCAGAGGGAGCTGTCGTCAAAGAGAAGGAGTCCTCTCCTACTGGATGTCTCTTTTGTTGCTTCTATCAACCAATGAGCAGTCAGAATTATAATCCAGCTCCAAAATAAACATAAATTCCTTTGATAATTTCGTAGTAAATATCCTGTTTATCACCAGCTGGAAATATCACTACGCAGAATAGCCTCATCCCAGCTGTTACGCAACAGCTTCTCCTCCTCTGAGATCAGACTGAAAGGAGTTGAAGTGGTCATAAAGGGAGATAAATAAAAAGTCAGATGATACAGTCGGTCAAAACCTATAAACTGCAGATAAGATGTTTTATCTGTGAATTCTCGTGACTGATTAGTTTCCTCATATTCAGCATTCAGACAGTTTATGATTTCAGTTATTTATTCTTTTAAATGAAGGTTATGATTCAGTGGTTTCCAGTAAGCGACGGACTCAAAGTTACGGATGCAAAGTTACCGCTTTATGGCATCAAATAAAATAAAAAAACTCTAATTTAGAATCTTTTGAGGCGTGAATGGTTTCATGCAGCGTTCGGAACCACTTTATTCAAAACTGACTAATTATTCCTGGTAGAAAAGAGTCTAGTTTTCACCATTTTCCTGGCAATGCACCTGGCAAATGGTATTTTCCAGAAAATGCATCTGGTAATTTAAGCGTCGCCGTCGTCGAGATTTGAGAATATTAAACTGGGCGGCAGGCGACGGTGTTTATCTGCAGCAGCGTATCAGCGCTCGTCTCTTGATTTCCTTATAATGAGTCAATGACTGCGTCGTAATCGTAATCTCAGCAGGTAAAGGTCGAGTGTGGAGTATCAGGAGACATTCAGGCTGCAGATTACAGCTCATTACGCAGCTTTGGTTTGTCCTCTCCGGGCTTCTGTAGCAACATGGAGAGAACCGGCTCTGCTTGAAAACATAAACGGCTCATTTTAAGATAAACGATTCTTATTTTCAGGTGATTTTACGCTGAAGAAAACGACTAAATAATAATTCCCTTTTTGCTAAATGTCCCCGCTACATGCAGCTTTTAAGTGTTTCCACGTGGCGCCCTGAGGAAACTGTCTTTGTGAACTTCCCAGCATGTTAAAAACCCAAACCAGTGATGTCATAGGAGGCTGCTTGCCTCTTGTACACCAACAAGGATTCATTCAAAACTCTACGGTTTAACTTTAAATCCTATTAAACACCAGCTCAAAACAAAGAAAGATCTATTGGAGCCAGGTGTTTGTGTATTTATATTCTTCATAAACCTAAACAAGTAGTTTTATTGCCTAAATCTGAACTAAACTGTGACTGAAAAATAATAATAAAAAAATCAAAAAAGGCTTCTGACAAACGTGGACTTTGATCTCAAACAAGCAGCTCTCTAAACACACTTTGCTGATGTTTGTACTATGACTACTAAATACATATTTTATCCTCAATTAAATTGAAGCTTCTCTTTAAACATCAGTTCAGTTTTACTCTAAACCCTCATTCACTTGAATTCTGTTGCCTTTATTTATTTTTTCAAACTCTGACTTTTTTTGAGACGGAAGAAAGATAATTATCAAGATCCTCGAGGAAAGTTATGGGGCAGAGTTTTATGACGCTGAATGTCTCTCAAGATAAGCAAGAAAACCGGAGCTGAACAGGAAGATTGCACCAGCAGACTGAGAAGCCTTTTAGTTTTTTATCTTCTAATATTCCTCCATGTTGCTCCAACATTTCGGCCAACAGGTTTTCCTCAAAAGGAGATTCCAGAGCTTCTCTGCTGATCCATCAGGACCAACGTGAGGTAAACTAGCAACTAGCCTCTAGCTAGCAAACAACGGCCTGTTTTAATAATTAATGTTATTAAGTACCGCCCCCTCTTTCATACTGACTGGGTCGTGCACGTTTTCTTTATTATTTTACTTTGTGTGAGCAAGTATCTCCATGTGAACTAAACGAGCCAAACAGAGCTCTGCTTCACATCTGGATTCACTGATTTTGTTTTTGGATTTTGTTTTTGTGTTGACATACATATTCTGTAGTTGAGAGCCACTGGTCTACGGTGGGTAGAAAACATGTAAGTCACTTTGGATAAAAGCGTCAGCTAAATGAAATGTAATATAAAAAGCAACTTGTTTTTTTGTGCTTTTTGTTGTGATGGTTGTTGCACAAACACAAAAGGTCATTAATAACTCATCCGTGAGATGAATAACGTTGTTTGGGTCGTAGTGACAGATTCGCACCCCGTTGATGACGTATCCGGCGTCGGCCCACAGGACGATGGGCAGGATGCGGTCGTTGTTGGCGAAGTGCAGGCGCTCCGGCATCTCCTCCTTCCTGAACACGTGCAGGTGCGGGTGGGCGCCCTTCAGGGCGGCGTAGACCTTCTCCAGCCGGCCCGGCTTGGGCAGCAGCATCCCGGAGGGGCCGAAGTCCACCAGGTGGAAGGACAGGTCCCCGAAGGAGAAGCCGGGGATCCGGGACAGCGTGATCTCCTCCAGCAGCCCGTTGCGGTACACCGAGCTCATGCCGTGGTCCGAGGTGACGATGAGGTTCAGGCGGTCCGTCAGCCCGCGGCGGGCCGCCGAGCGCCGGATGTATCCCACGGTGCGGTCCACCTGCTCCACCATGGCGCGCAGCTGCGGGGAGTCGGGCCCGTAGCGGTGCCCCGTGCCGTCCGGCTCGCCGAAGTACAGCGACACGAAGTCCAGCTCCCGGTCGGCGAGCCAGCCCGTCACCCGGTCGGCGTTCTCCCGCCACGCCGTCTCGTTCTTGTAGTTGTACAGCGGCGGCTCCACTTCCCGCACCATGGCAACCTGTCCCTGGTAACTGGAAGCCGTGCCGGGGAAGTGAAGAGAGCCGGCTTTTAGGCCCTGGAGGAGGAGGGAGACACGTCAACCCCCACGCACAAGTAGGCATAAACGCACAAGTAGGTATAAACGCACAAGTAGGTATAAACGCACAAGTAGGTATAAACGCACAAGTAGATATAAACGCACAAGTACATATAAACGCACAAGTAGATATAAACGCACAAGTACATATAAACGCACAAGTACATATAAACGCACAAGTAGGTATAAACGCACAAGTACATATAAACGCACAAGTAGATATAAACGCACAAGTAGGTATAAACGCACAAGTAGGTATAAACGCACAAGTAGATATAAACGCACAAGTAGGTATAAACGCACAAGTAGGTATAAACGCACAAGTAGGTATAAACGCACAAGTAGGTATAAACGCACAAGTACATATAAACGCACAAGTACATATAAACGCACAAGTAGATATAAACACACAAGTACATATAAACGTACTTCTTTAAAGGCGGAACATTAACAAGCGTGCAAAAAGGGTCGATCGGTTCAAACATGCAGGAAACCAGATCAGCGGCTGCTGGATTTCACAGCACGCTTACAGCAGCTGTCATTTGCATGCAGTTATAATAACACACACACACATATATATATATATATATATATATATATATATATATATATACATATATATAAATATATATACACACACACACTGGCAAAACATTTGCATCACTACTACAGGGATCTCGCGGAAAATTCATTCTCCAATGTAGTTTTGTGGAGAGAAATGATTTCTGGTGCTGTAACCTAACAGATGGAAAATGGCGGCGCACACACACACACATATATATATATACGTATATATATATATATATATATATACGTATATATATATATATATATATATACACACACCAGCAAACAATTTGCATCACTACAGCAGGGATCTCACGGAACTTTCATTCTCCAATGTAGTTTTGTGGAGAGAAATGGAAAATGGCGGCTCACACACACACACACACACACCACACACACACACACACACACACACCTGCCTCTGCGCGGTGATCCAGATGGGCAGCGAGCCGTTGTCCCACCACTCGTTGACGAACTGCGTCTGGTAGTACGGCTTCTTCTCCGCGGTGCCGGTGCTGAACCACATGTTGTGCACGACCCCGTGGTTCTCCACGTGGCGGCCTGGAGGAACACGGGAACCGCTGCCGTCAGGTCTGCCGCGCTCATTATTCACAGCGTGACACATTCGCATTAAAAATTCTATCAACTTAACGGGGCTGAGTGGCGTGACGCTTTTGGACAAGGTCTTATGACCAACTTCGGAGATTAGAGGAATTTAATTTCAAGGAAGTTAAATGTTCTATCTATTTCCCGCTGATGATTTGAGAGTCAAAATAAGAAAAAGGGGAGCAGCGACTTCTTCCCCCAGCCATCCACGCATAATTATCTTACTCAGCTATAAAAGCTGTTGGACCCTGGGACATTCAATTACAACTAATTCCTTTTTCACCACGGCTTCTTTTTTCATTTTCTATCCTAGCAAAGTCAACTCAGAGCCGCCATGACATCACATCCCTGCTGCCAGCCGGGAAGAAAGACTTCTACCTACTTCATCATGTTCTTACAATGCTGTATTACACACTCTGAACCAACGTGACGGCCATGTGTTCAGACACATGTTGACCAGTGGGTTCATGACTTTAAACCATATTTCCATGAGCAAACAGTAAAAAGTGAGTAAATGTAGTATTTAAACTAACAATAGAATACAAAGCATACAGTAAACCTTAAATGACTCAAATGAATGAGACAATAGTTAAGAATAAACATTTATATAGATGCCTGTATGTATGCCTGCTTATATTCTGAGTCTTTCTTTTAAAAGCATATTCATTATTTCAAACTCAGCGTAAATGAACGACATGAACACATGAATATAACACATTTACATGAACACATGAATATAACACATTTACATGACTTTTACTAAACTTTTGGGATTTCATTTTTTTCAAGGACTTTTCCAGGCCTGGAAATAACCATTTTAAAACTCCATGACTGTTCCAGGTTTTCCATGACCGTAAGAACCTCATGTTTTACTTTACGTTGTCTGTTGGCTCTACTTTCCTGTTACTTTCTTCATTACTATTGTTAACAGATCAACTCACACACAAAGAAAAGAAAATACATGTTCGCTGATCCCTGTACATCATAACATTACATTACATTTCATTTAGCTGACACTTTTATAATACGTGCATCAACCATGAGGACAAATCAAGAAAGTACAACGTCTTCAATAAAGTTAAACTACAAAGCAACATTTAAGTGCTACTTTGTAGTGGAAAAGATGTTTTTAGTTTACTCATCAATAAAGTATATGATAATACGTTCACCTGTCAGGAGGGTGAAGTGCGCCGGGCTGGTGATGGTGAGGTACGGCGGCGTGACGTAGGCGGCCTTGACCCCGTCCTCGGCCATGCGGTCCAGGTTCGGCGTGTCCACGCCGCGGTCGTAGTCCCAGCGGAACCCGTCGAAGGAGACCAGCAGCACCTTGGGGCTCCGCGGGGCCGCCGGGGCCCCGAGGACGGCCGCGGCCCAGAGGAGGCCGAGGCCGGCGGCCCGCAGCAGCGCCGCCTGCGTTTCCCGCCTCTTGACTGGCGCCATACCCTCCAGCGGAAACACACACACACACACACACACTCACACACACTCGGGATTACAGGGCGATCCACATCCAGCTTCTCGCCATCTCGCCTGAGGATTCTGCCGCCTGCGGCTTCCCAGCACGCATCTTATCTGCTAGATTGGACGGACTTTATCTCGCTCTCTGCATGCCGGCCTGCTGGTGTTTACGAGCCGATTCTTTTACGACTGGGAGTTGTGTTCGTTTTGCTCTTGAGGACCGGCAGTAAAAAAAGCAGATTAATCTCTGCGGGCACATCGGGGCTGTTTGTTTCCCTCCCTAACTCGCTTGTTGACGCTGTCTTTCTGTTTGTGCGCCCGGGCCCGTCCCGCCCGCCGCCAGAGCTTCCTGTGAATCACCGGCAATGGAGGAGCGACACTTTGATGGGTTTCACCTTGGAGTCGGGATGGCGCATGATTGATCTGACGGCGCTGAAAATGAAGAGGAAAATGAGAGTGTATATCTCTTCGTCAGCCGGCTGTGGTCTCTCGGGGAGAGGAGACCCTAATGGACATATTCATTTTAATAACTCAAATGTGCGCATTAGCCCCCAGGATATTGTGAAAAAGATCTTATAAAATCTACATTGATTTTTCTTCCTTTTTTTCGTGGCAATTGCCGCGGACAAACTATCCCACAGAGCTGCGATCATATCCTCGTCCAGACGTGGTGTCTCAGGACATTGTGATGTAACCTTATCAACGAGCTAACTCCTCAAATGTGTTCTTTATTGTGTGTGTCCTTGGCAGAGGTTCAAGGGAATCGTCCAATCTTTATGGAGATAAGGGATAACATTCATCAGCTTTTCATTTACCTCATTCATATTCATTAGCTTGCTCGCGTTAACTCTTCATCCGTCAGCAGGATCGGAGGAAGAGGAGGAGGAGGAGGAGTTGAGACGGAGAGATGAGAACTTTATCAAACAGTCCAAACTTCATCTGACCCACTCCTCATGTTCCTGAAGAGGAAAAAAGTTTTCTTATCTCTGTTTCTTCGCCTTCAGCACCCCCTGCTGCTCGTACGCCGCCACTGCAGCGCAGCCTCGCCCACGGATGACACAACCGTTGCATCGGTTTGAGCCAGATTGCGTTAATAATGCACAGATTAAATAAACAAAAACATGGTCCTTTCCCCGGCTGAAGATGTGGGATTTCATCTAGAGTTCTGTTTCACTTTCATGAAACCATCTGTTTAAGTTTTACATCCTTTAAGCGATCAGTTTGAGACATTTAAAAAGTTCATGCTGCAAACTTTTGAATCCGTCACTGCGACCCAAACAACTGTTATTCAGCTCGCTGATGATTTATTAATAACCTTTTGTGTTTGTGCAAAAACCATCACAACAAAAAACAAGTCGCTTACATTTGAAGTAGCTGACGCTTTTATCCAAAGCAATTTACATATTTTTCTACACACCGTAGACACGGCGAAATGGAGCAATTAGGGGTTAAGCGCCTCAAGGACACATCGACATGGACGAGCAGAGCCAGGGCTCAAACCACCGATCCTCTGATTGAAAGACAGGCATGCTAACCACTGAGCCACAGTGATGTGAAAACATTTATGCTGCGTTCACAACAAAAGCGTTGCGAATTATTCACACGAGTAGATTACATGTGAAGTCAAAGCGCAGACGAGAATGGTTGCGGAAAAGCTATTTTTCCAACGGGCGACGCAAATGAGGCGAAAAAGCGTTGCGAAAAATGTCCGCCTGAAGTAGCGCTGGAAGACGCAGGTCGGAGCTGTTCAATATTATGAACCCAGACACCATGGAGTTTGATGTTCCGACGTTTGTGGGACTTCCTCAACAAGTATAAAGCAGAACTAGTGGATATTTCAATGGTGGATGGCAGAAACGATAACTGTTTTCACGGAGTTAAGCCACGGAAAAGCGGCGCCCCCTTTCCGCCAAGAAAAAGCGAATGAAGCGAATTTACCACATAAAGTCGAGTGAGTAAAGTCAGGCGAAAATTCGTAACGCTTTTGGTGTGAACGCAGCGTTAGACTTTTAATAAATCAACACATTTTCATTGCCCATAATTGCGACTGAAAGGAGACCATCAAGTTCATGCCGGCGTGCCGAGATCGATGTGTTTTGAATTGTGAGCAAAACAAACTTTTAATGCATGAATGGCTTATTATCAGGTTACATGCCAGCGAGTCAAAGCGTAAAGCGTCAAACACCGCTGGAGGAGCTCGTACCGCCGGCTCTCGGACCGCCGGTTCTCGCTGGTGAACCTCAGCCAGCGTTTCCTTTCTATTCAAAAGCGTCCGGCGCCGGTAATTGCCGTCACGCTTTGTCTTTTTTTATGTTTTTTGGTCACGAGCGATGAAAGACAAGACTGAATGTACAATATTGATCGTAACATTGATCCAATTATCTGTGTGAAACACACACACACACACACACACACAACTCATGTTTTATTCCTGTTTACAATACGTATCGAGATTTGTTTTCCCATTTTTGTGTCTTCAATTTGGCAATTTTCATTATTGTTCTTCATTAAAGAACTTGTGCAATGTACATTTTAAAGCATCAATAATTTAACACAGACTATTAATACTTTTCTTTGATATATTTTCAACTTCTAATTAAATTAAACTAATTAAATGTGAATTAGTGATAGTGTTGGCTTTACATATAACGCTGTGAAGCCGAGGGGAGCTGCAGATCCATGATGGAAATGAGCCTCATCCTGTTTTTGTTTTTTTGCAAGATTTCAAAAGGTTTATTTAAAATTCAATAGATTTTAGTATGAAAATATGGATTATAGACGCGTTATCTAAACGCAGCAACATAACTTTAGTGGCGGAAAACACTCAGCAGCTAACGGAGTCGGTGGAGACCAAACACGGAGCTAAAAAGAGACAGACAATCTAAGTTATATTCGTCAGTTGACGTTAAACACGATTACAAATGAATGCCAATGTTGCTTCATAACTTCTACGTGAAAATAATCAACTTAAAAAGACAAAGAAATCTATATATTTCTGCTTCACCACTTCTCTTATATCTGTAAGGAGGACTCCTTCACACCTGTCAAAGGGTTTGAGAGTGTGTGTGTGTGTGTGTGTGTGTGTGTGTGTGTGTGTGTGTGTGTGTGAAGGCAGAGGTCTCAGGGCAGCACCAGGTCCAGAGTCAAGTGAACACACAACACACAAAAAAAGAATATGTTTTTAAAAATGCATTCCCTGTTATTGACTATGTAACGTCCGTGTCAGCACTTAATCAAAGTGAATTCACACTCAAAGCGACCTTGAGCGTCTGTCGGTCTCCTTGGACAGAGTCTATATGTGAGCTCCTGTTCCGTGTGTCGACGTTGATTTGATAACAATGAGATTAACATTTAGAGCGGGTGGCGCTCGGTTCCGCGTCCGTAACTCAGCGCATTAAAAGTGAGCAGCAGGACGATGACAGCAGATATTCCTGTAATAAAGCAGAAGAGTCGCTCTCTTCCTGCAGCGGGCCGCTAGCATGTCATCACTTTCCCTCTCAGTCGCTGCCGTGCATCAGCTTTCCTCTCCATTAATCCTTTATTCGCTCTCTTGAACAGCCGGCAGAGGGACTGGACTGCTCTCTCTTTATTTCCTGCTTGCAGAGGTTGTGTCACCAGCAGTTTATTTAGTGCTGCACCAGATGGAAAGAACAAAAAAAAAGTCTAGTTAATGATCAGCTAAAGGCTACACCATAAAATACACCATAAATATATATATTATACTGCACTGCGGGGGGAAAGTGGAGTTGTACTTTTACCGTAAAGCGTACCTTGCTGCTACTTACCATGTTAGGATGAACAGGTATATGACACAGCCTAAATAAATAACAATATTTTTAAATAATAGCCAACATTTTGTGTAGACAAATTCATTTTTTGTCTGAATTAAACAGCCTTTTAAAAATATGTCCACAACAAACCATTCATTCCCTCCTGTTTGAGTCATGTTGGTTCAAATCTAAGTTTCTGAGACTTAAAACTATTCCTCATGTTTTTTTTAAAGGTTTATGTCCTCAGCAGCATGAAGGTCAGAGCGTATACTGGTCCTGGGTTTCCCAGTAGCAGGTCTGCAGAGGCACCAGTGGTCCTCAGGGGGGCGCTGCAGCGGTCGCATGGCAGAAGGTTCATCCCTGGGGAGCATGAACGTTCTTTAGGAACTTCATGCCAATATTTACTTAAAAGCTCCAACCGGGGACCAGTAACTATCCGGCTCAGAAGTTTTTAACGGTCATACTGGTTTAGTGGATTTGAAGCCACAGTGCTGGTGACAGAGGGACTTCTCGTTAGCCGGAGAGTTTTTAAAATGTTACATTTTGACTACTTTTGAGCACATTATTAACTAGCGTTAGCTCATCTATGCTATGTGCCAGCTACTGAAGGTAGCCATACTATGTATATATATATATATATATATATATATAATATATATATATATATATATAAACACACACACAGCTACTTGCATTGACTTCCGTCTCGACCACCACGTATGAGCTTCAGCTTTAGCTTCTACCGGTTTTCACTGCTGACATCCTGTCAAACACATTCTAGTCTCATCTGTCTGCCTCTTTTCAAATCACTTTTTAATTCCCCCCCCCCAAAAAATCAGGAATTAACATTAATTCATGGAGTGCAGTTAGTGACAGTGTGGGCTCCACGGCGCTGTGGCTTTAGAACGTAGTTCACATTGTTATACATCATCACATAACCAGGAAGGAGCCGCGAGAGTCGGCGTGGACGAGCCAACGCGCCATATGCAGCGTAGTAAACGTATGAAATGTCCAGCAGAGCGTGTGCACCATATGTGCGTTTGCACTGTGTGTGTTTTGTGAGACGAGCGAGGGGGAGAACGGAGGTGAGAGGATGAGGAGGATGAGTAAGAGCTGGGACTGGAGGAGGCTCCGGCTTGTGGAGGCAGTGAGGCTGACTTAGTGGCTTCATTCCAGTGCGTGGGCCCTTTTTTCAGGCTCCGTTACCCGGAACCGGTCCACGCGATGAAGCCCGTCCCTCCTCCTCTTCCTCCTCTTCGTCCTCGGCCCGGTGTCTCATTGTGACGCCGCGGGGGCTTCCAGTGTGCTGCCATTACACTTTTCTTTTTCTCTTCCACACGGCACAGTAATTGATTTATTTAATTTGCTTCAAGAGAAACTGTTGTCAGCCGACCAGGCAGCCATTTCTCAGGCCACTTTAATTAAATGCCAGGTCTTTAGGTGTGATATGAAATTCGTTTGGCTCCTCTGATCTCTCCGCTCCTCAGACAATTCATTAACATTTTCATTTCTGCCTTTATGTTTTTCACACAAAGCTTCAAAAGGGAGCTCATCAGTGACTTTTCGGTCCCCGCGCCATACATTCAATCGTTTATTTAAGTGCATTTAAACTAGAGATTAAGTGCAGTGTGGCTGTTTCACGTGAGATAATACGGAGTTTGTGGAGCCTCAGTCTGCGGAGGAATTAAGGGAGAATAGAACAAGCGCACCTCTTGTTGGGTCGTCTTTTATTGGAGGCTCTGTTATATATTGAAGCTGCTTCAGGTTACTAAACTGTACCGAGATAATAGACAGAGATTCAAGCAGAGTTCATTCTGACCGATGGAGTTCATGACTTTAAACCAAATGTCCATTACAAACATTTAGTGAAATCTGGGTGTAAACAGTAAAAAGTGAGTAAATGTAGTATTTAAACTAACAATGAGAACACAAAGCATACAGTAAACCTTAAATGACTCAAATGAATGAGACAATAGTTTGATTAAAAGAATAAACATTTATATAGATGCCTGTATGTATGCCTGCTTATATTTTGAGTCTTTCTTTTAAAAGCATATTAATTATTTCAAACTCAGCGTAAATGAACGTCATGAACACATGAATATAACACATTTACATGAACACATGAATAGAACACATTTACATGACTTTTACTAAACCTTTGGGATTCTATTTTCTTCAAGGACTTTTCTAGGCCTGGAAATAACTATTTTAAAACTCCATGATTGTTCCAGGTTTTCCATGACCGTAAGAACCCCGTCAAGTCAATATTCATCTCTTTTCTAAATCTTCCCGCGGCGTCATTAATCTGCAGGCGAACAGGTTTCACCGCTAGCCTTCAGCCTCTTTTAGCAACAATCAAAAGGTCTCGTTGGCGCTATAATCTGATGGGAATTACAGGTTTCACATCTCTTTCCCGCCTCACACGTAACACCTGATGAAGCGAGACCTCGGGTCTGAAGCAGCAGCGTTTATTTCAGTCGTAATAGCCGGGCAGCCGGCACGCCTCCCTAATAATATCCCGATGCCTCCCCACTCGCTGTGACTCAGAGATCTTCTGAAAGGCCGTCTCCACTCATCCTCAGAGCGGCCTTCCTCTCTCTGGTGCAGATGAACAGCAGCTGCCTCTTCCTGCCTCCCACCACACGTCAACACATCAGCCTTCAAACGGCAGGAAATAAAGAATACGAGGCTCGCTAAAAAAACCCGAAAGAATAGCCTGCTGCAGCTCACATTACCAGGATTGATGTGTATTGACAAATATGTTTTTTGCAGGCAGAAAAACCTTGGTTACAGCCAGACGGAGCAGTTTGTGTAATAGTTGTGGAATTGAGTGGAAAAAACTAGGCGGCGGATGAACATAATTTAGCTGCAGGGGGTAAAAAAAAACAGTTTTTATTTTCTCGTTGCAGAGCTGGTAGTCTACACTTTTAGCTTTAGGTCCGGATTGATTTTCTTTCAATTTCGTTCAGACATTCAAGGTCTCCAGAGACAAAGCTGACCATTAGTCACCAGCATGTTATCCTCCTGTGCCATCGGGTGGGCGGCTTCATGTCACTACTATACGATGCACAGTGCAGTATAGTATATAAATATGTATAATATACTTCAACAATGCATAGTGCAGTATAGTATATACATATATATATATATATATATATATATATATATATATATATATATATTTATAAAATATACTTCAACAATGCATAGTACAGTATAGTATATAAATATGTATAATATACTTCAACAATGCATAGTGCAGTATAGTATATAAATATATATATATATAAAATATACTTCAACAATGCATAGTACAGTATAGTATATAAATATGTATAATATACTTCAACAATGCATAGTGCAGTATAGTATATAAATATATATATATATATATATATATATATATATATATATATAATATACTTCAACAATGCATAGTGCAGTATAGTATATAAATATATATAATATACTTCAACAATGCATAGTGCAGTATAGTATATACATATATATATATATATATATATATATATATATATATATATATATATATATATATAATATACTTCAACAATGCATAGTGCAGTATAGTATATAAATATATATATAATATACTTCAACAATGCATAGTGCAGTATAGTATATAAATATATATATAATATACTTCAACAATGCATAGTACAGTATAGTATATACATATATGTATAATATACTTCAACAATGCATAGTGCAGTATAGTATATAAATATATATATATATATATATATATATATATATATATATATAATATACTTCAACAATGCATAGTACAGTATAGTATATAAATATATATATATATATATAATATACTTCAACAATGCATAGTGCAGTATAGTATATAAATATATATAATATACTTCAACAATGCATAGTGCAGTTTATACATGCAGTGAAACTGTTTGTGAAATACTGTTCACATATTTCTGTGCCTTATTTTATATATATATATATATATATATATATATATATATATATATATATATATTTTGTCTTCTATTATTGCATTTACTTCCCTTTGTTTGTATTTGAATTAAAATGAAAATGTTTAACTTAAGTTTTGAGTTAGCAAAGTAAGATTTTCATTGTACGGAGTTAACTGCATATGAAAACATCTTGAATCTTGTCATTGTGAGGATGTTAGCTCAAAGCACCACATGTATGGTTTCTCTAGACTCGGTGTTCATGGTGCATGTTTCAGCTGAGCGTACATTAAGAAAGGAAACCCAGAGAGACGCTCCCGGAGGCTCGAGTCCGGCTGCATCGCCGTCCACTTAAAGCCTCGGGGGAGTCTTCGTCAGCCTCTTCATCAGCCTCTTCTTCAGCCGCCGCATTCCAGTAATTGTTGAGTATTTTGTGTGTGTGTTTTGTTAGAATATTGAGCACACGTTGGCGGCTCCTTCATGAAAATGTGTCAGCGGACACCTCGTGGCCGCCTCGTCTTTACGTCGCACCTACACTTCCTGAGTAATGTCTATTAGCAGAAGGAAAACTCTGCCTCAAAGACCTGCTGTGTGGAGAGTCAATAACTGTGAAACACATCATTAAATATGAACGGCATCATAAATAACTGCATCTATATACAGTACGTCGACTGGTGAATGTCACGCTACAGAGCTGCTACCGGCAAAAATAGATCCAAACTGTTGGTTTGAGAGAAACTGAAGCTTCCTGGTGTCAGGACTTCATCCCAAAAGCTCTTCATCCTGAAACAGAGCGAAGGGTATTGTAAACGGGGCATTAAAACCGAGTCCCACATCAATTCCCCCCTCGCCGAATGCCGCATAACCGGAGTCATTTTGACAAAGTAGCCGTGTGATTATTTTTTATTTCCATTTGAAAGCAATTAGCTGAAAGGTCCTTCCCTCGAGTTCGGTGGCAGAATGTGTGGAGTGACTCGGGATAATTGCTGTGAAATGAACAGAGTGCCAAGTTGAGAGAAGCATGAACAACCGCGAGGGCTTCCTCTCCATGGAAACGCCCTCTGCCTTTGTCAGGGCACCAGGAAATTAGGCAGCAAGTGATAACAGGGCTTGAACGAGTAACAAACGCAAGAGGGAGGGGGGGATATTTACTCCATTTCAAGCCATTACAGAAATTGAGTGTTTCCCCACATCTCACGCTGTGCCGACTGAGCGCTGGATGCCGGATGAGGAGGAGGAAGAGGAGGAGGAGGAGGAGGAGGAGGAGGAGGAGGAGGGGGGTCCTTAAGCATGGCAGCCGCCAGCGACGTGCCGGGTGTTGGAACAACACGGCGTTCGGCAGGACGGATGTAACGAAGCCCGGCGCCGTCGGCGTCGTGGCACCGACCGATGGCGCCGCTGCCTGCGAGAGGAGGACGAGGTGTTGGACGGGGAAGAGGCGGCGTTGCCACGAGCCGCCTCTTCTGCCGCCGGCCCCTAATTGGAGGCGGGCTCTCCCCTCGGCGTCTCCCTTAAAGCACCGCGATTGCTATTGTCATTCCTCTCGTTAGTAATTAAGCAGCTATCGACTCCTTCTCTGCACTCGGCCTCTTTGATTTGGCCCGAGGTCTGGAGATATGGATTCTGCTCGCTCGCGTTGGCCGGTAGCCACTGAGGAAGAGGAGGAGGAGGAAGGACTTATTTGTTTACTTTTTTTGTTTTCCTATGTCGGCGAAGCACCTTTACCTTTTCACGCCGCCACGTCGGGTTCCTTGACGTCGGCGCCACCGAAGAGCGCCGACGTCAAGGAACCCGCCGAAGGCTTTTCTATCGGCGGTGGCGGAGGGCAGAGGAACGTCTACCGAGTTCAACTCACCGGGTTGTGATTCATCACGCTGCTGCGTCTCTTCAGCGGGAAAACAAGCAAACAAAGTTAGCTGGAAACAAGGCGCTCGTAAACAGACGAGAAGAGAAAGTTCAGCGATGCAAAGTTCATTTCTTTGCAAGTTCATTTCTGAAACGATGGTTCAACAAATCTCTTCTCAAGGTTTCACGATTTCAAACTCCTGCAGAAGTACTTTCCACAGAATATCTGTTTCCTTTTATTCCACTGTTGAATAAGCGCTCGGGCAGAATGTTTCGAAAAGCTTCAGCTGAACACGGTAATCATGATTTATTTTTTTAAAGGAGTATTCAAACCTTTCAACAAGTGTATTTGTAAGTTCTCCTCATCTTCTGAATGTTTTTGTGAACATAACATTTTTAATTTGGGGCAGATTCTTTGTTGAAGCGGCAGTTTATCAAACCTTCTCCAGTAGAAGAGTCAGTAATTTATATGAATAATAGTGAAAAGGAAAGTTCTTCACAGGCCCACTTCCTTTTAACCCCGATCCAGGTCCAGATCCAGGTCCAGATCCAGGTCCAGATCCAGACTGTGTTCAGGCTCTTTGGGGTCTGGTTGGGTCCCGTCATGAGCCTGAGGACTTTATCTGCTGCTTCATTGGTGGAGCGTCACGCTCCTCCGGGTCGGTTCAGGTCCACCGCATTTTGGATCCGGTCAAAATATCTTTCGGTTCATTTCGTGCACTTCTGTTTTAGTCTGAATCTGTTTCGTCTGCACACAGAAACCCCCCAAAGCATTGGGCTTCTCACCGGCACCAATTCTGTCACCAAAAGAAAATCTCAGATCCTGTGGGTTTGCCATTTAAAAACCGCGGGGATTCCCTCTCTTCAGGAACGTTCTGGAGAAGGAAGGATGAGCATACCAGTGTGAGTTCAGAAGGAGGAGTTCAATAATCGTGCCGGAGTGACAGGGACCAAAAAGCAATTCCTGACTGAGCACTAATCCCCACTTTTATTTTTTTTGGGGTGGGACGCACCGAGAGCGAGATAAGCGAGATAAGCCTGCTGGGTAATGCGGAGGCGTCGCTCCTCCGTCCTCGGCGGTGACAGCCCCTGACAGGCGGACCCCAGCAGCACGCCTTGTTTATGGTAATGCCGGTGGCCCGGGCCAGCCCCACACTGAGCGGCTCAGATAGGGACGTCACCGGCCCGTCAGAGTGGCCTCTTGCTGGTGGGGGAGACGGGTGAGGCGCGGCCGGCCTGCTGGGACTCCCTCCCACCTCATCATGGTGGGATGGTTCATCTACTTCTCCACACTTCATCTGAACCATGAATGACATCGTGGAGAGAGAGAGAGGATTCTGCTGTTAATGCATGCTCCTTTGCAAATATGCATTTCTACAGCAAGTCCTTTAAGTTATATTTTATTCTGATAGGGTCAGCCCCTTGACAGTTTCATTTAAAACTAGCTATGCACTGCCAGTTATGCCTTTATTTTATATGCACGTGTTGTGTTATTCATTCAGTGACGCACACTGATGTACCGAACAACGAACAGGAAACTAATACTTTAATCTTTAACTGAAGTCGATGCTAAAGTGTGTGCATTCTCTCTACTGACCACCAGGGTGCGAATCCTCTGGTTGTATAGAAGTCTATGCTTCATGTGTTAAAGCTGCATTCTCTCTACTGACCACCAGGGTGTGAATCCTCTGGTTGTATAGAAGTTTATGCGTCATGTGTTAAAGCTGCATTCTCTCCACTAACCACCAGGGGGTGACTCCTCCGGTTGTATAGAAGTATATGTTTCATGTGTTAAAGCTGCATTCTCTCTACTGACCACCAGGGGGCAACTCCTCTGGTTGTATAGAAGTATATGCTTCATGTGTTAAAGCTGCATTCTCTCTACTGACCACCAGGGGGCGACTCCGCTGGTTGTATAGAAGTCTATGCTTCATGTGTTAAAGCTGCATTCTCTCTCCTGACCACCAGGGTGCGAATCCTCTGGTTGTATAGAAGTCTATGCTTCATGTGTTAAAGCTGCATTCTCTCTCCTGACCACCAGGGTGCGAATCCTCTGGTTGTATAGAAGTCTATGCTTCATGTGTTAAAGCTGCATTCTCTCTACTGACCACCAGGGTGCGAATCCTCTGGTTGTATAGAAGTCTATGCTTCATGTGTTAAAGCTGCATTCTCTCTACTGACCACCAGGGTGTGAATCCTCTGGTTGTATAGAAGTTTATGCTTCATGTGTTAAAGCTGCATTCTCTCTACTGACCACCAGGGGGCAACTCCTCTGGTTGTATAGAAGTATATGCTTCATGTGTTAAAGCTGCATTCTCTCTACTGACCACCAGGGGGCGACTCCGCTGGTTGTATAGAAGTCTATGCTTCATGTGTTGAAGCTGCATTCTCTCTCCTGACCACCAGGGGGCGACTCCTCTGGTTGTATAGAAGTCTATGAGAAAAAGACTACTTCTCTAGGGTTAGTTTTCATCTACTGGAGTCTTTTAAGTCATGTACAAAAACCTTTTTCTGGTTCCAGCTTTCTTTCTTTATTACATTTTTAAGACTAAATGACGAATAAAAGAAATAATCAAGACTGGAATCAATAATATATTTGTATGCACATCGACATCCCGCGAGTAAAGGAGTAACTCTTCCTTTTTTCTTCGTCTCCTACTCAAAAGGCCCCTTTTTTTTTACCCAAATAGAAACAACCATTTCCATCAATCCATCCCCAATAAAGCGCCGTACCTCCGGGCGTCGCTGCCCCTGCTCCCCTTGTTTATGCGTCGGCTACTCCGAGGTATGATCCTCATCATCGGCCCTGTCCCTTCTCTGATGAATGGCGGCGCTCCGGTGACCCGCCCTCCCTCCTCTTGTTTGTGTCAGCGTGATGTAGCGCTGACCCGTGGAGTGGAGAGCAAGGTGGGGACGCTGATGGAGGGTCAGGGATGTGTGCCGAGGAGCTTCTCCTCCGGGTCTCCTTCACCCGACCCGCGCCGGCCTTTCATTCTAATCTGATGATAATGATATTTGCTCAGCACGACCTCTGCTTGCTCAGTGTAATTACCCCACCCAGCCTTCTATGATCTCGGCTATTGGAAATCGATGGGCCATAAGAGGGCCCCCATCAGAGCTTATTATTATCACCGCTCGCTTTTCGTTACGGCGCCATCAGATTTAATATGTTGTCGAGTTTTTATTTATTTATTTACCGCATGTTTTTGCCGAGTGACGAGGACGTCTCGGACTATTTCGACGATTCTTTACGAAATAATTCAGAGCTTCGTCGGTTTTGTTTGACCCTGCGAAGATTAAATCGCAGACAATCAGAAGGTTTGATGTCCTCACTCTTTCTGTAAGCTCCCGACGCCAAAAAACAGCTTCTGTGGATATTGTGGAGTGTTGTTTCGTCCTCTTAATAGCAGCTTTGGCTTCGCGGCACTCAGCAGTTCCACGCTTCCTCCGTGCTTTTGCGAGTGGACGCCGATTTACATCGGTTATGTGGCTCGGCTCTGATGACTCCCTCCATTAGCTACTCATCCAGGGCTAAGTGCCCTCAGGAACGGACGCCACCGGCTATCGGGCGCTTTTCCTCTGTACTGCCGCGATCGAGGCACTCCAGTCGAGGCCTTTACCGCCGTTGACCTTCCCGAAAAGCCTCCCTGCAAACACACCTTGCTCGCGCCGCCAAGGGTGTTTGCGCGTGGCCCACTGATCTGGACATTATTGCCACTTCTCCCGCCTTGTGAAACCCAAACTTGTTATTTCAGGAGCAGAGCAGTGTCTTTGCGGTGACCTTCGCGCTTGTTATTGTCAGCCCTGTCAAAGAGATAAGAGGATCACAGGTGAGATTTCATCAACGAGGGTAAACGAGGGCAGAGTTAAGACACTTTTTTTTGGGCACAAGACTGAGCGGCTCCACAATTAAAAACCGGCGATGGGCTTTTATCTTGAGGGCCCGTGTGCTTTATTTATTTTCTGTTTGGATCAGGTCATAGATTGAGTTGTATGTCTTTAAGTCAGACTCCCACATCTGCTTTGAGCAGCAATTTCCTTTTCTTGACCCTCGTAAAGTCCCCGGCTCTGTAAACATCTGGGGGCTGTCGTGCTTTTATGAGCTACAGGAACCCAATAACACGGCAATCAGCATTTATTGGAGGACCGAACATTTGTGGGTTTTCACAAAAAGGAATCCGGCGGGACTCCGAACGCACAGACGACCGTCCGACCTCTGAATACGCCGATACCACCTGGAGTTCACGGAGTCTTTTTTTCGAGCACGGGATTTGACAAAGACGTAAATATGAAGATGATTAAAGCCTGAAGGAGACGGAGGGGTCGAAGGATGAAGGTTGGAGGGGTGGGTGGTCGACGCGGATTGGTCGTGAAAGTGTATTTTTAGCCTCAGGACAGAAAAAAAGGTGACAAAAGAGGAGGGGTGGAGGTGATCGATATGTTGGTGCACAAAAAGGCAGAGAGGACCGCCGACGCACAACAGAGGAAGTCACGAGCGAAGCGTTCCCTGGAGGGGACGGCCGGCTCGGCCATTGTGGAGACGCAACAGATGAGGAGACGGCAACAGAAGAGACGGCTGCTAAGTGACAGGAAAGATCTGCTCTGAAGGCCAGACGCCCAGCAGCCAGACGCAGAGCGCACAAAACGCAAAGCAAAGCGTCGGCGTGGTGTGACGTCGGGCCGTGTCTGCGCTCGGAGACGAGGTGAACATGGAAAGTGGTTCTGATGCTTCCTGTTTGTTTGTGTGCGCACTTTAAGATTGCTCCTCAAATTGTGTACTCCTTATTTTCTAAAAGATGTGACCCTTTTATGAACTGTTCCAGCTCCAACAACCGATTTCACCTCCTTAGTAAGAGGACAGCGATCCGAGGCCCACACAAGAAGAAGCTGATGTAGACGGATGCCAAAACGTCTATTTGGCAACACGAGCGCTGCAGCTCGACTTGTTTCTGCACTCCAGGGTAAAAAGGTGGAATGTTCCGGCTTGCAGAACTGAAACTATTCTTTTGAGAAGCTTCTCTTCACTTTTCCTCCGTTGGTAGTTGAAGAGAAAGATTTAAACGGATCGTTCAGCCCAACGTTGGACATTTTAGTCGTTAGCATGCAGAACATATGTAGCTGGTTTTTATTAAGGACTTGAAATGTCCCCACTATTGCAAAACTAATGCAAATCCTTTTTTCTTTCATTTATATCTTCAAGTTTGATCAAATTTTGACAAATCCACACATTCCCAAAAAATCCACAGAGCTGCGAACAACCACTCAAGAACATGAAGCTGTCCATTAGTTGTCAATAACCTTGAAACCTTGAATGCAATAAATATATAAAAGAAGAAGGAAGGGTCATCCCATAACTGTGAATCATAATGGTGCCAAACATATACAGACAGTTCAGCTGACATTGAGGTGACCATCAAACTGTTATTGATATTAAATGATATTCAGGAGGGTCAGCTCTCTATAAGGTTTCCTGTTATTGTCAGGAGTAACTCTCTGAATCTCGACCTCATGTCATACTTCATTAATTTAATCATCCATGAGATGAGTTTATTTTTTTCTTTAATATTTACCGTTTGCATTTATTAGATATCTTAACTTAATCATCCGAACAACAATAACCCATAAAATGTAAATGTACAGCTGTAGGTGCACAATACACAGCTACTTACTATAGCTACAGCTAAAGCTAACTGTATAGCTGCTTGTTGCACAACACATCAGTCATATTCACGTAATGTGTGTTTTTCATATCAATCTCTCAGTGTCTGCAGCACATGTTTTGACTTCTCCATCTAATGTGAATCACAATGACACGACTCTTCAAGTAGACAAAGAGAATTCCAACAACTGATTCCTCAACATACCTCCCACTTCCCCCACACGGTAAATGCATACGAGCGACCTCTCGCTCTTTATTATACAACGCATGTGTGTGTGTGTGTGTGTGTGTGTGTGTGTGTGTGCGTGTATTTCTCCCGGCTGTGACTGGTTAAATGATTTCTTGAAGGGCTATAGAGCGACCATTTCATTTTGGCACCTAATAAAAGTCAGGTCACACTGTGCCCCGGCTGATCCTCTTTGATATGGTCCGTGCACTCGCTCAAACCCTCTTTCACTCTTTCACAGCTGCCAATCATTACAGTCAAGCCCCCCCCACCCCGAGGGCACGCAGTGGCTTCACAGTCGTCGTGTTGAGGAAGAGGAGAGTTTAATCGCCCCCCTGCTCAGGCAGACTGGCCGTATTCCTTGACCCTTGCTAACGCCAGTTGGCTGTCTTATTCCCCATCTAAGCTTTCTTCAAAATACATCTCTGCAGCAAAGATTCCGACCCCTCGGGCGCTGGCTATCGTTGACAACGATGGCACCGATACCAGAACACTAAAGGGGATACCGACACCGAGTACATCCGATACCCATCACGTTAGCGCTCGTTCCGGCGTTAGCGCTGATAACGGCGCCGCATGACCCGCGATGGCGGGACCGCGTTGTCGGAGAATGCAGCAACAAGGACCAGGGTTTGATTCCCAGGGTTTTGATTCCCGGGCCTTCTGCCTGAAGTTTGCATGATCGGTTCCCACTATCCAACTCTCCAAAGACATGCAGCTCAGGTGAGCTAATTGCTCTTAATTGCCCGTAGATGTGGATATAAGTGTGAATGTTTGTCCGTCTCTATATGTCGGCCCTGCGATGGTCTTCGGTTAATACCCGGTACCACGGCCCCGTCTAATCGCTGAAGATCTCTGCTGCAGGCAGATAGGCATTCACACTTTAAATATTTCTTCAGGGAACTACGCGTGCATGCCCTCTCACCCGAAAGCAGTCGCCTTGTGCAAGGGCATCGTGACAGCAGCGACTAATGCCTCATGCACCCCAGCAGACACATTTCCCAGCAGGTGTGAGGATTCAAGCGGGTCACCTGGCAAAAGGTCACCCATTTCAAAAAGGCCAGAGGTCAGAGGTGAGCCTGCTTTCCAGGTCCCATGAATCGCCGGCGGCACATTATATTTAGCGATTGGCTGGCTCTTGACGATGCCCTTTTGTGAGATGAATTACTAACTTCATTGCCCGACTGGTCAGTGTTAAACCAATGACAGCAAGACAGAAATCAAATTGAACTCGGGATCAAATCAGGGCCGCAGACGCCAAAGGCAACTTCACCTTTTAATGAAAAATGGTAGACCAGCTGATTGCTGTTTGAAAAAAAAAATTACATTTCAGAAGAAGTGAGGAAATTGCCAAACCTAGATCGTTGGTGAGGTCATAACGGCGCACATGTTTGGTTGTCCGGTTGTGCGTTGTGTCGTGTTATTGTGATCTTTGATTCATGCACACAGGTTCTCCTGAATACTACACTGTTTTTTAACAGATTTCATCTTGAAATAAACGTCACACACTCTGCGTTGTTCTTAACGACAAATGAATGAGGGAGTTTAACAAACACTGGTTTGTATCCAAAATACTGCAATATATTTTATGGTAATGGTTTCATCACCCATTTCCTCCAGTAAAAGAAAAAGAAAATTGAACTGTGATAATACAAATATCTCCATGGTAAATAATAATTATGAGATAGAAAGTGTGCATGTGCTTCAGTGGCGCTGTTTTTTATTTCATTTAGTAATTTTCCATACTATACAACGCAGATAATAAGAAAAATAAAATAAAAAGTTAAGGCAAAAAAAACAAAAACATGTTTACATTTTTTATCACAGCTACATTTTAATTTAATTAGTTTATTTTATTGTCGGCAATGTGCTTCCATACTTCTCTTGTTTAAGGTTAAGTAAAGACTGTGCTCTTGGATGCATACTTTCCTGATCGGCGTCCATCTTGCCGTCTCGGTGTGAGCTTCTTCCAGGCTGCTGGACTCCGGCTGAGTATATTTACTTTCCATCGGCACGCTGCTGTTAAATCTAATTGTGTGCGGCCGGACTTCGATCTGGTTGCTGCTCTCGTGCCGCCGGTTGACTTTAATCCCATTGAGGCTCCCATCGCGTGAGCTTTCTTATTGGTTTAAGGAGAGTTTTCTGCTTTCGGTCTCGGGTTTGTGCAAGCTGGTGTTACCGACACTTAAGATCTTCACACACGGGGGGCATGTTTAGTGATGTCAGAAGGTCGATGTGTTGTCTGAGCTTTCAACCAACCAAACACATTGTACGGAACTTACATATACAAAATATACTCTATAATGTACAATATAATCCGAGCTTTGAACTCCTGCACCACTGAAAGTTGTTTTAAAGTTGAATGCACGTATTATAATTCACTTTGGAAATAAAAGCAACGTAATGTAATGAATGGAGCTTTAATTTCAGTATTTCAATTTTAAATATTTAACCAAAACCATGTTTTTCCTCTCCAACATTTCTTCAAACAACAGTTTCTATGATATCTTACAAAATGTACTCCCAATTGATTTGTTGGTGCTTTTTCCTACAACATGTTTAACATACATACAGTCTTTTCCAAAATACACTTCCGTCTTCACAGGCAAAGATTGTTGTTTGGGTCAAAATAACTACGGATGTGGTTATGGTTTATTAGTTGTTGATAGTACACATAACAATTTCAAATAATAATAAACTTCCAGAAGGCTAAAGGTTTAGAAAGAACTTCCTGCTAAGCTTCATTTTCTAATGTAAAATAGCACAGTATGTTAACAGTCTCTCTGCGAAGTTTGAGTTTTATGAAGAGAAGTAGAACATTGTGTTGTTTTTTTTAAATATTTTTTTCTTTTGACTAGGAAGCGCAGATTTTTTTAAATATTGTTATCAACGGGTCTGCTATTGATTCTGGGTTCATATGACCACCGGAACACACAATTAGAGCTCATTTTCAGTAAAGAGGCTCCTCAGCGCCTCACTTACAAAACATCCACAACAAGAAGAGTCGGCTCTGCTTTACGCCTACAGACCTGGACAAACATTTATCTGAAATGCATACGAAATGTACAACACAACACCAGAGGACGGCTTATTCATGTATTTATTCATGTGTTTATTCATGTGTTCACTCCTGCCCAAGGCTGACCACCGTGTGGTTCAGCTTCTACGCTCCATGTAACGCAGGAAAGGTTCTAACCTAAAGGTCTAACCTCAGGGATTCTTTGTTTTTCGTGTGGTCTTTGTTTAACGACAAATATAAAAATGTTCCAGTGAACATTTGTATTTTTTTCTCTTTCAGGATAAGGAAGCGTTAACTTAAATAAAACACGTCAAACAGATTTTAAAAACTAAAAGTACAATCTGAAAACGTTCACCATTCAGCACCAATTCTTTCACAAACGAGACTGTTTCCTCAAACCGGGACAACAACTCGTGCACGTCTCTGTTTCCAGATGTCCCGGCAAGTTCCTTTTTATTTTTAGCCGGCGATGGGTCTGATTGTGACTCAGTATATCGAGTTCCTTGAGCACGGAAATGTGCTGCGAACGCACACCGAGCGTCCATGTTTTAACCTCTGGAAAATGGACCGGTTCCTTTTTCCTCCATCTTATTTTATAAAACCCGACACTCTGGGTTCACATCTCTCAAGTATGCATGAGACCCCGGCACCTGAGAGGTACCCAGCGTCGCAAGCTGCTCTCACAACGCAACAACCCCCAGTGGACAAATAAGGAGTAGCAGAGCATTTTATTTAGCAGAGTCATCCAAAGGGATTCGACCCTTTCACAGGCCGCATGTTGGACACCCCTGGCTTATAGAAAGGTCACTTTCATGATCATATTGTCAAATCCATTGAGATGCATTAATGGAAATCAGTTCACCTCCATCTCACACTGCAAGTCTTTCCCCAAACGTTGACTTACCCACAAAGCACTGCTTCCTGTCCCGCCCTCGGGACACATTCCTTCTACCATCTGCTATTGTCAGAAACTCTAAAAAAGCTTCAATTTGTTTTGTCCTGCCAGAGGAACAGCACCCTCTCCATTTTTTAAACGCTGTAAAGCAGAACCACCTTCTTTTTGTCTGCCTTTAAACGATCCAAGAGGTTTCGATGCCAAACTTCCAGCCGGTTGCCACACAGCGTGTTGTCAAGGCCAGAGCAGGCTTTGCTTTTACCTTCATATTCACCAAATCAACAGAAGCACTGAAAGCTCTGCAGCTTTTCATATCATGATTCAAGGTGGAGCGTTTGCAGTTACTTTATTGGGTAAAGTAACTGCATTTCATCCTGAAGAGGTGAAAGTGAAGCCTTAGATTTAACTTTTAATCTGTTTTTCTTTGCAAACGAGGGAACTTTTCTAGATTTAATGAAATTATAGTGTTAAGAACTGTGTGTAGTTCATGGAACATTGTTACTGATAGTTTGGCTGTTTTTTTTCTTTGTGTGACAAAACTTTAAAAACACATTTTTACTTGCAATTGATTCATAAAGAAGAAGAAAAAAAGTTCTGTTTCTCCGCGGAGTAAAAGATTGAAATAACCTTTTAAAAAGGTCAGAATGTGCAAATTGTGTTTGTCGTCGTATTGCTGCACTTTACGAGTGATGAGTCATTCATGCACACTGGGAGAACACGACACTTTCTGCATGTGCCAGTTTATTTAACTTTGCCTTATTTCACCAGCTAACATAGACTGATTGATTGATTGAATTATTGTCGCGTCATGCAATGTGCCCGACCCTCATGGGCTTATCGGACACCACAAATACAGATGTAGTGGACGCACGTTTCATTTAATTCCAAACTAGATATCCTGCCTGGAAAATACAATATATTTATTTCCTGCAGTGCAACATTTAAATCAGCATAAATAAAAGTCATGTACTAAAGAGCACGTCTCTTATGTCCTCGTAGATCGGACAGTCCAACAAAACCTTCACCTGAGCTCTCACACAACAAACAGATCCTCCGGAGGTGGAATTGAACCCCCGGCTCTCTGGGGCCGTAGCCGCAATGTTCCTGAGCGTCGCTGTGCACAGAGAAGCCTTTTCCGTTCCCAGCTGAGTTCGGTCCTCCTCGACATCGCCGTATATATTCAGCGGAGGCCGGCGCCGCGGACCAAAGGTGTGGTAGCAGCATGGCCTCGACCTGTGTTTCAGCCCTAATCTGTAATTGCATCCGGCGGAGGAGGAACGGGCCTCTCTGGACGTGAGCGGCCAACGGAGCGCCGGGCCGGAGCCGTCGGCGCAAAGCCAGAGAGAGATGGAGAGATTTGAGCAGGAACAGCAAACACAGATAAAAATGAATACAAAAAAAGAAGGGGGGAAAGCAAACAGATTGACTTTGGTAAGAGGTCACTTTTTGAAAAGTCCTCCCGAGTGATTGTTCGAAAGTACCATTTTTTTCCTTCCCTCTCTCTCTCTCGGTTCAGGACACCCCAGAGATGTGAAGTGTAAGGTTATAGTATGGCCCAGTGCTCTATATTAATGGTGACTTTGGCTCACCTAATACGGATTCTCAGGGTTATCGCCCCCGGGTGCCTGCTGAGCAGAATGTGAATGCAGGAGCGAGCCGATCCCTCTCCCCGTCCCCTCCCCGGTCACCAGGGCCCCGCCAGCTCGCTCAAGGTTACAGCCCATGCAGCCCTGGCAGCGATGAAGCCATCAGCGCTGATTTTAAATGATACCCTGGACTAGCCCAAACTTAATGTGCTCCCTCTCCCTCGTTTTTTTTTACTTTTTCTTTAAACTCTTGATTATCCCCCTTGTTTCAAGTTAATATTGTAATGCATGATCAGAGGAGAGGCTGAATGGGGAAGGCGTGTGTCTCCTTGAGTCGGTCTCTGGGTGTTAGATAAAAAAAAAGGAGTTTTGATCAAGACCCTGTCTCTTAAGTCCTGGGTATATAAATAATTCGCTATGCTAAACTCCCGCACGAGCCTCTGGAAGTCTGAGACATCATGTGTACGTTTTCTAGGGAAAACTACATGGCTTAGGATTCACATTCTGTAATTACCTGTTAGATTTCCCAGCTACCTGCCAGGACTGTCAAACGGACACCGCCACTTTTCCTGTTACTCCCTTCTCATTGCTCATGTAGATTCCCGCTAATGCTTACTTGACGAGTAAAAATGTTATTCTAATGATGGTCGAGGGAGCAGGTTTTTTTTTTTTTTTTTTTTTTGCAGGTAGTTGTTATGGAAACTGCAGCTGCAGCTTAACTGTACGATAAGCCTCCTCTCTCACCCACCCCCCACATCTTCTCTTCCTTTTTTCGATCTCGTGAACACAGCATGTTGGAGTCATTACCAGAGTACAAATGGTTAAGGACAGAGCGGAGACACGGGGGACAACATTCACTCAGACGCTCCACAACGTGTGCAAACCGCTCAGCGTTGCCGTCTGCGGCCACTTTACCTCTTTTTACCCAAAAGACGCTCGTCGTATTTACAGAAAAACAAACAAATGTGGCGTCTTTGTCCTCCTCGCTTTCACGCTTAGTGTTGATTTACAGCTAAATTGCTAAAAACGCTGGTCGTAATCTGATTTATTGGTGATGTGCCGTAAGTGCTGTCTACTTTGCAGTTGGATGCTAATGCACTCAGCAGACTGAAGCTGAAACTCCCAAATTATAGGATCAAATTCTCCAGCAGTTGCTGTGAAGAAAAGCTTATTTTTGGGGGGTAAATCATGAGGCGGTGCTGTTGATGATGGTCATCATTTTGGTCTTCTTTGTTTGGTTTTTCATTACCATCCTCATTTCCACTGCACTGATGTTGTGCAAATGCTTTTTCCCCCCTGAGTAAATAGAGAGGGAAGACAAATAGGATCAGGACCAATGGAGCCCCCCTCAAAAGGGAAAAGAGATAATAAATGTAAACGGCGGGTCAAATGTTCCGACCCCACAGTTGACCCAGAGGTCTTGTGCCGCTATAATTCATAATTTGCATGCCCACAGGAGGTCCTTGTCAGGGAAATATAAATGTAGGTCATTTGAGGCATTTTAACAAAGCACTGATTCTGACATTTTGGTAATTTTTAAGTATTAGACTAAATTAAATAAAATTAAGTTTCACTCGCAGGCGACATGGTTGCCTCCGTGGTCGCTCGCAGTAAACAAGGGCAGAACATGTAGATGCCATCATAAAAGCCTTTAATCAATAATAAATACGCAGTCGCCTGAATTTATCATCTACAACGACCATTTAGCGTGAGTTACTGCAACCGATCCGGGACGCGTTCGTCTGGAAGTCACCGGCTAGCGTGACTACCGTAAAAGTCGGGTTACAAGCCACTAGTCAGTGTCCTTGTTTGCTCCCCGCTGTAGCCAGCTGGCGCTCATGCTAGTTCCCCGCTAACTTCCACTAGCTCTCCGCTAACTCCCCGACAACCACCGAAAATAGCGGGACCAGGCTCGACACCTGGCTTGGGCAGAGGGGACGCGGGCAGTAGCGGCAGCAGCAGCAGCGACAGCAGCAGCGACCAGCAGCAGGAGCGGGGAGCTAGCAGCAGTGCTAGCTAGCACTGCTCCTAGCTTGCTACAGCGGGACACTGACCGGAGGTAGGAGCGGCTTGTAACCCGACTTTTACGGAACTCGTTAAACTGAAACGTCAATCCGTAAAACTAGCATATCGATTCTGGCAACCGAACATGCAACAAGCAGACATTCAGCCATTTTAATTCCATGTTTAAAGACGGCTAACTCGTGTGGATCGCTGGGAACCTTTTATAGCATTAGATAAATGTAGGCGTCTCGAGGTTAAAGGATCTTCTGACATAATGAGCGATTCGTCCGACCTTATATCCGTCTTGTGTTTGACATAAAAAAGCAGAGCATTGTCGGTTCTCCAGTCTGCACATTTCAGCGGCTGCTCTTGACGTCTACATAAAGGCTGTGAATGAAGGGTGAAGTCTTTCTTAGGGTTGCAATTTGAAGCATAATTCCAGGTTTGCTTGTCTAGACTCCAGTGTTTCCCCTTTCATTATGTTATTGAACAAATGGACATGTTTTTTTCCATGGAGGCATTATCAAACCCAGCAGGAAGTTATGCATTTCAATGTAGTTTTCTTAGTCTCAATACAAGCTGTTCAAGCAATCAGTGATGGAACCTTTTTGATAGAAATAAAGTACCTTCAGACCTCTCGCAATCTCAGTGTTTAATTCAGAAAATAATTTAGATTAGAGATAAATAAATAAATAATTCTCAGAAGATTGAAGGCCAAAGAAAATGTAATTACTGCAAATGAAAAAAAAGTGGATGTTTTGGCTTTTTTATTTTATTTCCTTCTGATTTCGACGTGGCTTATTGAACTGTTTGCAGTAACTAATGAGCTCCATGTGAGATCACTCACGGTTGTAGCCGGCAGCATCGCGGCTTAATGCGACTCGGTGTGTGTGACAAGTTCCCTTCAGCTTCTCGGCGAAGCTGTTTTTTTTTTACTGAACTTCCACAAACTTCAGCGGCGGTGATGTCAGTAATGATCTCCGAGTAAACCCAGCTAAAATAGCACAGTGACCTCATTATTGTTTCCATAGTTACAGGATGGCAGGGTTACAGCTCTATAGCAGGCGTTCGCTTCACACAAAATATTGCATTTCCACAAAAGATAGTGGTTAACAGCTAAATTGGCCCCTCCCCCACCAAAAAGCCTGTGATAATCTGATTTATAGGGTGGTGTTGTGTAAGAGCTGCTCATTGTGCGGTTGGATGCTAATGCTCTCAGCAGTGCAAATCTCAAATTCCCAAATTGTGATCTAATTCTCTTCACAAATGGTTTGACAAATGGGATATTTGCAGTGGACGATGGCGTCGTGCTGTTTTTTTTGCCTTGTTTATCAAATATTATCCTTATTTAAATGCAGTGATATCAATTCCAGACCCTGAAACTGCTTCACTGCCACCCACCCACCTATTCCACTGTGTGTGCCAGCGAAAGCATCACACACTTAATTGAACCAGCTGGCTTTGTCAAGGCAGGGATCCAAAACACGGATCTATATTTACTAGGTTATATCATTGTAAATGAGTCAACTCAAATTGAACCGGTGTAATGAGAGAAGACCTCAGAGTCTCTCCGGTCTGAAACACGCAGAAACACGGCGAGCCACTCGCTTTCTTCATCTGGTTGAAAGGCATAGAAAAAGATATTCAGCTTTCTTTCTTGTTTCCTGGTTGTTTCTGTTTCGCAGCCACAGTCTTGCCTGTTCCCGTTTGGTATTTTGGTGACTCATTGTACGACTGCGCCAAAGGTGGAGGAGAGGCACAGCAGGGGGTGTGAGCAGAACTGGGACAGATTGGTGTCAAGAATAACTACGGTTTTTGCCTTTTTTTTCTGCCTGGTCTAGGTCAGTAGTTTATACCACAAGTTGCCTGCATGTTCTGTAATTATACAACATGTTATTTCATAACCGCAGCCAATGATATGCTGATACAAAAGCCTCCGCTCTTTTGTGAAGGCTTTCCACAAGAATTTGGATCCTCGATACAGAGATTTTCTGCCATTCAGCCACGAGAGAGATCTCAATAACTCCAAGTGGAAGGATTTCCAGCTTGGGTCGTGCTCTGTGTATATCTTCCCGATAGAGCCCACCAGGAAGTGCAGGACTTTATCCATGATTCCAAGGAAGTCTTGGCCATCCGGACCAAGCTTATATGTGAGCATGACTGGGTGATTTTTGCAGAAGTCCTGGAGCGATACTTCTGGGCAGCACACCCTTCACAAAAAGGACCACATGCTCAATCTGGAGCTGGAACGGGCAGGACATGTGCTCCAGATAGCTCTCAGCCCTATTTATCAGTGCCTCCTCTGGTTGTATAGAAGTCTATGCTTTATGTGTTAAAGCTGCATTCTCTCTCCTGACCACCAGGGGGCGATTCCTCTGGTTGTATAGAAGTCTATATAAATGACTCTACTTCTCTTGATGTATTCCCTCAGTAAACATTGTAAACATGAGTTTATGTCTCAATCTCTAGTTTCAAGTCTTCTTCAATACAGCATGATGTTCATTTAGTACATTATGGTCATTTAGAGTCAAACAGACCATAAAGCAGTGGGCGCTTTAGGGGCGGGGCTACAAGGTGATTGACAGGTCAGATTGATCATTGTATGCTGAAGATTTTATATTTATGTGTCCGTGACAGTCGCTCTCGGGATACAATTCAAGAAGGAAGTACAACATGACAAGTAAAAACCATCAATGTGATTGTTTGTCTCAGAGAGAACAAAACCCAAACAGAGAGAACATTGCATTCGATCAAACACAACAGCTTGCATGTGCAGGTGCGCTTTAAAACCTTTTCACGAGCTAATGAGCAGAACAATACAAGATGTGCAACTGAGATGTAAAATACAACACAATGACTAAATATCCACTTTCAAAAACAGTGTGTACTCTGTTGAGTGCGACCCCAACACAAGCTGGTGATTCCTCATTTCTGCAGCGGGGGGCAGGACTCCATCTTAGAGCCTCCGACTGAACGCATTGCTGAACCGGGTTCAGCGGCAGACAGGTGCTCTTGAATATTCATCGGCGGTGAGCCCTCACAGATTCTAATCACTGTCAATATGTGTGCACTTTGCAACTGTCAACTACTCAGAAAACAAAATATGCCCCTCTGCTTATGAAAATGTATGATGCAGGTAAAAAGAAGAAGAGAGTTCTCAGCTTATTTCACACTCGGCCTGAACAATGGAAAATATTACTATTCCGGGGGAGACTTCACGTCATCGGTAATCTGTACACATGTGTCTCGATTTTCAATTACATGCACAAATCCCATAAGTTTAATGGATTTTCATGGTAGAATGTTGAGATAAAGAGATATAGCCTCGGGTCAGCTTCATTTCCCGTCAACTGTCCTCCGTCTGGGCACCTGTACCGTGTTTGCGATTTCTCTCCAGGATCCATCAAAGGATCCTTCCAGGTGTCACTTTCTTGAGGCCACAGAACACGGCGGCTCAAACTCCACCCACTCCTTGTTACGGGTTTACATCCATACACTCCTGTCCCGTTTGTTCCCACCAGCTGTTTATTTGAAAAGGTTAGTGTCCGGAACGTCTTGGCGGCGCCGTGCAGACATTTGTCACGAACAACTTTGTGACAGCAGCTGCCGAGCCTTCAGCCAGGTGCAGACCACGGGGTCCTGCAGCAGCGTCGGTCCATGTGATGCAGCCGAGGATCTGATTTTACATAACGGCTACAAAGATGGATGTGTCTAAAACCTGCAGTGAAACCTGCCTCCTTAGCAAGGAGCTTTGCACCCACCGGCATTCCATATTTCAATGTGAAGCAGGTCCGAACTGGATCTAGAAATAGTTAATGAAACACCGGGAACACAAAGGTGTTTATAAAACATCTCTAATGGATGCTTCCCTGAGAGTAGATCCTGCTTGTGTGCTTTTGCGTGGGAGGGTTTGTATATTTAAGTCAGAGATTGTTCCTCAGAAGAACAAAAGCGATGGTAGTTTGCTTAATTAAAAACCTGAAGCAATCTACAAAATCTTCTAGAGACAGATGCACAGCCCGGTCTCCTACAAATTCAGTTCCCATGAAACAATACGGCATTGTCCCAGGTCTGACATCCTGGATCTGTCTGCCTAACTCTGAAAACGCTTTTCCCCCCAATATTAAATAATATCTAACCAGGGAATGCAGTTAGTGACAGTGTGGGCTCCGTGGGCTGTTCTCGAAAGAGAGTTAGTGAACCGAGGTGTTTATGAAACTTCTTTTGATATCTTTTTGATCTGCACATTTCTAACAGATGCTTACTTGATGTCTGGGTCTGCAGAGGTGTGAAAGGGTTTAGATATTTAAGGTTTAAAATTGAATTCAGAAGAACAACAGCATTGGTAGTTTGCTCATTAAAACAACCGACTACATCTTTTAGAGAGGAGGCCTGTTTGCATGGACACACAGCCCAGGCCCCTACAAAATGTGTTCCTATATTACAAAACAGCATTGTTAATTTCATCGTTTTGATGGATCCAAATGTGTTTCTCAATCAAAGTCTGCGTACGTCTGACATCCTGGATTCAAACGCTTATTGTCAACCCTCCTGTCTGTTTTTCCAAAGATTCGACCACCTTCATGCAGCGGGTGCAGTTAGTGACAGTGTGGGCTCCTTTGCTTTATCTGAAAGGCAATAATGTTGGTGTTATTTAGTTTAGTTATGAGACTTGTCGACGGCTACCTTTTGACCCGTAAACCTTCAAATCTTGTGCTTGGCGGCATAAAGGTCTGCAGAGTGTGTGCAGCTTTTTTTTTTGTGTGTCTTTGTCAAAAGACCCGAGTGCCCTCGCCGTGAAAAACGACTGCGTCGGTTTGTTTGTTTGTTCAAACGTGGAAGAAATGACCCAGAAAACCTCTTTGGAGAGGCGCTCTGTGTTGGAATGGGTCAACAAATATGGCCGCCTTTGACACGGGCTTTGCCATCACATCACATCGACACTCGGGGATGGATCATTTTAACCATGAGCACATTTATTTCACGGAACAGTCACATTTTTAGTGAAGACCCTGACAAACAGAGTTTTTGGAGGGCAAAAACGACCAATTTATCCTGTAGCTTTCGAGAACTTGTCGACATCCGTTCCTTGCATGTGAAACACTGTCAGAGTCCCGGAGGAGGCCTTTTTGTGTCGGAGGGTTTACAGCTTCTTCTTCTTCTTCTTCTTCTTTTAATCAGCTGTGGTTAGAACCAGCAGGTCCAAACGGCGTCCCACAACCATCTGCCACGGACCCCCGAAACCTCAGGACTCTGGACCAGGGATGAGGAATGCGAGGTCAGAGCCAATGCCACTGCCACGGCTTGACTGAGTCATTTTACACTCTGTCATCACTCTTATCACAACTCTACCCCCCCAACCCTCCTTCTTTCACTCTATCTCGATTGGTCACTCCTCTCTGGAACCCGTCTGCACCCTGGAGGCTTTATCTGTGATTCCTTATCATTCCCCAACTCTGCCTATCTCTCACAGCTCCCTCCCTTCTCCCCGTCTCTCTTGCACCTCTCTCGCCTCTTCTTTCCCATTTGTCTGTTGTCGGCCATATTTGTCCTTCTCTATCTCCTGTAATAGAGTTGGGATTATATGTTGAAAGTAAATAGCGTCGAGGTAAAACGGATGTATGGTTTCAGCTCCACGTCTGCGGCTCCCGGCTTCATTATATTATTCTTTCTCGGGTACTTTCCGTGTCTTTTATCTTGCTTTTTTTTCATACCTTGTAATCGGGGATGAACTTATCTCTGCGGTGCATCGGGGAAGACAGCTGGACTTTGCACGATGTCAGCGAGGCTTGACACTAATTATGATATTTTTCAAAGCCGGTCGGGATTCACAGCGGAAGCACATCTACGCAGCGTCCATTTAAATTCCTAATTGTGCCTTACTGTTAAAAGTACAGAGTCCGGGTATTCGCTGTACGGCCGTAGGGGCTGTTTGCCCTTGGCGATTCTTTCATCTTCAGATTTAATAGCTCAAGTCAAACAGTGTTTGGGTAGATTTGGACTGGGCTACATCAAGTAGCGGGACTTCCTTGTGCTAATATTGACCTGAAGGAGCGCGCGGGACAGCATGCCTGTTAGAGGACGAGCGCGTTTGATATGTGTCCTTTGTCTTCCTCGCCTTGAAAGTCACTCGTATCCAAGACTTTTGTTTGGCATCTGATTTTCATAATGAAGGTGACGGCAGCTACTTTAAGGTCTTTCCACACCTTTGAGTTCTCTTTTCTCTTACATGAGTTCACTTCCTTCCTTCCCCGTGTACCGCACGCTGCATTTTAAAGGGGAGCATGAGCTATATGTGATGAAGTTATTACCCTTGTAATACAAATTAGAGAACTTTAGAGTTGTCAAGGTTGTGGGTTTGAGTCTCTGTGGTTGTTTTGTCCCCTTTTTAAGTTTTTGTTTGTTTGTTCTCTTTTTGTCTCTTTGCAGCTGCATTAAAAAAACATTCAAGCCCTTCTTTGAGCTATTTAAATATTGTTTGATCAATTTAAATAAATACATGTTATGGTTTATATCTCTTTGTGGTTGTTTTGTGTCTCCTTGAGGTTGTTTTGAGTCTCTTTGTGGTTGTTTTGAGTCTTTCTGGTTGTTTAAAGTCTCCTTGTGGTTGTTTTGAGTCTCCTTTGTGGTTATTTTGAGTTTCATTGTGGTTGTTTTGAGTCTCCTTTGTGGTTGTTTTGAGTCTCTTTGTGGTTATTTTGAGTCTCCTTGTGGTTGTTTTAAGTCTCTTTGTGGTTGTTTTGAGTCTCCTTGTGGTTGTTTTGAGTCTCTTTGTGGTTGTTTTGAATCTATTTGTGGTTGTTTTGAGTTTCATTGTGGTTGTTTTGAGTCTCTTTGTGGTTGTTTTGAGTCTCTTTGTGGTTATTTTGAGTCTCTTTGTGGTTATTTTGAGTCTCCTTGTGGTTGTTTTAAGTCTCTTTGTGGTTGTTTTGAGTCTCCTTGTGGTTGTTTTAAGTCTCTTTGTGGTTGTTTTGAGTCTCCTTGTGGTTGTTTTGAGTCTCTTTGTGGTTGTTTTGAATCTATTTGTGGTTGTTTTGAGTTTCATTGTGGTTGTTTTGAGTCTCTTTGTGGTTGTTTTGAGTCTCTTTGTGGTTATTTTGAGTCTCTTTGTGGTTATTTTGAGTCTCCTTGTGGTTGTTTTAAGTCTCTTTGTGGTTGTTTTGAGTCTCCTTGTGGTTGTTTTAAGTCTCTTTGTGGTTGTTTTGAGTCTCCTTGTGGTTGTTTTGAGTCTCCTTGTGGTTGTTTTGGTCTCTTTGTGGTTATTTTGAGTTTCATTGTGGTTGTTTTGAGTCTCTTTGTGGTTATTTTGAGTCTCCTTGTGGTTGTTTTGAGTGTCTTTGTCGTTGTTTTGAATCTATTTGTGGTTGTTTTGAGTCTCTTTGTTAATGTAGCTAATAGGTCCAGTTAATAAGACAGTTCATTTAAAAACAAAGAATATCGAAGAAAGGTGAGTTTTTGGTACTTGTTCATGTTTATTCATTTTATCTCATAAACATGTTTGATTATTAACTCTTGGTCAAAGCAGGTTGAGCATCCCTAGTGGAAACAGAGATTATTCTACTAATCTCAAGATGTTGTGTCGGCCACTAACATACAGTGCTGTGCATTTCTGCTATCGTCCCTTCTTTGTTGTAATGTTTCATACGTTTGGCGTTTTTCATTCTTTCTGGTCAGCCGTATAATCCATCACAGTGAATGTCTCTTCTCAGAGTCTCAATATTATAACAAGGTAAAGCCTGAACAAAAAATGGAACTTTGAAAAGTGTGATCCACTGTGATGGATCACACAACCTTCAACAAGTTTAAACGAACCATTAAGAAACTAACGGCTGCTTGAAATGTAGGATAAATGTTGTTTTTCGGAGCGACCAGCGGAGCGTGCGATGCATTGAGAATGTGGGCGGGACAATCAAACGTCCTCATGAGTGAATGTCATTTCCTGTATTCTGGTGCCTTTTAACTGGTTAGAAACGTCCTAGCATTCAACCATTAAAGATCATCTAACAATGATCTTTAATGTTCATCTTCCTATCATTTCTAATGATATGAAGAACCAGGAGGACCTGAGGCCCACGTCTCAAAGCGTATGCTGTCATCCTGCTGGTTTTGTTTACACACACATTTCTGCACCATTTTTACAACACTGCTACCGAGAAGCACTCCACATGAATATTTAAACATTTCACGACGCAAGCCGTTAATATAACAGACACCTTTCATGGAAAGCAGTCTGGAATTCACAGCTTTGAGAAGTGTGGATAACTGCATTGTGGCTTTGTGGCACAGGCTCCTGATATAGACTCCTTAGGCTAGAAAATACACATTTGCTCACATTTTAAATGGCACATAACTTCAAATCCACCCCCCAAAAATGTCATGAAATATAAAAATGAATGTTGCACACGTAACCACCAGCAATGGCTGCAGGGCCTCGATGCTCTTTGCTGTTTTTTTATTTATTTCATACGTTTCATAACCTCACACAAGTATCAGGTGCCCAGTTTGACGGTAACGCTTGAAAGAATAATTTTGTTTTCTTACTTCCTTCTTCACCTTCTCTTCATCCCTTTCTTTCTCTCCTCCTTTAGTTTCATTCTCCGTCTTATTTCCGTCTTTACGCGAGTGACTGTTGAAGCATGAGTCAGGGTTTTTATTAAAGAGTGAAAACTCTCAATAAGCGAGTGGAAGGGATTTGACAGGGAACAGACCAATGCACTGATTTTCAACGTGGTAGAAGTGGGAGGGGTCTAAACTAATCGTCTCAAAAAGTGGGCGGGACTTGACCCTCGTATAATGGCTGCAAGGCCCACGCAGGTTGATGTTGATGCATCCTTATGCTATGCTAATGAAAGCCATAATAGTGTCCAGATCTCATAATACACCTATGAGTTACGAGTTATGTGTGAGTTATGTGTTATGAGTTATGAGTTATGTGTTTCTGGTCCCGTCCAAGAAATAGTGCCGCGACCTAAAAACGACAAAAATGTGCATTTTTTAGTTTTTCACCCTGGTTCAGAACAAGCGGGTATAACTTCCGTTCACTGGTTGTAAAAAAAAAAAGCCAAGATGGCGGCGGCCAAGAATCCAGTCTTAAAACAGCCGACCCACAAACCAACAGGGGACGTCACGGCGACTACGTCCACTTCCTGTTTGTTTCCTGTTTTAAAGGTGCTATATAAATAAAGTAAAACGTTATTATTATTATTATTATTACTTAAAGCCTGACAAGGCAGATTTTCATGTGATCTCTGATTCAACTTCACTTCATCTGGTTGAACTTTCATTAACCTCACATCGATAATTTAATCTTATCCCGTTGTAGTTTTCAACCAATAACTTCATTTTATATTTTACAATATTCTGTGCATCTAAAATCTATCAGCTGCCATGAGAGCATCATGGCGTGCTTTCCCTGCGTCTGGGCCTTCAGTCCAGTTTGGTGTGAGACATTGTTCTACGACTGCAACGGTCACAAGGACGTGCGGTGGAAATAAAACATGTTCATTACTTTTAGATTGAACAACACGTTTTTAAATCAGTGTTTCTTCATTATTGGTGCATTGCTTTGTGTTTTGGTTCAAGTCTCTCGTCCCTGAACGTGTGCACTTGACTTTTAATGGCCCATTAGTGTGTGTGTGTGTGTGTGTGTGTGTGTGTGTGTGTGTGTGTGTGTGACTCCCCAACACCTGGCTTTTCCCATTTCCTCCACTCCAGTTCATTCCACAACACAATTCTCTGGCACTGAACTTACTTCTGATGATTGTTTTGGCACCAGACGTATTTATTCACTCTTTGAGGTGAATATATTCAGGGAGACGGCTTGAAGTGCTCGCTGCAGTTTAGTCAAGCTCCGCTTATCGCGGGTTGCAGATCTGGACACTTTCCCTCATTTCCCTGTTTTATCAGTTAATTCCGGCCCTAAAATGGCGCGCTGTTATTTCCGCTACTCGTCCACCGGAGCGGCATTATCAAGGTTCTGTTTTTATGAGATAATGCTCGGGGAAGACACTGTTGTGCTCAAGGTCTGCCACGGTCTACCAGATGTGAGATTACCACAAGGAAATAAAAATAAAAACAGCACCGGCTGCCCTGCTATTGCACGTTGTGAGATATAAAAATGATCAGCCTCTTACAGTCTGGACTGCGTTCACGTCCAATACGCAGCCTTCTCGTTGCAGTGGACATCACATACACATGGGGAAGGCGAGAAGAGAGAGAGAGTCCAGGTTTTTCATCCACAGCGTACATTGTCTTATGTTTGCTCCATGTTGTCATTCTCAGCACATTTCATAATGGATGAACATATTTTCCTTCGTATACAGGAAAGCGCTGATAATGAGAGTTCTCCTTCCTTTAGAATTTGCCCCACTGATGATAATGGACTTCATTATGTCCCTCTTCCAGTAAGCTGTCACCCTGAACACATTTAAATTAGCCAGCCCAGAACAGATCTCACACCGAGATTATTCCCATTCAAGGCACCATTTGGAGCTGTTTTGATTCCCTTTTAATACATCGCTGTTTATTTGACTGTCACAACATTGTAAATTACTGGCAGCTTTTCTAAAGCAATGACAAGAGGGGAGAGGAAAAGTCACCTCGCCGAGGAGCGCCGGGCCGGCGTGAGGGATGCTGGCCGGCCGGCTGCGAGCAGGGCAAGGTGGGGTCTTGGGCAAGGGACCCTGAGGGAAGCACCATGCTGCGACTCATTCAATAAAGTTAATTAATGGTATTTTACACATAATGAGGGTCGGACTCCCAGGCGGTCGCCTCTCAGGTGGAGTTCATGCAGGGGAAGCGGTTCTGCTGCGGCTGCAGGGACGGAGAAGGGCTGGAACACGGCGCGCCGCGGCGAGGTCATTTCATTATGACTTTGTCGGTTTGAAACACACATTCAGTTTGACATCCGCCTTAATTATTCATCGGTTTGTGGATGAACTCCTTATTTGAAAGTTATTCCGTCTTATTAGAGGAGGAATATGACCATTTTCAAATTTCATAGGTTAATCCATCATGATCTAAAACAGTCCAATGGCATTAATAAACATGAACAACCGTCTGCCAAAATCTATTGCTCAAAGTTATGAAGTGGAACTGCTCCATAGAGAAGGAATTACTGAAGAGAGGTAAAGAGGCCAACTCCTCTGGTTGTATAGAAGTCTATGCTTCATGTGCTAAAGCTGCATTCTCTCTCCTGACCACCAGGGGGTGACTCCTCTGGTTGTATAGAAGTCTATGCTTCATGTGTTAAAGCTGCATTCTCTCTCCTGACCACCAGGGGGTGACTCCTCTGGTTGTATAGAAGTCTATATAAATGACTACTTCTCTTGATGTATTCCCTCAGTAAACATTGTAAACATGAGTTCATGTCTCAGTCTCTAGTTTCAGGTCTTCTTCCTCGTCTTCATCACTCCTCTGGTTTGTGGCTGCTCAGAAGCAGCAGCTCATGTTCTGTATTGATTGAACCTTCCGAGGAAATTCACAACATAGCGGAATTTTTTATTTTTGTGGTGTTCCCCTTCAGGTCAATATATTCATAACTCATATCCTGCATTCCAAGCATGCCGCTTGGTTTTAAACCATCTTGTTGCAGCAACATAAACAACGATAATCAATAGGACACAGGAAGCAAAACACATTAACATGCACAGTTATTAATCACCATGTTTACACAGAGCAAGACGCGTCTTTAAACCAACATTCTGCACCAACCACATAACCACACTTAAATTCAATGTTTCTTTAGCTGCAACGGGCATTTTGTTAGAGTTTAAACACTGAAATCAGATTTAGGTTAACAATAATAATGCAGATGATTGATCGCAGCTCATCGACATATTCTCACTCCGTCAAAAACTGAGTAACTCCAAACTGTGAAGCTCAGTTTTGGACGTCTAGAGTTTTGACTAGAAGTCACGGAAAGGGACTCAAACGGCGGTCTCCTGGGTGAAAGTCTTGTGTTTGAGGTTGCATGCTTTTCAGCAGTTTAACAGTTTAGCAGTTTTCTCTTTTTTAACAAAAAAAAAAACGGCAAACCTTTGAACATTTTGGGTGTTTTTCCATTTCTGGACCGGATGAGTCAGGTTCTAATTTACCTGTTTTCAGTTGTATTGACTCTGGGTAATAAACAGAACCTGGAGGCTGCAGCGCCTGCATTAACACCTTGCCGGGGACGTCTCCTAGGGCCTAGGAGCCGGGGGCGTCTCCGAGGGCCTAGGAGCCGAGGACGGTGCCTTCCCTTCACACCTCGTTACTCCCGTGACCTTTCCCTGCAAACCCCCCATGAGACCTCCAGCCAATCAGAGCCCCTCTTCCCCTCCAGCCCCACCCATCACAACTCTTCCTCCTCGCCTCCTTCCCTTTCCTCCCTCCGCCCGAATGCCACCTCCGCTGCCCCGGCTCTCTCTCCGGTGGCTGAGTGGTATCGCTGTCATTGTCCTCCACTCCATCAGTCAGCTGTGAACGTCCAGGAGATTCTTTCTGCTTTGAATCACTCCGGCGGAAACTGATGTGACCTTGAAGAAAATGCCGGTTGCCTTTTAGACCTGAAGAGGAAGGAGGACGCTCTTTGAAAGGCTTTCATGTCACTACCAGACAGGAGGCTGTCTGAATTACTTTTGGATTTTTTTTGACCAGTCATTACAAAGATCAGGACGGGCTTGAATGCATCAAGCCTTGGAGAAGTGAAAATGGAGTTCTCCGGGTGAAAGGAAAGACAACGGGCCCCGTGGCAAGGTTGCACGGTTTGTCTTTGATGCTCCCGGCTTGACACGGGGAGCTCACCTTGACTGGGTCATTTATTCAGACACACACTAAGTCACCTGGCACCGAGAGGCTGAGGGACAATTGCATTTAGCCTTCATGGAGCGATGATGCACCAGCAAACATCCATATTGTTAAACTTTCACCAGCCTGTCGCAGTTTAAGAGGCAATCCAGAATTAATAAAAAAGAAATTGCCCTTGATATAAAATAAAAAGGCGGATTTGCACTCGGCTTTAATGTATTTATTTAATATTCCTTCTCAAAGCTAATCAATAAAAATACAAAAAAGGTTTTTTGCCTTGTGTCACACAAAGCAATACAAGGAGGCGTGAGAAACATGTAAATGTCCAGAAGCCCCGCCCTCCTCCCTCCTGGACAAACCGTCCCACCCGGCATGACCCGGGACGTCCGCGAGTCTCACACCGCAGATGAGTTGCAAACTGCAGTGTGGCGGCGAGTCAGAGCACAGAAAAACCCTGTTAATTGGTCCAGTCTGGCTGGCCCCTGTCAGACGAGGCCTTTCATGGCCTTTTCATGGGTTTCTCCTGGGAGAACTCAGGAGGCTGCCTGTAATGAGGCACCGTACCTGGTTGCAGAGAGGGGAATCAGGAGGGTCACTCGTGGGCAATTAGGGAGAAATAATGAGAGCTTTTTCTTTTTCTCTCTGTCTCTGTTTCTAACCCCCTCCTCCTCCTCCTCCTCCTCCTCCGGTTTCCTGCGAGGCTCATCAGGTAACTTTTTAGGGAGGGTGGTGGTGGGGATCCCCTGAGAGGCAGCTTGAAGCCAAAAGTAGAACTGCAGAAACACATCCAGAGCCCTGCAGATACTCCACAAATATGCACACGGCATTCACCGCACACGCTGTTGCCCTGTTGACCAGCAGGGGGCAGCAAGCGGGGCGGCAAACTCGAAAGGATATGATGTCGGAATATGTAAAAACCCCGCCGTCTTTGTCGCTCCACCACTGTCGCAGTTCAACACGTCGTCACCGTCGTGGACTCAAACAAAAACACAAAAAGAGCAGAAGAAATGCTACGTTTATTCAATGTTCTGCTTTTTGAATGTTTTTTTAGGTTTTTAAATGAATGTTCTTGATTATTTTTAAATCTTGTTTTCTTCTGCATTATGTTTTGATGCTTTTGATGGTTTTATGTGAAGCACTTTGAATCGCCTTGTTGTTGATATATATATATATATATATATATATATATATATATATATATATATATATATATATATATATATATATCTTAAAAGGGACCATTAAAACATAAATGTCACCATTTGATGCATTGTACCAGATTTTAGCTTCAGCTAATTCACATCTGTAGTCCCTTGACAGACCATAACAAACATAAAATAAGAGCAAGCAGTACAGGATAAAAGACACAATACAACATTATTTGTGGGGAGAAGAACACAATACAAAGCTACAGTACAGCACATTAAAAACAAGTAATATAAAACGTTAAAAGTAAGTGATACAAGCCATAATCAATGTGCTCAATGAGTACAGCGCTGAGCAGCTTTCAACAGATTTTGTGCTATAAATGTGCAACACGAATAAACTTGCCTCGCGTTTTTCAAGTAAAAGTGAAACTTAATGCTTGGAACGCAATCAACACGTTTGGGACACAGACAGCTGTCTCCTGAGTGAAAGTCCTTTTGTTTGACACTCGTGTCGACCTGCTGTCGTAACGGCGAGCGCCAAAGGGACGAGCCGCTGTAGCGTAGCCGCTGTAGCTTAGCCGCTGTAGCTTGGCCGCTGTAGCGTAGCCGCTGTAGCTTAGCCGCTGTAGCTTGGCGTGCTCACAGTCCATCCTGCAGGGCCGAGGTGAGACGCCGTAGTAGTCGTCCCTTCGCTCCTGGGCTTGCAGGCTTCGTGCAGCTCGCGTTAGCTTCTGCCGCTCCTTCCTGGCTGCAGCCGGAGCCCCACTCCCCCGACAGAGATTGATGCGCTGCCTATCCTCGGCTGTAACGGCACTCAATATCCACCGCACTTAATATCCAAATGGCACCAAATCAAAATCAGCGGGGTGAAGCTCCTCGGCTGAGTGCGGCGCCTTATTTACATGCACAGAAGCCCACTCGCTTATTTAAAGGGGTTGAAAGGTGATCAATAATTTACATGCAGGTAAGTGCCTTCATATGTGTGAAATTGTCCGCACGCCTCGAAAGAATAATGGAGAATTATCTGAATTGCGGTAGAGATGGTTATCAGCTGCGAAGAGCCATGAAAAACGATTAGAAACCAAATTGAAATGGTGCGGGGCAGCGGGTCCTTTTGTGGCGCTTCTGCAGCTAAAAGGAACATGATTAAGTTCAGAAAATATATTGTTAAAATAATTAGCTTTGCCTGCTTAGGTGTGGGGAATAAAACTAGTCCCTTTGTACAGCCTGAAGGTTCTGCTTTACGTCAAGCTGTGAGATCCACAAAATAAAATCACCGTGATGCCGGTCCTCCCACTTCCTTCTCCTTTCATGATTACAGATTCTCTCTCTACTGGCGGCTCCGGTCGTGCTTTTTTCTTTTCTCCAGCCTCCAATTTTTGCATTTTCTGTTTTAGCACGGTGTTGGAAAACCCCTCTTGAATGCATTTGTCGTTGAGGAGCACGAAGCCGCCGCGGGTTGAGATGCAGCCGCTGCCCTTTTCCTGTGGACGGATCGGGCGGCGAGGAGAGAGGAGAGCGTGCAGGAGGCTGCGTTCTGCTTTCTGTTTTTGAAGTAGCGCGACAACACTGATGGCATGACAGATTTGGGTTAGCGCGCAGACCTTGTTTTGGATCTTGCTGTTTTTTGTTGTTGTTGTTGCCTCGGAGAAAGGGCCATAAATGTTATAGCAGTCATGGAAATCCCTCCCTTGTTCAGGCTCCATCTGTGCTCACAAGTAGCAGAATGCGCAGTAAAAAATAAATAAAAATGAATGCGAGGGCTGTGAGATGGCCCAGGGAGTCTGTTACGCTGATAGAAAATGTAAAGTGCCGTAGTCATGGATGTAACGCAGAATGATTGGCTGTCTCCGCTGTTTATTTGCCAGCATGAGCGCCGTAATGGAGACAAATGCTCGTCTGAGCCCGTGAACCCGCTGCTTTGGCAATGCGCCTCCTCGGTGTGTGTGTGTGTGTGTGTGTGTGTGTGGCCGGCGCTGTGTGAAGGCAGGTGAGAGGTCCTCAGGTGAATAACCTGGGTTTTATGCCTTAATGACTCCTTGTTACTCTCATAGCTATTTCCCAATTGCCACCAGCAATTCCACCCTCCGTGTCCATTAGATGCAGCGAACATGGATCGATATGTGATGCAATTTCCCTGGAGAATGAACGAGGCTTCTTTAGGGTGGCTGGCCCACTTTCTCCCCCTCCCTCTCCCTCTCCCTCCCTCTCTCTCTCCTTCTCTTTTCGTATGCCATGGCGACTAAACCTCAGGTAGGATGTCACACAGACAAAAGGATATCTTTTTGCCCAATCATTTATCTAAAGCGGAGTAAAATTCCCCGACGACGGAGCCGCTTTGTTCCAGCGGCTGAAGCAGGAACCTGTCACCCGGGTCTCTCTGAAGCAGATGAAGAATGAGTCATCGGCGGCCCGACACCCACCCAATGAGCACTCGACACGCCGGCAACAACATCATCTGCCTTACGAGGGAATGCTGCCCGGCTATTTTCTTTTGAACAATGAGACACGGTTTGCTTGTATTCGATTTTGCAAAGGTCAACATCATTTTGCCACCAGAGTAAAGTGTTGTTTTGGTAATGAATCTGCCCCGGATCATGCACAGTACGGCCAGAGAGCGTCCAGGACAGCGAGCAAGGGCACATTATGGAGCGAATGCTTACCTTTGTTGTTGTCGTGATATTTTTACTGCACACTTACAAAATCCCATTAATTATTAAAGCAATGCTCAGTAGCTGAGGCTGTTAACAGACCTGCAGCTGTTTACTCTGTTATGCATTTGGTTGGATTCATTTTCGACCACGATGAACTTCAAGATGATTGAATGAAAATGCAAACGTTATTGAGTTTTCACTCATCTACGATTCTTCAGACCAATGTATCGCTTTATTCCTCAACATCCTTAAGAAACCCAGAAGAAGCACACAAGGATAATGGCTGAAGGTGTCCCATAATTGTTGTTCTGATTTGAATAGCTAAAAATAGCACCCTCAAATGTTTCAGACCTGTCTGAAGAACTGCCTGGACCCCGTTTCCTGTCCGCATGAGGATGTTGTGAATCGACTCGCTCCTTTTGCACCTTTTCCTTTTCGTGACATTGTTGACAGTACCCGGTACTTTCTTTGGTACCACCTCAGTCGATGTTCCTACCATGTGAGCCGATACTGGAAGGAGGAGTTCAAACGCCGCAGGCCACTGATTGGTTCAGAGAGAACCGTCACAAACCCACCAATGTTTAATCCGTCAATAGCAACCGTAATTTAAATTCACTCGACGTTCCTCAATCCGGTTGCAGATGAAAGAATCCAGCAGGTGTGGCGTTGAAGAGGGCGTCGTGACGGATGTATGCCGGGTTGAGGGGGTCCTTTCTGAGGGGTCCTTTCTGAGGGTTCCTTTCTGAGGGGGTCCTTTCTGAGGGGTCCTTTCTGAGGGGTCCTTTCTGAGGGGTCCTTTCTGAGGGGGTCCTTTCTGAGGGGTCCTTCTGAGGGGTCCTTTCTGAGGGGGTCCTTTCTGAGGGGTCCTTTCTGAGGGGTCCTCTCTGAGGGGGTCCTTTCTGAGGGGTCCTTTCTGAGGGGGTCCTCTCTGAGGGGGTCCTTTCTGAGGGGTCCTTTCTGAGGGGTCCTTTCTGATGCTCGAGAAAAGGACCTTATTCCAAAAAATGTGTTAATAAATTGAGTCAAGCCGAACCGTGCAGAACTACAGAAACACCCAGTTTCTGGAGCATTTCTGGACCATTGTATTGCTGACAAAGAAACTCCACAAATAAGAACTCAGCCACAACCGAACCGTTGCGTTAACTTAAATAATTAAAAAGTGCCTGGAGTGACTGATGTGGAACGCCTTCTTTCCTCCACCGGTTCGCCTGCAGAGCCACAGGGCACAAAGGAGCAGTCATAATGTATTGCTTCACCCAACTGTGCAATCCTATGTAAACAGTCTTTATAGTAGAGGAGGAATCAATGGACCCTGTTAGAACTCTTTGCATTCAATTGACAGCTGTGAAACCAAAGTGTTTTAAAGGAACTGATAAGCCTTCAATCTCGTGAGTCTTCATCTCACCGACTTGCGTTCCTTTTGCATTTCTTTGAAGTTCAATGGACTTGAGTTTAAAAAGCGTCTTTCTACGTCGACTCTCACATACACAGGATGATTACACACATTTACACATGCATGCTCTTAATTTGTTTGTCTATCATATTCTATCGTAGCCACAATCCCTGCATCTGCGAACGTACTTCCCATTAAACCGTTTCTGATTCTGATTCAGTCTTCAAAGCTCTTTCCAGCGCTTGTCGTTCACACATTTAAATGGTGGTGGAGGCTCCAAAGGTGTCAGCCTGCTCATCAGGATGGACAGTGATGCTCTTCCACACTCTGATGTCCTGCGGGAGCAACGTGTGCTTCAGCGTCTTGAAACGAGCCACAGATCTCCCTCCTTTGACCCAGCGGCCCCATGCAGGGCTGGGTTTTAGTATTAAAACCCTGTAAAGTTTGCAGCTTTGCACAGTCACTCATCGGAGTTGCAGTCGGACTGCTGGTGTGTAAACTAATTGATGCATTCAGTTTCCTGGGCAGAGGCCTTGGAAAGATCGGGGAGGTTTTGAGTGCTGCATTCAGATGTTCCCTTGCTGCGGTAGATTGCAGCTTTTCTCAAGGTTAAGTGTTTCATGACAACAGATTGTATATGCAAAATGCAATGTTTACAAGGCAATGGTCCACTTTTTTACTCCCCCTCACCCTCCTTCCAGTCCGCGCTGTCGTGGTTCAGTGGTTTTCTGTGTTTGTAGTTAGCAGGGTAGCGGCTGAGAGATGTGCACGGTGCGGCGGGTGATCAGAAAGTCTGAAATTGGCCCAGAGAGAGCGCCGCTGTCAGAAAAAAAGAGCACGGCATCGAATGAAAGAAATGGAAAATGCCCCCACCCTCCCGCTACTCCCACCAGCAGAAAGCATTCTTAACAGTCTGCAGGTTTCTAAAGGGTACAATAAAGCAAGAAGCGTTATTTATATCAAAATGCATGAGTTAGGGGGAGGGGAGTGAAAGCAGAAGGAACCAACAGTTAACGTCCTCACTTGGCCCATTGTTATTGTATCCGCAGGGGGGTATTTCTGTCAGCCCCTCTATGTTGATGCACAGGATGATGTAGGTGTCTCCCTCCACGTCTTTAATCAACACACAATGTTATCTTCCGCCGGCTCCGGCCCCCGCATTTGTTTCCGTGACTGTTTCACGACTGCGCCGCGGCCACCGGATGGCATTTCGGAGGAGATGAAAGAGCACTCTTTGGTGCAAATGTCGTAAAAGACGAGACAGACAAAGAGGGAGAATGAAACTAGAGGAGACAAAAGCGACAAAGAGGAGTCTCTGGTTCAGGATCTGAAAAGGAGACATCAGTACAAGTGGGCAGTGTTAAATAATTCACTCCTCCGCGATCAGACCCCATTTAATTAGGCCGTGTTACGCCGATTTAATCAGGCCCTCTCGGTCGGGGTGTCGGGCCGTGAACTGTGAGGGGCGAAGTAGCATCGTATGCCGGCCTGCTCACAGCGGGGCCTCAGGTAGAGGACACAGGGACACGTCCTGCCGGCTGGCTGCCAGTATTTGCTAACAACACAGCGGCCTGTTTGCGGCCTGTCGAGTGGCCGGGCCGCTGCTGTTGCCCCGTTGCCGCTTAAAGGCTGCTAACACGCTGCTAACGGGCTGCTTACAGGCTGCTTACAGGCTGCTTGCAGGCTGCTAACAGGCCGCTTACAGGCTGCTTACAGGCCGCTTACAGGCTGCTAACAAGCCGCTAACAGACCGCTAACAGGCCGCTCATAGGCTGCTAACGGACCGCTTACAGGCTGCTAACGGACCGCTGACAGGCCGCTTACAGGCTGCTTACAGGCCGCTTACAGGCTGCTTACAGGCTGCTAACAGGCTGTTAACGGGCCGCTTACAGGCTGCTTACAGGCTGCTAACAGGCTGCTAACGGGCCGCTTACAGGCTGCTTACAGGCTGCTTACAGGCTGCTAACAGGCTGCTAACTGGCCGCTTACAGGCTGCTAACAGGCTGCTAACAGGCCGCTTACAGGCTGCTTACAGGCTGCTTACAGGCTGCTAACAGGCTGTTAACGGGCCGCTTACAGGCTGCTTACAGGCTGCTTACAGGCTGCTAACAAGCCGCTAACGGGCCGCTAACAGGCCGCTCACAGGCTGCTAACGGACTGCTTACGGGCTGCTAACGAGCCGCTAACGGGCCGCTAACAGGCTGCTTACAGGACGCTAACGGGCCGCTAACAGGTTGCTTACAGGCCGCTTACAGGCTGCTAATGGGCCGCTAACAGGCTGCTTACAAGCTGCTAAAGGGCCGCTAACGGGCCGCTAACAGGCTGCTTACAGGCTGCTAATGGGCCGCTAACGGGCCGCTAACAGGCCTTACAGGCTGCTAACGGGCCGCTAACAGGCTGCTTACAAGCTGTTAAAGGGCCGCTAACGGGCCGCTAACAGGCTGCTTACAGGCTGCTAATGGGCCGCTAACAGGTTGCTTACAGGCCTTACAGGCTGCTAATGGGCCGCTAACAGGCTGCTTACAAGCTGTTAAAGGGCCGCTAACGGGCCGCTAACAGGCTGCTTACAGGCTGCTAATGGGCCGCTAACGGGCCGCTAACAGGCCTTACAGGCTGCTAACGGGCCAGAATGTCTCTCGTTAACCTTTTTAAATTACGTTTTGTACATTTTATACTATTATCTTTGTATGTGAGTGTCCTACAGGCCGCCTGCTAAAGGCCGATGAGTCAGATCATTCGTAGGTGCCTGATAATTTCTTCCAGTGAAGTCATTTGTGCTCTTAAAAAATAAATCATAAAATCATTGGTTGTATAGATATGAATGATGACGGCAACCAACCATATTTTCCTCAACCTAACTAAGTATTTCACCATCTTTATTCAACCTAACTAAGCATTTCACCATCTTTTCCTAAGCATAACGTTTCCTGTGAAGACAGAGGTTTTGAAAAGACTGTCTGCTCGTGACGAACATAAATTGAAACGTGTTGCTGGCTTCTTGATAGAAAACGCACTTAAAAAGAGGAGTAACTCTCCGTATGAACCGTTGTGTGCGGCCGGTCGGCCGGTGAGGATGCTGCTGAACGTCAGACCCACAGCCCTCCCTCCTCTGTCTCAGGATTAGCGGCAGCCTCTTTAGAGCTGGCATCCTTCTGGAAATGATAGCAGGAGAGGTAAGGGTGCATCTAAGAACTGTATTGCCCCGAGGCTAGTTTAGAGGAACTGCAGGCTGCTAGAGGATCCAATTTCAGGCCATTTCCCCACTAAAAAAAAAGGTCTGAAGTGGAAAATCACACCTGATGGCCCACCAGCATGGCTTTCAAGCTACTCGATGGTAGTATGAAAGTCTTTGTACAAATCAATTTTCTGAAAAAAGGGTTATGATAAAAAAAGAAAGAAAGATTGGACAAAAGTCCAGATGACCATCTGTGTTCTTTAGTGAAATACTGTGTTCTCGTTTCTTCCCACATAGTGATGAGACAGACATTAAGCAGTGTTCTCTCTCTCACTGGAGGATAGATGTGAAGAGGCCGGTGGAGGACGTTGAATTTGTCTTGAAGCTCCACTCCCACGATGTGAGGTACATACTTTGATTTGTGACATGCAGAGAGAGAAAAGAAGGGAAGACGATGAGGAAGAGGAGGAGGAGGAAGAAGAGGAAGGAGCGAGGACAGGGGGAACAGAAGTGGAGTGTCCCGCTGAGGTAATTTGCCTTGGGTCTTACAGAGCTTTCCTCGCGCCGCTTGCAGAGTCGTACGCCGGCAGATACGGGAAAAGGAGAAGATGTGGGAACAGCGTGAGAAGCCGGCGGAATCACAAGTGCTGCAGCTTTACCGCGCGGCTTCAGAGGAAATGAGAAGGAGAGAGGGAGGAGAGAGAGAGGGAGTGGAGTAGGGTTTAACTAATACTCAAACAAAAGGTAACCGTCCGTGTGTGTGTGTGTGTGTGTGTGTGTGTGTGTGTGTGTGTGTGTGTGTGTGTGTGTGTGTGTGTGTGTCGTCCCACGGCTCACGCATGTGTGAGAAAAAACAAACGCTAAGGCCAATTTTCATGGGAGCGGAGCAGTTTTTTTTGAGCACACATAAGCACCCGTGACACCTTTGGCAGTGCCAGGAGCCCACACATCAGCTGGCGGTGACAGCGTGGCTGGCACATGCCTGAGGGGCCGGGACACTTCCTCTCTATAATTGCATCCCATGTCAACCTGTGACAAGTCGGGCTCAACCAGCACTAATCATCAGCCGCACGACCTCCACCTCCTTTGCCCTCACACACACACACACACACTCACACACACACACCTCCGCTTTCCCCGCCGCAGCTATCTGCCCATCTTTGTTTTCGTATCTGAAGGGGGAAGCCATTACATCTTTTATCTCGGCACCTGATACCAATCAGCGTGACTCACCAGTCAAAGCACTTCTGTCTCATTAGTCCTCTTGTTTAAAACTATCCGTTAACGTATCCAATTTCCGTTTATACCATCTGTTTATTCTCACCGGCACGTTTTACTCATCCCGCGTTAATTGCATAATATGTGCAGCGAAGAAGAAGAAGAAGAAGAAGAAGAAGAAGAAGAAGAAGAAGAAGAAGAAGAAGAAGAAGAAGAAGAAGACGAAGAAGAAGACGATCATAGTCCCGTGTCTATTCTTACGGGGCCCTGCTGGATTCAAGAGCCTCTTCACACCTCCCGTGGAAAAAGAGTGTGACTGTGATCCGGTCGCCTTAAAGCGATGTACTTTCTGTGGTTTAACACGAGGAGGCGATTCGTAACAACTTTTATGTGCGTGACGGCAAGTTTGTAAAAAGTCTGTACGGCGGAAAGTCCTTGTGATCTTTGATAAGAGACGCCAGCGTGTGTGTGTGTGTGTGTGTGTGACCACATCTTTGATCTCCGGTGAGTGATGTGGGCGAGTGAGTGAGAAAGAGAGCGACGTGGCGCTGCAGCCTCCTGCCTCCTGCAGATTGAGGTGAGAGCAGCCAGGTGGGCCGGCCGTGTCTGTGTGCCGCGGTAACTGGATGTGATGGCTGGCCTCTGGGGATCTCTGCCTTAGAAGTGCTAAACGAGCGAAGCAGAGCAATCACGCTGCCCTCTGTGTGCGTATGCATCCGTGTGTGTGTGTGCGCGCGTGAGTGTGTCACAAGCCCACACACACACACACATATATATATAAATATAGTCAGTTTCCTCTCCTGTTGCCACTGGCTCTGTGTCGGCTATAAAGGACGCTGCCTGTGTCCCCAGACTAAATATAAACATATAAACACCACGCGATGGATGATGAGATATATATGAAAAAGAAAACCGTAAAAAGAAACAGACAAAAGGCCTATAATGTATTACATGTTGCCAGGTAACAAAAAACATCCTCCCACAGAGGTGGGGACAAAACACTGGTTCCACACACACACACACACACACACACACACACACACACACACGATGTGATTGTTAGCCCCATGCCTCTGAAAGGGCGAACTCTCCTTCATTAACCAAAATGGAATTGACTTAATTTAGTTAAGGAGTAAAAAGATTTCCTCCCATGTGAGCGTTTGTGGGCATTTCCGCCTTTTTGCAGAGCGTGCACGTGGTGTTTCTGTTGTGCAGGTTGCAACATACATGTGCGAACGTGCACGGAAACACGCACGTGTTTCCGTGCACGCTCGCACATGTATGTTGCAACCTGCGCAACCGAAGGCCCCTCATGCACACGAGAACCTAAACCATCGAGCGTGTGTTCTTGCCGCGGGCCAAACGAGTGCAGAGCGGCCCTCGCAGGCTCCGCCCACGCCGAGGTGAACGCCAAGGAGTCTCCGAGGCCGCTCCATCAAGCCCCCCACCCCCCGCACCTCCCGCCCAGGGGAACGCCAGCCAATGAATTACAGATTAGATCATTGTTACAGGATCATAACAGTGATCTAATTGCCAATTTCTCTTTTTTAATTGAATCTGGTGGAGTGAAGAGGCAGAGATAGGATTCACGGGACGAAAGAGACGCCGGAGCGCGACGTTTGGGCCGCAGACCGGGCGTCGCCCGCGGCGTGGCCGGGGCCGGGAGGTCCTCCAGGCTTCCTGCTTCTTGAATCTCCTTCTTCTGGAGCGCTGCAGGGTCGCTGGAAATGAGTCCAGTTTGTGTTGACAGCGTTATAAATCACAGTTAAATCAATGGAACCGGCTGCACTCGGTTCTCGCTTGATGGTCTCCAATTGCATTTTTTCTTTTAACGAATGTTTCCACACGGGAGCGTGTTTCCTCTTCCTCCTTCAATCTGACCGGGCGTTAGCTCATTTGCAGGGTTTTTTTCCTCACACCTCCCCAAAAATCCAACCCCCCCCAAAACGTGTGGTCTGATTACAGCCGGTTAAACGAGATGAGATCAGTCGCCTCCACAGAGCTTGCTTGAGAGCTGACAAGCCCAATACATCTGCGGCGGCCATGGTAATTGAGATGGGGAGGAGGAGGAGGAGAGAGGGGCGAGTGATTTATGTGTGTACATGTGTGTGTGTACATGTGTGTGTGTGGAGAGGGGTGTGAATGGGAGGGTGGGGCTCCCCTGGCTCTCGTTCCTCGCTACCTGTCATTGATGAGGAGCCAAGGAGAAGCTTCAGCTTGAAGCTGTCATCGGCCCTCTGGATCTGTCTGCCTCACTCTATCACACACACACCCTCTCTCTCTCTCTCTCTGTGTGATGTGGATGCAGAGTGTGTGAGTCGTGAGGCAGCCAGCCAGCGAGCGAGCGAGTGTGTGTGTGTGTGTGTGTGTGTGTGTCGTAGAGAATCCTCGCGACCGGCTCTCGAAAGGCATTTAAAAAATAAAAAAAGCGGAGACGCCGCAGACGGACCGGAGGGCTCTGCAGGCAGCCCCGACACGCCGAGACCGACGCTCCCTCTCCCGGACTGACAGGCCAATCGCAGGCCACCGCTCGCCCGCCCTCCCTCCATCCACAGCTCTCTCTCTCTCTTCCTCGCACTAACTCACATTCCCTCCTCTCCTCTCTCTCGCTCTCCTTCTCTCTCACTCTGGGTTTCGTTCCTTTGCGTTCAATCCGAGCATCCCCTCCTCTTCCTCCTCCTCCTCCTCCTCCTCCTCCTCCTCCTCCTCCTCCTCCTCCTCCTCACACCTTTTGGTCAGAAGAGGAAGAGGAAGCCCAGCCCAGGGAGAGACGCTGAGAGGATGAAACTCTGACACGCCGACAGACCACAGGGAAACAAGAGCACAACTGTGAGTACAGCGGTCCTTTCACCTCTCACTCAGGCTTAGCGCTGTCACACACACACACACACACACACACACACACACACGTGTCCGGCATGTACTTCCAGCACACGCAGTGACTCCCCGCTCAAGTGTCTTTGTCTTTCCCACAGAAGTGTGAGTCTGAGCGTGTGCAGTGTGTGTTTCTTTGCTTTGAGCTTTGTCGTCTATTCAGTGCGCAGAATGCAAACAAAAACAATCTGGCAAAAGTGTGTTTTGTACTTTAGGATGTGAGCATTTCTCCTCTCACTTCCACGCCTCCAGTCAACATCGTGTTTTCATGTTTCTTTGTTTGCCTCGGATGTAAATTCTCCCGCCGATAGACACGCAAGGTGTGCTGAGTGATGCTGCTGCTGTGTGTTGTTGTTGGCGACGCGGCACGCTGGACCTCCACATGAGGGAAGCGTCCCTGTTCTGCTCTCCCATCTTAAACGCATAAGCTGCTATAAGCCAATGGAAGCCTGCGGGGTAGAGGAAGAGGGAGGGAGGTACTTTCCTCTCAATGGCATCCCGAGCAATCCCCACTGCTTATTGTTTAGCGCTCGGCCGAGGGGGAAGTGTCTGCATGGGCGCCGCTTTTTAGCGCCTCGCTATTTTCTTTTTTTTCTTCCTTCTTTTTGATTATTATGTTCCCGGTTCATCTCTGGCGGAGGCGATTTCCCCATTTCCCTTCTCCCGTTTCGAGAGCGGGGAGTATAATGTGATCGCGGGGAAGTGCAGACAGTGGATCTGCTCAGAGGACACAGATTGCATTTCCCCCGGAGGAGGAAGAGGAGGAGGAGGAGGAGGAGGAGGAGGAGGAGGATGCCGCTCGCCACTTGTCGTCGGCTCCGCCGGTGATGCTGCTGGAGGTGTTTACGGCCACGCTCTGGTTTAAAGAGCTCCCATTGGCCTGATGCCGCCGCTGCATCACGCCGGCGCCCCCCGGTTGTGATCCATGTTATAATACGTCTGCGAGGCTCCGATGAGCAAACGCTGAAAATGAAACGATATATATGTTAAACACCGCCGCTGTATATTAGATTTGTTGTCTGACTACAAACTCCCAGTGAGAACTACGACTCGTGCATCTTTATGATCACATCTGTTGGTGCTTCAGATGGGAATCCTCATTCTTCCGGATGTTTTGTCCCGTTTCTCTTCATAATTCAGATGTTTTTGTTCATATTTAGCCGCTGCAGTTGACAAATACGTGTCTCAGCTTTCTGAGCGAGGGCTCGACCTCGACTGCTGGAAACGTGAGGCGACACGCCGGAGGCCCCAAATAACACAAGTGAATGAAAAGCTGGAGCCTCGTGGTTTGAACACACACACACACACACACACACACACACACACACACACACACACACACACACACACACACACACACAGGTACATCAAGGTAAACAAGACAATTATCTCCTCTCCTCTACAGACGCCTTCTTCTTCTTCTTAGTCTTCGTCGTCGTCTTCTTCTTCTTCTTCTTCTTCTTCTTCTTCTCCTTCTTCTTCTTCTTCTTCTTCTTCTTCTTCTTCTTCTTCTTCTTCTTCTTCTTCTTCTTCTTCTTCTTCGTCGTCGTCGTCGTCTTCTTCTTCTTCTTCTTCTTCTTCTTCTTCTTCTTCTTCTTCTTCTTCTTCTTCTTCTTCTTCTTCTTCTCGCTTAGTCGCAGCTGAAGTGATTCTCTGTCCTACATAAGGAAGTGAGACTCCACTGTCCGATACCTGTAACCACCATCAAAGCTACACACACACACACACACACACACACACACACACACACACACACACACACACACACACACACACACACACACACACACACACACACACAAAGTAATTGAAACTCTCTAACTTAATGCAACTTTCATTTTGGATATCGCCGGTGGCTTCCATGAAAAAAACCCGTCCTTTTAATTTGAATGGGAAGGAGAAGCCGCCCCGCTTCTGACTCGGTCTCCGACCGCCGGTTTTTAAATGTATCCGCTCCACGTCGTCCGTTTCATTGTTGGGGAAATAAATTGAAGGGGAGTTAATAGCCTTTTTAATGCCAGGAAACCTATTTAATTACGTGTATCTCTCGCCGCGGAGCTGTAACCTCGGCGGCGTTGTTAATGTGCGAGTCCGTGATCTTTGCAGTTATTAAAGCGCCGGATGAGCCGCCGTCGCTCCGTATTTATGACTATCTGCCGGCTGTATCTGCACTTATTGATTAGATGGTTGGGAACCGGCCCCGATCACCAATGGAGATCCTTACGAGGCGAGGGCCGCATCGTCTTTCCACGCTCCCTGAAGGCTCAATTACCCGGCCCACGAGGAGATGTGGTGGCGGTTCAGCTCCTGACAAGGTCACATTATACACGTCTGCTTCAAATCATTTGGAGGAGCTATTCAGCCACATCTGAACGTATGAAAGACTCATTCAGAGAATCAATTCTTTAAATATTCAGATTCCTCCGCTGATTAAATTACGTCTACTGGAAGCGATGCTTTTGATCTCCTTTGTGTTTTTCACTTATTTTCTCCACCTGACTTTTGGGGGCTGCCAGTAATTGCACATCTTGAATAGACGAGTGCCGGAATTTACTAATTTGCCGACGTACCCATTGAAACCACGTTGATTACAATTGCGGGACATTTTTTTTTTAAACCATCGTATGTTTTTTCCGGCCTCGACACAAACGCGTCGCCGGGGAGAAGTTGACGCCGTAATTGGTGCTTTGTGGAGCCGCTGGCTGCCGGCGGACAATGGGACACGCAGCCTATTCAAAAACACATGAATGCCACAATTCAGCGATGAAGGACATGTGTAGCTAAAATATTGAAGATTTTTCACTTGGTGCAGAACCAAAAAGCAGAATGGATTTGCGGAGTGAGCCCTGAGAAGGACGACATGTCCTCAGACAACGAGCTTTGTGGGGAAGACGCTGATTTGCAGGGCAAAGTGCGGAGGAGGATCACTGCTCACACCAACTGAAAGGTTTTGGAAGAGATATATATATATATTTATATCAACAAAAACATTAGTTTGATCTCTTCTCTGGCTCCCACCTGCAGTCATATCCAATAAAAGCATGAAGAGCATTATGTAAGTCAAGGTTCTGAGTCTTCATCGATCAATGGAGCGACTCTGTCGCTTCTCTGTGATCGTTCTGAAAGATGTATTAGATAACATCATATTCATGTGTTTTCTTTATGTTTTCACATTTAAAAAGCAGTTTACCTGTTGGACAAACTATTTGGTCTCCAGCACAGTAAAAGAACATTTTACCAAAATAAAACAAAAACCTCTTGTTTTCCGTTCACGAATAGTTTCAACAAACTAGAACAAGACGACTTGTTTTTTACATCACTTCCTGTTTGTCTCCTAAAAGACGTCCCGGTGAAGTAATAACTGTGGTTTACTTTGATAAAAACTACAAGTCTTTATATTAGTAGTATAGGTATGCATGTTGTTTAACATATTAGCAAATAGAAAGTTCCCAGAATGCTTTGCTAACTCTTTAAAATGCCCACCAGCAATCCAAAAACCAAGAAAATAAAAAAGGAGGCAGTGAGTGTTTGCTTTAACGTCACTCAATTATAGGAATACTTGCAGATGACGTCATCTTTAATTGGCTCATCAATGAGTTGGTTAATTGATGAGCGATAATGTGCCAGACGAAGACGTTTCTCCGTGTTCCCGCTCTCCTCCGTGGTTTACCGGGATGCAAACGAATAAACCCAAAGACCGCAGGGCTTCACTGCAGAGGAAGAAACACAAACTGCCTTTGTGTGAATTCCCTTGTTAAAGTTGTCCGGGTCAGAAACTGCGGATGTTTATTTAGTCCGTTTTATTAGTAAGTTTACGGCGGCCCTGGGTGGGCTTTCACCACTCAGTCGCTATTTAATCAGCCGCCGCCGCCAGCGCTCACCTTCATTACCTCTCCGTGTCATCCTCCGCAGGGTCATGCAAAGTGTCATCAAATATTTATGATATTAATAACTGCCTTTAGGAAGGAGAGAGAGAGAGAGAGAGAGAGAACATAAATAAATCTGCTCTGCAAAGCACACGATTAAGAAGTCCATTCCATTTAATAAATGGGTGAAGGGGAAATAAAAAGGGCAGTCCTGGAGCACCGGGGGGGGGGGGGGGGGGGGGGATGGAGACGCCCACCGAGGTCCAGCCGGATGTTCCTTCTGTGAGGATTTCTGCATTATGGTTTTGCAATTGTCCTTCTGTGAGCTTAGAGAGCCGGGGAGGAATCGACAGACACACACACACACACACACACACACACACACACACACACACACACACACACACACACACACACACGTACACAGAGCTGTTTAGCATGGGAGCCGGTTGAGGCCGGGCCCCGCCGTTAATTATCTGTTTTTCAGCCGAGGTCTGGTGACAGTGATTAGAGGGAGGAGGGTTTTTTTTTTTGGAGAGCGGTGCACACACGGTCTTAATGAGGGAAACTGGCCTCTCTACAGAGCTCTCCAGGCACACTTGATCTGCTCTGTGGCTCTGCAGGAGTGTGTGTGTGTGTGTGTGTGTATGTGTGTGTGTGTGTGTGTGTGTGTGTGTGTTGCCCCTCCAGGCTCGCTGCTGGGAGAGACGCTCTCTGAATCGAGCTTCAGAAAGCTGATGGAAGGCTTGAGACGCTCCCAAAAGCAAAACACAAACACACATAATTGATGTTTAATTGTGACTTATTGTGATGATTCATTTTGGCGTCGGTGCTGGCTAAAGCGTTAGCTGCTTAAAACAATAATGTGATTTCTTAATATATATTTGTGAGCACGCCACATGACAGTCTGGTTGGAAGAAGAGAAGCGAGCTGCTTTCCTTCCTGAGAGAGAGAGAGAATTATAAATGGCTGTGTCCAAAGTTTCGGCAGCGAGGAGCCAGAAATACTCGGCGTGCACGGCGGCGTGCACGGCGGCGTGCACGGCGGCGTGGAGCGTTGTGCTCGTCTCAAAACAAAAAGGAAGGATTCTTTTCTGTGGGGAGAGGAGAGGACTTGAATGGAGGGGGAGGGATTTAACATTCAGAGGAAAATGTTCACGAGGTTCAGGCTCCTTTTGACCTGAATACGATGTTTCTTCTTCTTCCAGAAACACGTTCTACCACAGCATGACGCAGGCGTCGTCGGCAGCAGATTGCACGGCTTGAAATAGTTTTTTTCCTCCGGTCCGGCGCTCAGGCTCTCCGGTATCTTCGGGCTAAATCACATTTGTGAAAACGCCGATGTCGGCGTGCAGCTGATAGATTTCCAGGTGTGGGCTTCGGGCAAAAAAAAAAAGGGCCGACACGTCATTTTCCACACCATTTTGTCCCAAAGTCGATTACTTTGCCTCCGGATTGAACCGCACACATTTAGCTCGGGAGCCGCCAATAAAAGTCAGAGAGCCCGGCTTCCATCAGCGTAATGATATTTCAGCCTCAGTATTAGTTCGGCACCGCTCTCCACAGCGCTTTCCGCTCAATTAGAAACGGTCCATATTTAAATGAGGGCGGGAGTCGTGACGGCGGGGCCGGCCCGTGTGCAGCCGGACGGGCCGGTGATGGAGTTTGAAATGGACTTTCTTTTTAAAAAAAAGCAGCCAAAACGCTGCGCACCTTCTTTCGAGTTTGAGGGAGGGGAACTGTTCATTTGTAGCTTCGAAATCTTTTCCCCTTTTAACGTTATTGATGTAGATTAACTTTTAAAAAGGTAAGTAAGTGAAATGTGAAATAATTCATCGAGAGGCAGCCATGTAGGAAATGTGATTTTCTCTGGTGGCAGAAGAAGAAGAAAAAAACCTCGTAGACCATTACCCCAAACAGAGGAAGTAGATTAAGGGTGGGTCTCTCTCTCTCTCTCTCTCTCTCTCTCTCTCTCTCTCCCTCTCTCTCTCTCTCTCTCTCTCTCTTCATCCCTCTCTCCCTTGCTCTCTCTCTCCAGGCCTAAAAGTATGAATAGCACATCTCCAACTAAATTGCCAGGCAGAGCGGAGGAGAAATACATTTCCAGCTCGTTGTCAGCGCTGTGTGTGTGTGTGTGTGTGTGTGTGTGTGTGTGTGTGTGTGTGTGTGTGTGTGTGTGTGTGTGTGTGTGTGTGTGTGCGCGCTGGTGGTTTGGAGGAACTTCCGTTGTCTTCCTCCGCGGCCACTTTGGGCTTTATTTAGTGGGAGCTGTCAATTCCCATAAATCCCTGGGAGGAGCTGCCAGCTCCCCTGTGTGGAGCACCTGTAACGCGGGGAGCGAAGTGACAGTTGTGCCGGGACGGTCCCATCAAAACGTAGAGACGTGCACACACACACACGTGCACACACACGTGCACATCTGAGACCTTTCAGCTTCCACAGTCGTCGAAAAGTCACTTCGTCACATCGGAGGTTTAATGGATTTCTGCGCTTCCGAATTAATTTGAATTTCCTGGGAAGCGTTTCCACGAAGGAGAAGAAACCGTTAAAACGCGACGTCGTCCACTTTTCTATTTGCGTCGGCCTTCATTTGATAAACGGCCGCGGTGATGTACAGAGCGAGCGAGGTTACGCTATCTGTCAATTGTCATTTGCCGCAGACTAATTGTTTTATTATTATTATGTGTATAAATGCTCGTGAGGTGGAAAAGAAGAAGTCTTTTTTTCCTCTTTTTTTTATCAGATTCAGCTGTCAGCACACACGCTCCATCATCTGCGCTCCAGGAAATTAGAAAGGAGAAACGTTTGACAGCACAATTTCACAAAACACCGCCACGCCATCATTTCATTTTCTCTCAACCTTTTTTTTTTCCACCCCCCCCTTCATTTATTTATTTCATTGCCTTTTGAAAAACAAACAGAGCGATAACAGCGGCTCTCTTCTTTCAGATAATGTATCCTCGTTGTGCTCGGAAAAGGAACCTTTTAAAAACCAATCCAACCAAGGGGGGGCGGACTGAGCGATTGTTATATAATGATGCAACTCATAGCTTGTTTGAAGAAAAGCCCCAAACTGCTGTATTTGGATGTATTGAACACCATAAGTGATATACAAGTGAAATATATGGTTTGGTACATGACACAATTAAAATGTCACAGATGTGCGCAAATGTGCCCCAATGCAAATTTTGGAGACATCGTCTGAATGTTCTCTGTTCTAAACCCTCTCTAACTTTGTCCTGCTTCACTTTATCAAAGTCAACCTTTGCAGAGAGAATGTTCACATATTGTGTTATGATTTGGGTTAGTGAATGTTCACATGTTGTGTTATGATTTGGGTTAGTGAATGTTCACATATTGAGTTATGATTTGGGTTAGAGAATGTTCACATATTGTGTTATGATTTGGGTTAGAGAATGTTCACATATTGTGTTATGATTTGGGTTAGTGAATGTTCACATATTGTTCTATGATTTGGGTTAGTGAATGTTCACATATTGTGTTATGATTTGGGTTAGAGTTGAACCTTACAGCTGCATCAAGTGATTTTTTTATAGGCGGACCTGAAACCTTTTCATTTTTTTATGTGTGTCATCTTCATTTACTCTTAACCAGTAACACATAGACGGATATTTACACATCTGAACTAAATCTCACATGTGTACCTTTTATTATAACACCAACATTATTCAAATAGCCCTAGTGGTTGCAGAGATACACCCTTTTTTAGTTTGGGGATGACATTTACGAGCAGAGGCTAAAAAATTGGTTGGTTTTCTATTGGATGATTTAGCCGCCGCACACGGGTGGGATGTGACCTCATCAACAGAAGAGGGTGATGCAGCAGGTGATGAACATGAATAAAGAGGCAGGTTTGGTGTAACGGGTGCTGCTTTGAGGCCGTATCGAAGCTCTGCCCTCGGCGTGCCGGCACCTCCGAGTCGCTCCGGCGAGTCTTGACCAAGACGGCAAGAAGTCACCAGTCACCGCGCCGGTTATACATCACCGATATCAGCGGCTGACGGCTGCTTATCTCACAGACATCGACCGGAGGACTGTGCACGGGAAGAGGTGGGGAAGCGGCACGGCCAATCAATGGCGACATTTCATTCTCCTTGAACGACTGCTTTTTTTGATCCTCTGCACTGATTGGCCGGGCCCACTTCGATACTGTGGGGATTTATATATATTTTTTTCTTCGTATGTTCTGTTCTGTGCTATGAAAAAGGAGTGGGCGGAGAGTGATGAACACTTTGTTGTTGGCAGCCGGCTGATCTTCTCACGGATGTGCACGGCGGCATATGTGCGAGGATCCTGTTGTGTTCCCTCCGCCGCTGCCAAGAACCCACAGATCTCGCTCGGAGGTTTGATTTCGAATTTGCACTCTAATTTCGGTGCTCGTAATTCCATCACGGAGGTATGGAGACTCTCTCCTCTCACAGAGTTCCTCTGGATTACCTCCAGCGCCGCTCTGCAGCTGCAGTACAGGTGTAATCTGTGCGGATGCCGCGCGGGATCTTTGTGTTCCACCAGGTTGTTGGAAGATTTCACAGAATTACCGAGCTTTGTTCCGCAGCGCCGACACTCGAAGTCGGCGAAGCCACACAATGTGCCTGTTTTCAGCAGGTTGACGTTTAGAAATTGTTCCTATAGTATTATGGTTCAGAGTAGAATTGAACCAATAGCAGTATGAGAAATGCTTCCCAAAAAAATGTGCCAACTAGTAGAAGACAGCTGTGGTTATGAGAAGTGGACGTAGTCGTCGTGACATCACCCGCTGGTTTGTTTGACAGATGTTTTGAAGCCTTTGAGTGCGCCAATTATTGCCGTCGCCATCTTGACTTTGTGCAAATGGGGAAGGGAAGTGACCATATTTGGAATCTGGAGGGGTAACGTCGAGATGAGCAAAAAAATGTTGCTTGTCGGACATCTTTCATATATTTACCTCTGAAATACCAGAATGTTTTTTGTTGGACTTAAAAACCTTATTATGAGGAGAACCCTGAAAGCGTGTGTGTGTGTGTTGAATGAGTGTGTATTTGTGTGTGTGTGTGTGTGTGTGTGTGTGTGTGTGTGTGTGTGCGCAGCAGGTGAATCCGTTCCCTACGAGAGGACCCGGAGAGCGAATCTCACATTGTGGATGAAAGGTTGCTGAAGTTTCCCCGTGACCCTGTTGGATTTTGTGGTTTCCCTCAACGATGTTTAATAATCATCATCATCTTCTCAGTGAAGATGATTTACGGTCTTAACATTTGTTAATTAATCCTCTGACATTTACAAGACAGTAAACCTCAGACGGAGGACACTATCTCATTCGTCCTCCTGTCTGTTTTTGTACAAATAACCCGGCAGCTCTCTGAGTGAGAGGAGTCAGGATGTGCAGCAGCGGGATGAAGCTCAGGTAAATTAGAAGCACCTGGAATCCATTTTTACAGCTTCAGTTACTTCATTAATTAAGATTTTTGCATACAAAAGATATGGACAATTTACTAAAATTACAAAACAAACATAAAATTGATTTGAAGGTGCAAGATACAAGATTTGGAGCAATTCGATTGACTCTCAATGGCTCTCAACATGGCGGCCGGCGCCTGAGCTGCTGGCGAGTAGCTAACGGTGCAAACGGTGCAATTTTTTTATTTATTTTTTCAATGAAAGGCAAGGCAAGTTTATTTGTACAGCACATTTCAACAACAAGGCGATTCAAAGTGCTTCACATAAAACTAGTACACCAGTCACAGATATAATACTTTAACTACTTTTCATGATTATATGTACATACTTTTACGAAAGTTAGATAGTCAACTCAGGACTTTAACTTGTAACAGAGTATTTTGACAGTTGAGTAGTACCTTCATCTTCATCTTCTGTACTGTGACATCTTCCTCAATCCAACAGAATATGAGCAAAGTGGACAGTTACAAGAACAGTTTAAACAAATCCTTCGCATTTGATTGGACTGCTGAAAAGGGGGCGGGGTTTAGAGGTTTAGCGTGATACAGCTGCAGAAGACCTCACCTTGACCTCAAAGCTGCAGAGTGATCGATGCACAGATCTCATATTATTGGCTTACGTTGGTTGGTACTAGCTTGCATAAGCACGCATCATGTTTTTATTTGACAGGCAGAAAAGATAATTGATTTTTGATACAAAACAACAAAGAAATAGATTTGTTTTGCGTGCTTTTGTTGCATAATTTGATAAACAGATGCACAATAAGACCCAGAACAGGCCATTTTCACTTCAAATACCTGGTGCATTTTCTTAGTGAGTGAAGGGAGCTATCAGCATGTTTGTGCCCCATCATGGCCATACCCGAACATGAGCGCTTACAAATCATGGGCATATCTCAAGGCATGCAACTGCATCTCCGTATGTTTTGTAAATTAAATAAGATATTGTGAAGCCAGAACTGTCAGAACCAGTTTGAGGAACCAATGAGTCGCTGCTTAATGATAAAGGTTTCCATCAGGTCCTTCCGTTATAACAATCAATAGTAAAATAAAAATAATAAATTCTTATCGCGATAGATTCTTCGTGAGAGACTGCCGGTTCATGGCATTTGATATGCTGTCTTCACATCGCAGAGTTTTAATGGCTCATATTGAATTCAAAAGCCCGTCTTGCAGGAAAACAGAGCACCTTTCTGTGATTTACTTTCAGGTGGGAAAGCGAACAAAGACGGTTATGCCGCTCTATTTGTGGTTCTGCCGGATCCACGGAGATCGCTGTTTGCATAATATCTTCCTTATAGGTCTCCTTAACCTTTGCGGAAGGCTTATTGACTCGCGCTAACCTTGCAGGGAGCTGCTGGAGGACAGGAGATGATGAGCGTGCTCAGTGCACGGGAAAAAAAAAGGGCCAATGTGGAGGTTTTTTCCGCCCTCGCCGAGCGACACCTCTACCAACGCTTTGCTTGACCTTTGCCTTCTGATCTCTGTTGCCATGGTGAAGCCCACAATAGACACGTGATACAGTAGCACGGTCTGCTTTTTTTCATGTAGTTCCAGCCGGTACTGCATAGGCATAACGCTGTTTAAAGGCAGAGGTTAAAAGAGACGAGGCGAGATCAAGAATGTGAGACGATCTCTGCAAATTGTCAATTTTGTGTAAATTGCAGGTTGGTTGGTCGGATCTTCAAGGTCCCTCATGACGCCCAGGAGCTCCTCCTGGCTGTGCAAAGACTTTTAGTATCAGTCTACTCTGATCCCCGGGGACACGTCTGCCCTGAACCACCCCGTCGCTGCAAGGAAGTGCAAGTAGTGTAATAACGGCAGTTTAAGGAAGACAATATGCGGAAAAAACATGTACTGGTCAGTCGAGAGATTTGGGTCTTTTTTTCCTTCCATAACACGTTTTCTTTCAGACGAGAGGAAATACAACAATTATTTTACTGCTTTGACTGTTTGTGTCTGTAGATTTCAACCTAAATTCACCAAAAGTTACCATTAAATAATGTGACATGTACATATTTAAACTTGAAAACTTTGTTGTAGTATAAAAAATAATTGTCTTAATGTAAGTAACCGTCTGGGGAAGTTTCATGTTGATATCTATTAGTTAATTTATTTACCCTATTCACTTTTAGTGTATTGGAAATGTCTGTAATTTTAATTTAAAAAAAACAAACAATTTTCTCAGACTGATCCAGAAATCTCCACTTCAGCAGCTCTGACATCCAGCAATCAATCTTCTCTATATGATGAAGGTTTTTGTTTATATATCATAATATGTCTGATTAATACAACATTTTATGATAACAACATTTTTTTATGACATTTATAGTTTTTTGCAATTCAAAATTGCAAATCTGTAAAAACTGAATTTAATAAGTCAACGAAATGAAGAAAAAAATGTCGAACCTCTTTATCCAGTGTTCAGATTTCTGTTCTGGAAATGTGAAAATTAGCACATATTTAATAAGAAATCTGTTTCATTTCCATATTCAAACACACATTTCCAGAAAATGTGTCACACAAAATAAATAACTGTCTTCATGTAAGTAATCTGCTGCTGGGTGAACGTCCAAGTGAACAGAAAATACAAATCAACATGATATTCAGTAGAAAAAAGTTCCCGTGATCTCAAGCCGCTGATGGGTTACGACCTTCATTTACTGCAAATGTCATTTATTTTTAAATGACATCTTTTACAACCAGACGTATTTTTCAAAACTGAATCCACATTGTACCTGAACAATTCCTATTGTCACTCATGCACGTCCTCAATAGTGTTCAATAAAAGGCAGATGACCTCTGCTACGCCTCAGAGGTCCCAAGGTCGCACCTCTCTGGCACCTTTCCTCTGTGATTGATGGCGACATTTAAAGTAAAATTATAATCCTTCAAAGATCTGGAAGAAAAAAAGTTAATTATAAACCAATTAAATGTTTTTGTTTTAAAACATTCAACACATTTCTTACAACCCTTCAACACATTGAATCAAGATGCATTGTGTTTTTACTCGCTGGTCAAGGTGAGCGATTTAAAGTCAAGTATGGAAGTCATTTTATTCAAATTTGCGTAATTGGGCCCAACTGTCAGTTCACATTTCTTTTACAGAACTTTTTGAGGTAAAAAAAACAGACCGTGAGAATATATTCTAGACACTAGAAGGTAAACGTTGGAAAAATGTAGAAAGAAAAAGTTTACTCAATTTCATCTTTTCAGTGACTGTGCAGGTTTGTAGGGTTAAATTATCTTTTTCTTCTCTCACAACTATGAAAAGAATGCATTCTCAATGTAAATACAACAAATATATAAAATAAAGTAGTTTTTTTTAGCTCAAGATAGTGATGTGGTGGTGGTGTGGGTGTGGGAGGTTGTGATGGTGTTATTGGTGGTGTTTGTGGTGATGTATTGGTGGTTGAGGTGTTTGTTGGTGTTGGTGATGTGATGGTGGTGGTTGTGGTGATGTGTTGGGGTTGGTGGTTGTGGTGATGGTGATGGTGGTGATGTTGGTGGTGATGGTGTTGTTGGTGGTGTTGTTGGTGGTGATGGTGTTGGTGGTGTTGTTGGTGGTGTTGTTGTTGGTGGTGATGGTGGTGATGGTGGTGGTGGTGTTGTTGGCGGTGATGGTGTTGGTGGTGATGGTGGTGGTAGTGGTGTTGTTGGTGGTGTTGATGGTGGTAGTGGTGTTGTTGGTGGTGATGGTGTTGGTGATGGTGTTGGTGTTGTTGGTGGTGATGGTGTTGGTGGTGATGGTGGTGGTGATGTTGGTGGTGATGGTGTTGGTGGTGATGGTGGTAGTGGTGTCGTTGGTGGTGATGGTGGTGGTGGTGTTGATGGTGGTAGTGGTGTTGTTGGTGGTGATGGTGTTGGTGTTGTTGGTGGTGATGGTGTTGGTGGTGATGGTGGTGGTGATGTTGGTGGTGATGGTGTTGGTGGTGATGGTGGTAGTGGTGTTGTTGGTGGTGATGGTGTTGGTGGTGATGGTGGTGGTGATGTTGGTGGTGATAGTGTTGGTGATGGTGGTGGTAGTGGTGTCGTTGGTGGTGATGGTGGTGATGGTGGTGGTGGTGATGGTGGTGGCGGTGGTGGTGTTGATGGTGGTGTTGATGGTGGTAGTGGTGTTGTTGGTGGTGATAGAGGTGGTGTTGTTGGTGGTGATGGTGTTGGTGGTGATGGTGGTGGTGATGGTGGTGGTGATGGCGGTGGTGGTGTTGATGGCGGTGGTGGTGTTGATGGCGGTAGTGGTGTTGTTGGTGGTGATGGTGTTGGTGGTGATGGTGGTGGTGATGGTGTTGATGTTGGTGGTGATGGTGTTGGTGGTGATGGTGGTGGTGGTGGTGGTGATGGTGGTGGTGGTGATGGTGGCGGTGGTGGCGGTGATGTTGGTGATGGTGGTGATGGTGGTGGTGGTGATGGTGATGGTGGTGGTGATGGCGGTGGTGGTGTTGATGGCGGTGGTGGTGTTGATGGCGGTAGTGGTGTTGTTGGTGGTGATGGTGTTGGTGGTGATGGTGATGGTGATGGTGTTGATGTTGGTGGTGATGGTGTTGGTGGTGATGGTGGTGGTGGTGATGGTGGTGGTGGTGATGGTGGCGGTGGTGGCGGTGATGTTGGTGATGGTGGTGATGGTGTTGATGGTGGTGGTGATGGTGGTGATGGTGGTGGTGATGGTGGTGATGTTGGTGATGGTGGTGGTGGTGATGTTGGTGATGGTGGTGGTGATGTTGGTGTTGGTGATGGTGGTGATGGTGGTGGTGGTGGTGGTGGTGATGTTGGTGATGGTGGTGGTGGTGGTGATGGTGGTGGTGGTGGTGGTGGTGGTGGTGGTGATGGTGGTGGTGGTGGTGTTGGTGGTGATGGTGTTGATGGTGGTGGTGGTGGTGATGGTGGTGATGGTGGTGGTGGTGATGTTGGTGATGGTGGTGGTGGTGATGTTGGTGTTGGTGGTGATGGTGTTGATGGTGGTGGTGATGGTGGTGATGGTGGTGGTGGTGATGGTGGTGGTGGTGGTGATGTTGGTGATGGTGGTGGTGGTGGTGATGGTGGTGGTGGTGATGGTGGTGGTGGTGGTGATGGTGGTGATGGTGGTAGTGGTAGTGGAGGGGTCAAAACAAGACGGAGCTGTTGGAACACTGAGCCATCCTTCACGTCTGCCTGTACTGGTTAAAGGGCAGCCGGCTCTTAAGGAAACCATTAGCATTTAGATTTAGATGCTTCCCCTCAGAGTGGCTGCGTCACACCTCAGACTTGTTTCTTCTTCTTTTCCTCGAGTGGGCCCAAGTGGCCACTCCGTTGCCCTGATCAATCTCTCAATATGCCTAAATTGCTTTGGATGACCTCCTCGCCGTACCGATGCTCCTCCAATCAATAGCAGACGCTTTCACGGCTCCTCCACAATGAAGTGCTTTAAATGGGAGGTCAGGTCACGGAAGATGTAATTCATTTTAATTTGTAAAATTGTGGCATGACAAAATTGTAATCGGGACGCTTTGCAATCAGATACGCCGACTTCTGAGTCTGAGTCTCGTTTACATTCACGTCTGTGTGTGAATCCACACAGGATGAATGTAAACATGACATATATTAAATATCGGTCAGCATTTTATAATTTTTTCATGTAGAGTTTCTGTTTTTTTAAGGTGTATCATCTTCAGCCAGACAACTTTTACTCAGAAACACCCCCTCCACACATTCCACCTCATTAAGTAAAGATTGAAAAGATTACAAATATGACATGTGCAATTTATTATCTTAATTAATTCACTGTCTTTTGTCGTGAGACAGGCCGGGGCGGCTCTGTCATCTAGAAACCTTTTTTTTTTTTTTTTTCGTTTTGGAGGGGATGTTGATAGGAAGCCGGTGCTGAGTTGTTTGCCCAGATTACTGTAAGAGGTGAGCCTTTTTCCATCTCCGCTTCCATTCCAGCTAAATTTGCCTCAGCCACGGTAATATGCACCACGGGATCTTCACCCCCACACATCTCCACTATCCGCGAGACGAAATGCAATTGGGATGGGATGCGGCGGTCCGTTGTGATTGCGGTGCAGACGAACCTGCTTGCCCCTTGCACCCGGTGCATGAGCGAGGCCGAGCAATGCCCGTCATCTGGTGAAGGCTTTCAGTGCCGCGGTGAAGCGGGTCACCGTCTCCACACAGGGCGAGCCGAGCTGTGACCAATGCAATCGGCACAGAAGAGATCGCCACACCGATTCAAATGGATTAGGCTTCCTTTTTCAACTTGGAGGGGAAATTGGATAAAAAAATAAAAAAACTCCCTCAGTCAGTGTTGGAATAAACAAGGAAGAGGTCGCTGTCATTACAGAAATACTCAAAGTCAAGGATGCAGCCAGGAAAACAAAAAAGAGGCTTTGTTTTGTGCGATATTAAAGCGGCCTTGGCGAAGTCCACATGTGAGCAATGCACATTCGGAGAGGGGTAGGGGGGCGTTCTGTTCAAGGTCTGTTGTGTACCTCCTCCACCGGTTGTAACGGAAATCTTCGAGTGAGTTATGGGAAATAATTATCGATGAGAGGCGAGGCTATATAGTGCTGCACGGAAGAAAGGAAGCTTCAGAAGCGAGCGGCATCAACCCCCCGTCTTCACTCTCCAGTGTCCCCATTGATTTATCAGGACTCTATTTTTAGTTGCACACGGAACAGTAATGGATTCGTGGGAATTAACAATGATTCATGCGAAGCTAATATCAGAGATTTCAGAGGCTCAATTAATGCTGCAGGAACGCGGCGACTCAACTCCCCAATTATTCATAATATTTCTCCCGCTGCATAAACACGGGCGCTTCCGCCTCACCGGAACGGCTTGTTAGAGGAGCAGGTGTGTTTGCACTGCAAGAATATCTAATGGGTTGCAATTAATAGCATTAACTGTTCTCCCTGTTTCTCCCTTCACGGTCCAGCTGATAATGATTTTGGATTCCTGTTATCAAAACAACAACGCACATTTACCTCTAACTCGTTACCCCTGATGCTATCGAGCCATGCGGATCATTTGGGTTTCTTTGCTGATAATCTCAGCCGCTAAGATTTGTGCCACTTCGCCAAGACAATGGAAGTGAATGGAGTCTTGTATTTGGTGTTCGAGGCCGATAACCTCTGACTTCTATTCATATAAAACTAGTTATTTACCTATTACCTAATTAGTCTCTCTCTATATAGCGTACACACTTCTTAACCAGTAACAACTCAGTTAGTTTGTGGCTGTTTTGTGTCTCTTTGTGGTTGTTTTGTGTATCTTTGTGGCTGTTTTGTGTCTCTTTGTGGTTGCTTTGAGTCTCTTTTTAGTGGTGTTATGTCTCTTTGTGGATGTTGTGAGTCTTGCTTTGTGTCTCTTTGTGGTGGTGTTTTGTCTCTTTGTGGTTGTTGTGTGTCTCTTTGTAGTGGTGTTATGTCTCTTTGTGGTTGTTTTGTGTCTCTTTGTAGTGGTGTCATGTCTCTTTGTGATTGTTTTGTGTCTCTTTGTGGTTGTTTTGTGTCTCTTTGTGGTTGTGTCATGTCTCTTTGTGGTTGTTTTGAGTCTCTTTGTAGTTGTGTCATGTCTCTTTGTGGTTGTTTTGTGTCTCTTTGTGGTTATTTTGAGTCTCTTTGTAGTTGTGTCATGTCTCTTTGTGGTTGTTTGGTGTCTCTTTGTAGTTGTGTCATGTCTCTTTGTGGTTGTTTGGTGTCTCTTTGTAGTTGTGTCATGTCTCTTTGTGGTTGTTGTGTGTCTCTTTGTGGCTGTTTTGTGTCTCTTTGTGGTTGTTTTGAGTCTCTTTTTAGTGGTGTTATGTCTCTTTGTGGATGTTGTGAGTTTTGCCTTTTGTCTCTTTGTAGTTGTGTCATGTCTCTTTGTGGTTGCTTTGTGTCTCTTTGTGGTTGTTTTGAGTCTCTTTGTAGTTGTGTCATGTCTCTTTGTGATTGTTTTGTGTCTCTTTGTGATTGTTTTGTGTCTCTTTGTGGTTGTTTTATGTCTCTTTGTAGTGGTGTCATGTCTCTTTGTGATTGTTTTGAGTCTCTTTGTGGTTGTTTTATGTCTCTTTGTAGTGGTGTCATGTCTCTTTGTGGTTGTTTTGTGTCTCTTTGTGGTTGTTTTATGTCTCTTTGTAGTGGTGTCATGTCTCTTTGTGATTGTTTTGAGTCTCTTTGTGGTTGTTTTATGTCTCTTTGTAGTGGTGTCATGTCTCTTTGTGGTTGTTTTGTATCTCTTTGTGGTTGTTTTATGTCTCTTTGTAGTGGTGTCATGTCTCTTTGTGGTTGTTTTGTATCTCTTTGTGGTTGTTTTATGTCTCTTTGTAGTGGTGTCATGTCTCTTTGTGGTTGTTTTGAGTCTCTTTGTGGTTGTTTTGAGTCTCTTTGTGGTTGTTTTGTGTCTCTTTGTGGTTGTGTTATGCCCCCCTCCTCCCAACCAGAAAACAGCCACCGTGAACACAACGTCAGGCTGAATAATGAAGTGGAACCAAATGGCAATTGAGTCTGATTGTCAGGCTGCGTTTAAACAGCATCGTCTGTCGGTCTGCGATGGAGTTTAAATTCAATTTGACGGTTCGCTCCGCTGGACGAATGAGCACTTTGTCCGTGGTTCTCCATCTACGATGACTTGTGATGTTCCAGTGGATCCTGATACATGTGACCGCTCTGCTCCTTCGTAGCAGCTAATCGAATGAGCTCGACATTAAGGCGGCCCTCCGGTTGTGAAATGGTGTGTGGGGGTCAACTGCACAGATACTGCCAGAGGACGGCCGCCCAGGCTAATAAACATAAACATAATAAACATGTCAGGCGTATTTGGATTACTTGACTTTTGTGCACAAAGCATTACATGAAGACATTTCTTTATGAATCAAAAACAACAATGTCCCAGTTGCTGGAACTAATCCGCAGGCCTCACTGTGAACACTTTTCTTCGGCGCAGCTTTCTGCCGAGGAAGTAATCCACACTTGAGTATGAAGCGTGTTTATTTGAATCGGTGTCTTGAATACAGTCAGCGGAAGAAGTAATTTCAGTGTTATTACCCCCGACGGATGCATAAAGAGTCAACGGCAGAATTCAAATTGTTTGCGAGTGTTCCCGACAACATATGCAAGATTTGTTGACAGTGTGTATTCGGGTGTGTAATGTGAAATTAGCTTGGCTTGTGCGTCACTGCGTCGTGTGGGCGGGAGCACCGGGGATGGAGGACAACATGGCCGCCGCTGTCCTCCTTGAGGTGGGAGTCCTCGCCCCGCAACGTGAACCTTACCCCAGAACTCCAGATAGCATCGTGTTGTTGTCGAGGAGATCAATGGAGCACGAAAAAGCTCAGAGTTGACTTCATGAAAAGAATCCTGAAACGCTTCTTATGAGTTTAGTCTCCCAAGCGAGACTTTTCTCATAACAGCTCCGCGGCGTCTGGCAGAGGAGATTCCGCTCTCCCGTTGAGTCGATATGTTTCCTCTCAGACCGGCGTGGGCAAACAGTCTGAGAGGAACGCTCAGCTCGCTGTTCTGATGTTTAACCCAATCAAGCAGCTTGTCACGGCTTTCAATTATATGTGTGAGCGTATGCAACTGTCTCTAGGAGTTCATGTGATCTGATTTAATAAAGCAAACACGCTTTGAGAGAAACTTAATGCAGACAGGATTATGTTTGCTATCAATGAAAATGAGGAAATGTTTTTAATTAACTGGCGAGTCGCAAAAATGTTGATTTTGAACTTATCGGTAAATTGTTCCCTGACACACATATATATATATATATATATATATATATATATATATATATACATATATATATATATATATATATATATATATATATATAAGGAATATATATATATATATATATATATATATATATATTCCTTCATGTAATTACAAATTGTCATTGTAATTACGTTTAAAATTCCTTTGACCTTGAGTAATCCATCCATCCTCCCACAGCCACTCGGCACATCGTAGTTGTTTTCCTTTTGTTTTCTGACTTTCAGCCCTGAGAGTAAAACACAAAAGCTGCAGAAGACACACCACAGCGTGCACGCTGCCTGTGGGTGGAGGAGACGCTCTGTTCCAGACTCAGTGTTGAGGTGTGAGGTGTCAGTGAGTCCATGTCCAGGTTATGTAACGCCGTGTTGCCTTGAACGCACCTCAGACTCAGCAGCGCTGCTTGTGTTGCTCATTGTGTCTTCAGCTCAGGCTTTCTGAACATAACGAGAGCGATGTGTTTACTGAATGCAACACTCTGGACAACTTTAAGTTAATATACAAGGATCTTTTGAATCTATCAATCAATCTCAATGTGATACTGATGGCTCGATACGGCCGACATACGTAAACGAGGATATTAACGAGAAAAATGTCTATTTCTATGGAGTTATTCTTAACGCCCTTCAAAGGACGAAAGGATTATTTACGGCATTCCAGGTCCACCAGTAAAATGGGAGGTTTTCTAAAGGGAGTCTGGCAGCGGAAGATCTGAAGCCGCTTGTGTGCACAGGGTCGGCCAACATCAGCAGCAAACAGTAGAACATCTAACTGATGCACATGGCACCTTGGTTACCTGGAGCCGGCCAAAAGCATCTTAAATCATGATGTCGTCAAAATATCACTGTCACTTTTTTCAGACCTCGCTCCTTCAAGCGTCGAGAGGAGAGGAAGCCTCGTGACCCGGCCATGGCATTGAGATTAAAAAAACAAGAATGTGAATGTGAAATATGAAAAAGGAAACACAAAGCTTAAATGTTTTGCAGTTGCTGCTTTTAAATGGATGTCAGCTAAATAATGGAAAGCGTTCAATAAGGTTCAAATCTCAAGTTCACTAAAGGAAGAGAGTAATTGTGTGCAAAGCATATTTTTTAAATATTTGTTATATTTTTTCTTTGTACATTCTCTGCAGCACAGAATCATATTAGCTGCTGCTGCTGTAACCGAGGAATGCTTCACTCAACCTTTCACATCCCAAATGTTTTGTTTTCTTAACTTCAAAATAATGGACTCAAATGATCCGTGAATTCTTGAATATTTGGAAAGCAGCTTTAACTTCCTGCCGTTCAGTTCAGCCCGGTGAGTTTCTACGAGCAGGACTTTAGTTTGAGAACTTGTTCAGCTTGGCGGGGCTTTAGTGCGTCTCCAGGCCGGCAGCGCTTTCAGAGATGGGGTCACAGCCCTTCTTGCTGTGAGGCCAAATCCCAACCGCCGGCCCACTGTGCTGCTTGAGAAGAATCTCAAACCCCCAAAAAACTTCCGCCGAGGAAAGGAAATTTACGAGAGAGCAGCTGTTTCCTCCTGTGAGTCATTTCCTCATCCTGAGTGTCAGAGTTCATTTCTCACCGTCAGCTGTTTGCCACGTTCACTGTGAACCATCAACGCGTAAACAAGCAGAGGAAAAGAGATCAGCAACGCTTCTGTCTGTGGGTAAAAGACGGAGAGGAAGGGCCGGTCGGGTCGCTTCCCATCAGTCAGCCGAGCGCTCATCGATCCAAACGGTGCCGTCCTTCTCGTTCCCGTTCTTCAGATGTGATGCTGGTTGTGGAGGAGAACATCTCCTCAGGAGAGACGTCATCTGAATCTGAACCGGGCAAAGTCTTCCAGGTCAGATCAGGCAGAGTCTCATGAGTCCTGACACTCGTGATGGAGGGAGGCGACCCCATGATGAACGAGGAGCGTGACTGAGAGGTGACTGGAGGAGGAGGAGAAGGAGGAGGAGGAGGAAGAGGAGGAAATGACAACTGACAGCAGCAGAGAGGAGAACATGTTTAAAGTTTGACAGCAAGGATGTGATTGGCTTTAAGGAAACTGTGCAGAATCTGGTTGGTTCATTTAAAGTCAGCTGACGGTAAAGGAGAGTAAAGACATGGTGATGCAGTAATTCAGTCATACTTTAGTGATGTAAAGGTGATATTGTCACTCTTTAAATGCCTTTATTTGTGCGACGAAAAATACAAAATCTTGGCAGAATCTCGGCATCTTTGAGCCGAACGTAAATAATGAAACTGCAAAGCATGCAAACACGACACGTGTACCCATGTCCCACTTTCATGGTCAAGCTGGTGTTTGATTTACTCACAGCACAAAGTGACTCAAATGGAAACTATAGATTTAATTCCGGCCACTAAAAGCCTCGCAGCCTCTTCTAAAAGTTGTTGTTGAACCGGATCGCCTCATTCTGGGGGCAAAATGTTAAAGTGACAGAAGCAAATGATATTTCCTGTCTCGCTGCAGATGGAAGCAGCAACTGGTCTTCAAGAAAGACGCTGCAACTTGAGCTGCAATAAACGCTGACAAAGGAAAACCCTGTGGGCTCCTTGGGGAACGCCTCAACGTTCTACATGAATGGGCGAAGTTGTGTGTCTTTTTTTATATTGTTATTCTTTATATTTGATCAATGTTTTTTAAATTCTGATATTATTTCTAAATTCAAGAGAAAAGTCCACTACTTCTACAAACGGGCTGCTAAAGTGTATTAATGTCTAAAAGCATCATTATTTATGCCGGAACAACTTCATAGCTTCATAGCTTCATAGCTTCATAGCTTCATAACTTCATAACTTCATAGCTTCATAGCTTCATAACTTCATAGCTTCATAGCTTCATAACTTCATAACTTCATAACTTCATAACTTCATAGCTTCATAGCTTCATAACTTCATAACTTCATAGCTTCATAGCTTCATAGCTTCATAGCTTCATAACTTCATAGCTTCATAGCTTCATAACTTCATAACTTCATAACTTCATAACTTCATAGCTTCATAGCTTCATAGCTTCATAACTTCATAGCTTCATAGCTTCATAACTTCATAGCTTCATAGCTTCATAACTTCATAGCTTCATAGCTTCATAACTTCATAACTTCATAACTTCATAGCTTCATAGCTTCAAAACTTCATAACTTCATAGCTTCATAGCTTCATAGCTTCATAACTTCATAGCTTCATAGCTTCATAACTTCATAACTTCATAACTTCATAGCTTCATAGCTTCATAGCTTCATAACTTCATAGCTTCATAGCTTCATAGCTTCATAACTTCATAGCTTCATAGCTTCATAACTTCATAGCTTCATAACTTCATAGCTTCATAGCTTCATAGCTTCATAACTTCATAACTTCATAGCTTCATAGCTTCATAGCTTCATAACTTCATGGCTTCATAGCTTCATAGCTTCATAGCTTCATAACTTCATAGCTTCATAGCTTCATAGCTTCATAACTTCATAGCTTCATAGCTTCATAGCTTCATAGCTTCATAGCTTCATAACTTCATAGCTTCATAGCTTCATAGCTTCATAGCTTCATAGCGGCTCATCTGGATCATTGTCAAGTTGTTTGTGATGTTTACAGGTTACAAAATTTGCTTTAAACTTATGCAACAAATATCTAAAAGAAAATTGTTTATTTTTGTTTGCTGTGTCCCATTTTGTACGTGTTTAAAAAGCGGTTGACACCAAAGGGCAATAATCGGCCACCCGGCAACCGCCAGTGGTTCCCAGCAGGACTTCCTGGTTCTAACTGCTCGTGAACCCGCGTGAGGTTGTAGTTTCAAGATGTTTCCGTTTTGTCGTCCTGAGGCGAGGCGTGTTGGGAGCGATGCGAAGCCTCGTGAGCTCCAAAGGGAAAGTCCTTCACGGCATGACAAGGACGTTGCTGTGTTGAAGCTACCGAGAGCTTTCGTTTGACTTTGGCTCGTTAGCGCGCTTCTGACTTTGATTACTTTCACGTGAAAGACAGCGGGGAGAAGAATCTCTCTCGGCTTGATCATTTTCCAAAAAGTGCAGGTGTATCGGCTGCAATGCAGATTATTATTGTTGTGCTGTTAAAACCTTTATGACTCCTCATTAAAAACGGTTGTTCCTTTAGCTTCAGACGCCGGAACAAAACCCGACATCCCAAAAGCGTTTCACCTGGAGGAATATTAGGAACACCGTAACGCGATATGAAAGCGGCCGCTCGCTCGTCACCCGGTCGCCAGACAGAGCGCCAGCCGGCCGCCTGACTCCCGTCCCCCTGGCACGCCGGTAATAGAGATCAGTAATTGGGTGCTATAAATCCCGGGCCGAGGACAAGGTGGGTCAGAACGGGCTGATTACTTAGGCATTACAGTCAATCTGAGCAAGTCCTTGAATTGAAAGATTTGGTGAGGTGGATTCTCATTACCGGGCCCGGTGCACGCCTGCATCCGTGTGGAGGAGGTGAGGGCCAAGGTCTCCCCCCCGACTCCCCCGTCTGCAGGAGGACATTACGCAACGCTCCGCCGCGCAGACTCGTAAACATCACAACGGATTTATTTCCCCCCCAACAGTTTCATAAGAATGTTTTCAGAGCGCCGCCCGGAGGTTCTTAAGACCTCTCCGCTCGGGCGGCTCCTCGGCGCGTTAAGGGCCTCGGCCCGGGGTTTAATGTCGGACCCCCTCGCCACCCGCCGCCATCATCCCTCGGCTTTCGGTTTCACGGAGTCGGTGTTTATCTTTCGGCACAAAAACAAGCTCTCAGGGTGATCTGCTCCGTCATTTAACACGGAGCAGATTGATGGCTATATGGTGAAATGCACCTTTCTGTTATTCTTCATCTCAGGGCCGATGAGCTTAATCCATTTTAAGCTTCTCAGTGAGAAAAAAAGGAGTCTATGGAAGGTGAATTAGAGTGTAAAGCCGATAGTCTTTTTCTCAGCATTCTCTCCAGCTGAGGGTGTGACTTACTGGATTATGGGAACAGTAGTTTCTGCTCCAACCCCCTTAAGTTCTGTGATGTGGCTTTTATATTCCTGCCTATTTTGACACAGTTTTTTTTTGTATCGTGAGGCGCATCGACACATTCTGACTGCGAATTTCTTCATCACAAGTCGTCCTGCTCCTTTGTGCCGTCTTTCATTCACAGTCTGGAAAGTCATTTGTCTGGGTGGAGGAGAAAAAAAAAAATAGGAGACACAGCCGAAGCCTGAAAATGTATAAAAGAGAAGTTATGAATAGTGATGTGGCTGAGATCCAAAATATGGCCTAAATGAGCAAATGTGATAAATTATCTTAGCATACGTTTAGAACTGTAGGGAAGAAGAAAGAAGAAAAAAAGAGCAAGAGATATATGACAAATTTATGCCGTGGCATCAGTGAAACCCCTGCAGTGTGAAGTGTTCCCACTCAGAAAAGCACTCATGCTACCATCATCCCTCGACTCCTATAACAGCATGCTACTTCACTTAGCAGCCTCCATTTGGGATGCAGCACAAACACTGTTTTAGCGCTTTTATCTTAATGCACCGCAACACTCCTCGGCACTGAAGCCGCGGTTATTGTGCCGAGAGAGGAGCGGCGGCAAGACGGGAACTCAGCGCCGGCCGAGCCACTCGGGCGCTCCAGAGCTTCTCGTTGCTCATTTGGTTCATTTTGTTGAATGGACTCTTTGCATATGTTTTAATATGACGCTAATTCTTCGCGTCGTTGTCCCAGTTTAAACCGTAATCTCCCCCACTGAGTGTGTTTACCGCCTCGGAGAGCAGTTTATCCGCCAGATACCAGACGGTTGTCACGGTTAACCGTCTGCTCGCTGCTCTGCCTGTGGAACAAGAAGAGAAACGCATCTGAAGGTTAGAGGGATCACAGGGAGGTCTGGTTGCTTATTTCCATTTCTGTGATGGGAGCTGAGCGGCATATGGCTGCTGTCGGGCTTTGCGGAGGAAGCCAGGTGTGGAGGTGAGCCTCGGCGGAGCCGCCGCCCATCCCGTGGCGTCCTCCCCCGGCGCCCGTCACCCTCTGGGCTCTGGGACCCGACGTGACAGCGAGGCTTGTTCTCGCACTTTCAGAGGCCACTGATTTAATGGAGGCCCGATGTCGGCGCTGACCTCATCCACTGATGTCTTCGCGGCTGACGCCCCGACATGTGACATTGACACTCAGCAAGACAAACAGTAGAGAGATGGGGGGATGGGGGGGGGGGGCATGGGGGGGGGCTGACAGAGAGACTCGTCTTTCTCTGGTGGAGGAGAAGGATGACGGACGTGAGACAGGAAGACGGCAGGAAACGGGGAATATAAACCATGACGCACATTGTTTTGTGACGTCTCAGTCATGTAGCGATACGTCCCGTCATTGCCGCGGTGACAATGTACATGTTTATGTTGTGTGACAATGTAGCAAGTTTATGTTGTGTGACAATGTAGCACGTTTATGTTGTGTGACAATGTAGCAAGTTTATGTTGTGTGACAATGTAGCAAGTTTATGTTGTGTGACAATGTACATGTTTATGTTGTGTGACAATGTACATGTTTATGTTGTGTGACAATGTACATGTTTATGTTGTGTGACAATGTACATGTTTATGTTGTGTGACAATGTACATGTTTATGTTGTGTGACAATGTACATGTTTATGTTGTGTGACAATGTACACGTTTATGTTGTGTGACAATGTAGCACGTTTATGTTGTGTGACAATGTACATGTTTATGTTGTGTGACAATGTACATGTTTATGTTGTGTGACAATGTACATGTTTATGTTGTGTGACAATGTACATGTTTATGTTGTGTGACAATGTACATGTTTATGTTGTGTGACAATGTAGCAAGTTTATGTTGTGTGACAATGTACATGTTTATGTTGTGTGACAATGTACATGTTTATGTTGTGTGACAATGTACATGTTCAGTCCATGTTCTGTCTTGCTTGTTTTGTTTTATATAAACTGATACTATAACAGAAAAGTAAAAAATAAAATAAAAAATAAAAAAATATAAATGAAATGAAATCAACGTTTTTAATGATCGACTTTAAATTGAAATGTGTTTATTAGGTAATGTGCCCGTGTGTCATGTGACTGTGTGCACCTCTGTGTCTGTCCGCGGTAATCTCTCCTGCTGCTGCAGCAAACTGAGTTATGTTCAGGGTGTCCGGTTATGGCCGCGCTGACTCACACTTCCTCAAAACACTTTTTATTGCCCGTTTTATGCCGCCATGAACTTACTAACTCATCACTCGGGGCCCCCGGCCAGCAGGGGCCCCGAGTGATGACACAGCTAACAGCTAACAGCTAACGGGACTACCTGTACACACGCTGCTGCTCCTCGACGCCACAATAGTTTTGGCACGATTGTGTGAAGTGTTTTATGCGTCGACTTTGAGCCGATCGGGATTTACTGGACCGAGTTCTTCTTTGTACTTTGATAAGTTTGTTTCCATGATTTCAGAAAACAAATTAAAAGATGTCTATCCCCTGTAGAAATATACCGTCAGCCTCCTCGTACTGAACTCCATCACGTTGTGTAACAGTTTACGACAGCTGATTTCACCTTTTGTCCTTTTAGTTTACACTCAGTAGTTGAGCAACTAAAGATGAGAGAGAGAGAGAGAGCGAGAGACAGAGAGAGAGAGAGAGAGAGAGCGAGAGAGAGAGAGAGAGAGAGAGAGAGAGTGGGAGAGAAAGAGAGAAAGAGGATCAATACTAAACGAATCAGAACAGTTTTGCTCAAAACACAGATTATTCTTCCTCCATCTGCTGTTAAATTGCTTCCCCGTTAGCTCCTAAGGAAGAGAAGCACCTGACCACACTCAGCAGCAGGCGTTCAATCAATCAATCAAACTTGGCCACATTTCAACAAATCCATTGATTAACTGAGGATGTTAAAAGCAGAACGTGTCACACATTACAACACTCACCACTCACACAGTGATTAGTGAAGAAAATGTCTTTCACTTAGTGGAAATTCCGCAATTAATTTGTACGTCAAGCAGAAAAAAGAGTGAGAAACATCACAGTTGCTGCTGAGCAGGATGGTTGGCACTATTTAGATTATTATTTTTCTTCGAATGTCCGATCCAGCAATACATAACACAGCTGCTCCAAGTTAAAATCCTAATTAGTTATATTAAACACGAATGTGCCAAATAGTTTGAGTCCTTGGATGACGGAAGAAGAACTGGACTGTGATGTTGTTCTTTTCTGCTTCACAGACGGAATGACACATTTCAGCATATTTATTTCATCTCAACTTTAGTTGCAATCGAAATAGTCCAAAAAATATACTTGAATTAGGTAACTTGCAAACAAATGTAACTTCTAAAAAATTTTTTTGTTAGAATTCATGTTTAAAGGAACCCTCCCAGCCATCGGCGCCAAACAATGAGAGCTGGCGTGAAGCATTTGTTCCTCAAGGTCGAAAAATCAACTTCAATGCTCGGATGTTCTGATTTGTCAGAGTTAGATCTGCAACCACAGAGAAAGGAGGAGGGAGAGGTCAAACATTCTGATTCTAAAGGATGCCGTTCAGATGCTGCATTCAGAGAGAACAACGACCCGAAGCGCCTATCGGAGGCTTTGTGTCAAGCTGTGCGACGGCTTTATGATCGCTGTTAAAAGCAGCTTGTGATGTCAACCCAGTAAATCAAATCAGTTTGATGAAAAAAAACGTTATTCATCATTATCAGCATCTCTGGTTTTAACCAGGCAGCGACCTCATGTATATAAGTCATTCATTCATGTGTTAAAGCTGCATTCTCTCTCCTGACCACCAGGGGGCGACTCCTCTGGTTGTATAGAAGTCTATGCTTCATGTGTTAAAGCTGCATTCTCTCTCCTGACCACTAGGGAGCGACTCCTCTGGTTGTATAGAAGTATGTGCTTCATGTGTTAAAGCTGCATTCTCTCTCCTGACCACCAGGGGGCGACTCCTCTGGTTGTATAGAAGTCTATGCTTCATGTGTTAAAGCTGCATTCTCTCTCCTGACCACCAGGGGGAGACTCCTCTGGTTGTATAGAAGTATATACTTCATGTGTTAAAGCTGCGTTCTCTCTCCTGACCACCAGGGGGGCGACTCCTCTGGTTGTATAGAAGTCTATGCTTCATGTGTTAAAGCTGCATTCTCTCTCCTGACCACCAGGGGGCGACTCCTCTGGTTGTATAGAAGTCTATGCTTCATGTGTTAAAGCTGCATTCTCTCTCCTGACCACCAGGGGGAGACTCCTCTGGTTGTATAGAAGTATATACTTCACGTGTTAAAGCTGCATTCTCTCTCCTGACCACCAGGGGGGGCGACTCCTCTGGTTGTATAGAAGTCTATATAAATGACTCTACTTCTCTTGATGTATTCCCTCAGTAAACATTGTAAACATGAGTTTATGTCTCAATCTCTAGTTTCAAGTCTTCTTCAATACAGCATGATGTTCATTTAGTAAATTATGGTCATTTAGAGTCAAACAGACCATAAAGCAGGGGACGCTTTAGGGCGGGGCTTGAAGGTGATTGACAGGTCTGGGAGTTGTGTTTTCGACTTACAACTTTAACACTTTAAGTTGAAATGCCCCTTCATTCTCTAAACGCAACACAAAAGCTCTTTTTATTCTCGACGTGTTGCACATACCAGATCCATTCCCACCTTTCACAATAAAAGCCCCAGATAAATAATGGCAAATATTTAGTGTTTTTGTGTGATGTAGAACACAGTAGAAAGACTGCAGCTGAAATGGAAGGGTCTAGTTTCTCAGAGCGCTGCATGCGCTGCTGTACTGTTCTCCATGTGCACAAAGGAAGACACAGGACCGTCTCCCACGGCCTGTTGTGTGGGCAGAATTTGCCAAATCACAGTGTTTAGACCCAAACTTTGCATCTGCTGTCAGCTCTAAAAGTAAGAAAAACTACATTTCAATTAATATGAGATTTACGCCTTTGCTTGTTGGCGTGCACAGAGTTGCTGTGCAAAGAGAAGCTGCAGAATGCCAGCTTGTGTTTCATTACTTCTCTTTCAGTCTCGTATAATCAGGCGTGAGCGTGACGAGTTTAAAATCCCGCGAGCGAGGTATGAACATTTCAAGGTGAAATATCAGATTTTTTATTTTATTTTTCTTCCCCCCGCCCCTAAGTTGATTATCCTGGAAGGAGAAATGAGTCTCATATTTCAAGGCAGAGTTCAGTGAACTGTGGTCATGTGATTAATACCCTTGTCTGAGACTTTGCCAAAAGAGCTAATGCCGGGCTTTTGGTTTACAATAACAAGAGCTACGAGGTACTCAAAGGACTCGGTACCGGAGAGCGGGTCAGAAGGAAACATCCGTCTCCTCAGCCCGACTCCTCTGTCAAACATCTCCGCTATGGCAGCGTGACTTTTATCAACAAACAGTGTGCTCGTCCGAGGCAACGCCCACGTGGAACACACAGTGGAGGTTGCAAAAACTCTTTTGCATGATGTCTTTCAGCACTTAGCAACAGAGAAAATGTCCAATGAGGGCGACGGGCCTGCAGGAGAAAAATTATTGAAGTGAGATGAACAGACTGAAAACGTTATCTTATTAGATCAAATATGTTGACAGTTTTCCTTTGGGGACAATTTGCGGTTGATATATCACAATACTTTGTCTAATAGTAATAAATTAGTAATAAATCACAATACTCAATATATCGCAATACCCAATATATCGTAGTATCGTGATAATATCGTATCGTGACTTAAGTATCGTGATAATATCGTATATATTGACTTAAGTATCGTGATAATATTGTATCGTGACTTAAGTATTGTGATAATATCGTATTGTGATAATATCGTATTGTGACTTAAGTATTGTGATAATATTGTATCGTGATAATATCGTATCGTGATAATATCGTATTGGGACTTAAGTATAGTGATAATATCGTACCGGGACTTAAGTATCGTGATAATATCGTATCGTGATAATATCGTATCGTGATAATATCGTATTGTGATAATATCGTATTGTGACTTAAGTATCGTGGTAATATCATATCGTGACTTGAGTATTGTGATAATATTGTATTGTGATAATATCAGATTGTGACTTAAGTATCGTGATAATATCGTATTGTGACTTGAGTATTGTGATAATATTGTATTGTGATAATATCAGATTGTGACTTAAGTATCGTGATAATATCGTATTGTGACTTGAGTATCGTGATAATATCGTATCGTGGGACCTCTGGTGATTCTCACCCCTATGGAGTGCATTAAAGACCCTGCACAGATGCTGAAAACAAGCAGGAGACTCAAGAGGTCTCATGAGAAACCACCTGTGTGGGTCGGTCTAGGCATGAAAGAGTTCACTCAAATGATGACGCCTCAAAACTCTGCTGTCGTTCTAATCACAGCTGAATGAAGCCACCTTCTCCCAGGTGAAGGTGTAACAGCAGCAGCATCCCTCTGCTGCAAGAACTATAAATACATATCAGAATCAGAAATACATTATTGATCCCCAAGGGGGAAATTGGCTTACGTTACAGACGCTCCAGTTCTAGAATAGAAATGTACAACATGGAGGAATTACAAGAAAAATAAATATAGGAAGTAGGTATGAAGAAGATATGTTAGTCATACGACGTATAACAACAATACATATGGAAAAATAGAAATAAGAATGATGTAACTTATACATACTACAAATTATGTACAACCATTCAGGGTAACATCTTTGTGTTATTTATTGTCATGAGTGAACCGAGTCTTTGACTTCACTTGACAGGGTTTCATCGTCATGATCCAGTGAAAAGGTTGTATTGTTTATAAAAATAACCGATAACCAGAACCCTTTGAAGTGATACCGATACCAAAGGAGGACTTCATCCGTTGCCCATCACGTGAGCGGCAGCTGTGCGTGTCCCGCTAGCTAGCTAGTGAGCTAATGGTTAGCGCTAACAACGGCGTCCTCGAGCCCACGATGTCGGGGTCGCTTTGTCGCTGAAACGTAGCGCCAAAACCTCCACTTTCTTTCTAGATCTTGTCACAAAAAGGATCCATTGAAGGAATCATTTGACTTGTTGATACCACTTGGAGTTAAGGACCAATACCACCTAGTACTCAATGGATCGACCCTTTTGTTCTCTGTGGGCGATGGAGACTATTTAACCCGAATGAAACCGTCATTTAACCTTGACTTTAAGCATTGAAAGAAAACACATTTTTTTGGACCAATCAGGAGACTCCAAAGGGATTTTAATGAATAAGTGTTCGACGCTTTTCTATCCTGAAGCCATACTTTTTTATTTTCATTTTATTTGGATGAAGCGTGTTCAGCCGTTTTGATTTAATGATGCATTACGCAATGTTAAATCAAAGTTGTGGAGGAGGAGGACATCCCCTCCCACATCTCCTTCTACTCCATCCCTCCTTCTCCGGGCTCGTATCATTTTTTTCTTTTGCATGTCAAGTCAAAAGGAGGTTGTCACGGGAGACAGCTCGCTTGTCTCCCGCACATGATTGAGGTAGCTGCAATTTATAACGCGCAGCCGGAGCGACAGACCTCACTTATCTCCGGCCGGCTCCTCCGCCGGTGCCCTTTCACTCCGGCAAATGAGGATGGAAGCTGCGGGTTAGGTTACTTTGTCAAAAGGCGGAGGGGACCATTACAAATGTCCGCTATCCATCCTGCTGTATGGGCCGTGGAGCTTTTCCCCCGGCGCCGAGCTGCCGCAGACCTGCCTCCCTCCAAGCCGCCCGTCTATCTCTCTCACCCGGCCGGCTCGCAGGGGGGTTGTTATCACAAAGGGCCAATTTGTTATCCTGCTTTCGCTCCATCACGGAAGCCATTATTTGGGACTTTTATCTGTCGAGAAGAAGAAGAAAAAAAGCTGTTAATGTGAGCGAGAAAGCGTGTACTCTGTCATTACGCCACTGACTTCACCTTCCACACCGATTCGCATCCGAATGAACCTCAATGCAATTACTCCGGCGCCGGGAGATCAGAACCACGGCGACGTGAACTACCTTGAACTTTTTTAAGTTGCGCCTCAACCGGCGAAAGAAAAAGAAAGAAAGAAAAAACGCCACGTCTGATCCTTATGTTAATATTTTTGTGTACTAATTACGCCGCAAGCACAAAGCCCCCCTTTGATGGAGTGGCACGTCCACCGTGGGGCGGGTCCTCCCATTAGCCGCGGCGCGGCGGACGCGCTCTGACACCCGGCACCTCGAGCCCCGGGAACACCGACTCTCAGATAATGCATCCGCACCTGCGGGACGGACGATATTTCATAAACCTGAGTGCAAAGCCGTGATTTATCACTTTCGCTTATTACTGCAGACACTTGGAATGATGGATTGGTTTATCCTCCAAGTTGAAGCTATGTATATATATCAGGTGAGGGAAGACAATTACCTGGCTCGGTACCCAGGTGGGAGGATATTTCCTGGGAGTCAACCTTCATGCGACGGTCTCGTGCCCTTTGTGTCTCCATCATGCACTGTGACTCGCCGACGTTATCCCTCCATGCAAATGCTCTCTTCCTTCTGGAGCTCGTTCTGGAGCACAAGCTCTTTTTTTATACCTTCCCCTTTTAGATACAAGGCAGGGGAAATGTCACGGGAGGCGTAACAGACATTAACACGAGACGCCATCTCTGCTATCGTCTGGGAGAGTTTAATTTATTTAATTTTGAAGAAAGATTTCAGGTGGAGGGGATGAACAAAACGTCGCCTTCACACCGAACACGGCCGCCGGAGATGAAATGCCACCGTCGTTTACAATTAGGAGCTTCTTCTCCTCCTCCTTCCTCCTCCTCCTCCACCTGTGAACCGTCTCTTTGGCTCCCTGACATGTGATCCAGAGAGCGTGGACGAGCACAAAGCGCTCTCGGTCCGATCCAATCACACGTCACCCCCCGCCTCCCACGCCCTCCTCCCTCATCACAAGTCATCATTACGCCACGAGCTGTCAAATTAAAACTTTTTCAAAAAAAATTGTGCGAATGCCTCCTCGGAACTTTCCCTTTTTCCCCGGCAACATATTGCAGGGATAATTGAGGATATTAGCAAGCCAGCCTGTTACCGGGAGATGAAAGGCGAGGAGGGAGCGGTGACAGCTCCTCTCGCTCGTGGCGGTAACGAGGGACTGTCAAAAGTCTCCCCGTGTTTATCTCGGATCATCTGGGGGGGATTTAAAACCCTTACCTTCAGGATTCCATTCTTTACGGCGCGTCCTTTATCCACGGTGATTTACGGAGGCTCAAGCCCGCCACGCGTGATGAATGAGCGCTCTTCACGAGGTGTCAGGGCCGGGCGGCGCCCACACACTTCATTCCTCTTTTGGCTTTCTTTTTTTATTCCCCCTCGCCTCCTCCTTCCTTTCATTTCTAAATTGGGATGATTAGATGTTGACGTTCAGATTCACGCGGGGCGGCGGGGACGAGAACATTCTGACTCGGCGCTTGAACTCCAAAAGGTGCACGGTCTCCGTTTGAGGCTACAAACGGTTCAGATGGTGAAACCAGACTTTAGCTGCAGATTCAGAGACAAAGCTTTCAAGCTTTCCACGTTAAATTAGTTCAAAACAATAAAACTTCAACCAGCGTAGCATCCATATGAACCCATAGCCGCAATACAATGAAAAAAGCAATCAAGATGCATCATGGGAAATGTATTATCAATTGTTTTTGGAACTTAAAGACAGGATGTTCCTTTTAAAGAGACGTCTTTATGATGACAGAACTGAGCGGCTCACGTATCCAAAGCTCTTATGTTCTGGGTTCGATGCCCCAAATGTACTCAAATAAGTCTTCTTGAGGCTTTAATGCAAAAGGGAGGAGACTAAGTTTGGTTAGTTTTACTGAGGAATATGAATATTTTGTCATAATTGACGGCCCGCAACAGCTTGGGAAATGTAACTTGACCCCATGTGAAAGTGTCATATATGAAGTGATGATTAAATGGGATATGAACACACGTGTGTATGCATGCATTGTGTTGATGGTCCATATCACATTACTTTAAAGTAAAAAGTACGTCTCCAGCAATCAGCCACTAAGACAACAGTGAAATCTTTACATGCCTTTTTTTCTTTTTGACTTTTCCTGCAACATTTCTGTCATAAACTTTTTTTTCGTTTTGCGTATTAATAAAATATGCCTCTGGCTCTGCCCCACACAGTGTGAACGATGATTACAGCGAAACATTAAAATAACAGAAAACTATCTGAAACAAGTCGGATTGCATTTGCATTTTTTTTTTGCAGTTCATACATTTTAATTTGTTTCAGGGCCGCTTGTAGGAACTGTGTCACAGATTTAGATCCTGTGTGTGTGTGTGTGTGTGTGTGTGTGTGTGTGTGTGTGTGTGTGTGTGTGTGTGTGTTATTGAAGCTTCTCCAGTTGGGGGAAAATACCCCAAAAAAAGGAAACGTCCTCGCTGACACAGAAAGTTGAAGTGTCATCTTATTGACATTGTTATGCTGACAACACGTAAAGATTTGTTTTAAGAGTTTGGGAATCCAGCCTCACACACACACACACACACACACACACACACACACACACACGCACACGGCCCTTTGGGAGTGCGTACGTGACTCTGCATAAACATCACTTAATTGGCATTCAAGGGCGAAAGTAGATTCTCGCTGACAAGTCATGGCTCAATCATTTTGGAAGCAGCGGGTTCTTTGTGTCGGCGCTGCTGTGAGTTTGGCAGGTGAGTCCATTAAGCAGAGTTCAGCTGTATGAACAGAGAATATAATACAAGACAAACATAATAAAACACAGCGGCGCAGCGAGCGCGGGGGTCACGTCAAGGTTACTTTAGTTCCACTTGTTCCACACCGGTTCCTACGTTCCTTCATGATTTGAGTTTCAGTTATTGAAGAAGAAGAAGAAGAAAAGAGATTTAAGTTTTCTGTTAAATTTGGAGGAAAGAAATCCTCTGGGAATACTTTTAATTTGGGTCCAGCGTGTTTGATTGTTTCCCATAAACTGGTAAACATTCCTGATTACAACAGCTGCTTCTCTCTTGTACGTCTCTGCTCGGACCGCAGCAGCTTCACTGGAGCGCGACGCGACCGGCTGTTTCCTCCATCTTGGCTTTTTGCAACCAGTGAACAGGAAGTGGCCACATTGGGACCGAGGAGGAGTGACGGAGAGACCTGTCAATCACCTTTAGCCCCACCCCTAAAGCGTCCCCTGCTTTATGGTCTGTTTGACTCTAAATGACCATAATTTACTAAATGAACATCATGCTGTATTGAAGAAGACTTGAAACTAGAGATTGAGACATAAACTCATGTTTACAATGTTTACTGAGGGAATACATCAAGAGAAGTAGAGTCATTTATATAGACTTCTATACAACCAGAGGAGTCACCCCCTGGTGGTCAGGAGAGAGAATGCAGCTTTAACACATGAAGCATATACTTCTATACAACCAGAGGAGTCGCCCCCTGGTGGTCAGGATAGAGAATGCAGCTTTAACACATGAAGCATATACTTCTATACAACCAGAGGAGTCGCCTCCCTGGTGGTCAGGAGAGAGAACGCAGCTTTAAGACACTTGAGTAGCTTTACTTTTCGGAACTAGAGGTGGAGGCCTTGAGGTTTTTCTAGGTAACTATGAACGTTGTAGACGAGCCTGAAGGTATTCCTGGTTAATTGGAGAGGTGATTTTGAAATGATTGGTATTTAGAAAGCCTCCAGAAATAAATGTATAGTTTTTTTACAACACACGCACACTGACCTGAACAGCGGTTTCCCTAATTTTTTTAAGTTTGGAAAACCCCAATCACTCGTACTGACTCAAAGGAAGCAGAAGATGAAAACACACAGAGTATTCATGAAGGTCGTGTGCTGGAGGTCACAGCGTTCCCTGATGGTTCCACGTCCTCGCTGAGCAAAGCCTCCTCCGTCACCTCCGCTGCTGCTCTCCTCTCAGAACAATCGGTGCAGGTGATGCCGTGCCCTTCCTCCCAACACACGGATGTTTAATTCATCGCCGGACACCTGGGGGACAGTCAAAACAACAACAGAGAGAGAGAGAGAGAGAGAGAGAGAGAGAGAGAGAGAGAGAGAGAGAGAGAGAGGAATTAGAAGGACCTAAATGTTTGCTTTGTATTTTTCTGTCGGCGGATGTGAAATGAATGAAGGGCCTGAAACTAGACGGAGACTTGAGAGGTTCGAGCATCGGGGACTGAGGAGACGAATGCTCCTCTTCCCTCGGTGCAGTCGGCTGCCGGACACCTCGCCGTGCTCCCTCTTAATCAGAGGTTGATTAAGCTCACTTTCAGAGGCATGGATTAGGGGGCTCCCCTCGGACGCCGCTAAATTGGCCGCGAGGGGAGGAAGGCAGAGCGCCGAGCGCCGCCAGGGAACTCTTGATGTGTCAGTCAGAGAGTCTGGCATGGCTGGTTCGTTATTGACCTTCCCGTCCTTGATTTGTGACGGATCCCCCGGCGCTCCTGCAGGTGGGGAAGGTTAGAGGAGATGCAGCTTTTGAAGAATTTCCTAAATTCTGCTGATCCGGTTGGAGATGCCGCGCGATTCATAACAATGAAGGGCGTGAGCCGCCAACAATGAGAAAATACATTGCGATCGGAGAGTGGACCACATGTCGGGTTGGCATGTGGTCCACTCTCCGATCCATTTCTTCAAAACAAAAGCTTTTAAATGACTAAATAAGAGCGGAGGCTTTTATTGTGAAGATGAAATGAGATCACCAAATATGTGCAAGAACAAAGTGTACCCATTGTTTTACAGCAACATGAAATAAATCCCATCAGAAAGGTCACTGAGGTCACATCTGGCCAAACAACAGTGTTTTACTCAAATTCCTTCAAAATAAAACACACCGGGGCACTTTTATTGTGAAGGCTTTATAGGATATTAAATGTGTCTATCACCAAAATTAGCAAAATATAACTGTTGCATTGAACGTTGAAAAGTATTTCACTTCAATCTAAACGTCTGGTTTCCCTCGTATCGCCAACAGCTGGACTCGGTGTGTGACATATGGATTTATGGGTGATAATAGTCCTGTTCCCCGTCAGCCTGTAACCCCTTCACAGAGGCAGCGGCAGTATTCGTGTCGTGCTGCGGCCCCAGCTTTAATGTAATGAGTGGGGCGTTAATGTGATCCCGCCTCAGACACAAAGGGATCTCCGCTGCAGACAGGAGACCTCTGCGCCCCACATGACAACCACGGGACGTGTCACCGCTGATTTATTTTGCCCTTGAACCTCCCGGTGATGGGGACCTTGCGGGATAGCCTTTTAAAAAAGAGATGAAATGAATGCTCCGTTCCCGAAAACGATTGAGAAGAGGCGTGCGGTACGGCCCGGAGGCTCTTAGAGCGCCGTAATCTAGAGGATGTGCGCTCCCCTCCCTCGAGGCGGCGCAGCAGCTCCCGGGGAAACGGGCCGATCAGACAGCCGGAGATGAATCCGACTTGACCCGTGAGCGGCAGCAGCCTCCTGCGCCGCCATGAGAGGAATCTGCAATGGACTCTGAGAAAGATGGGAATCGATTCAAATTCAGCGGCGGCGCCCCACACCTCGCTCAGGCCGCCCCTACACTCGCAGAGTTCATAATGAATGGATGCGGAATAATGGCATTTTGCCAGAGGGCGCGCCGCGAATGAGATTATCGTCGATGTTATTTACATGCGGAGGAACGCGAGCAGTTGGCACGACCCGTCCGTCGGCATCGCGCCGCCGCGCCCGTCCCGTGGAGGCGCGGCCTCGCAGGTGCTTGAAAGCGGCCTTAATAACTCGGTCCACATGCCGCTGTAATTAACGTCGGCTTACAAAGCGGCTAATATCCTCCACGCAACCCCGCGCAATTACGGGGAGCGGCTCGAGTGGAGATCAGGGAAGCAAAGAGATGAGCGTCGGTTAATAAACATGCAGGGACGGATCAACCACTATAATAACGTCAAATACAAAAAAGAAGACTCAGAATATCTTTGTCGCGGGACATTTGCAAGTTCTTGGTCCAAAAGTATTAAGAAGTTCTGGACGCAGGCATTAAATAAATAAGATCCTGTGAAAGAACTCTTTATTTCTTCCTTTGACTTGGACGCTGTTCCCCCAGAAATAGAGAGCCATCTGTTTCCTGTCCTGAACTCGCCAAGACTCAACTTTCACAAAGCTGAGTCTCCAGCGGGAACAAAGGAGGAAGTCACTCTTTAGAATAACATCCTCAATAAACAGTGAATTGATAGTTAATGAGACTTTAAAGGCTAATTCTTCTGTTCATAAACAAATCATTATTTGTGGTGTTACATTTCCTCTTAACAGTTCTAATAATAACAATAAGTATTTCTTATTGATAACCAAATGATTTGTTGACCTTTAAGACATCGTTTATAAAACATCGATAAATATTACGGACCATGCATTTGTACACTTTGTTGTTAAAGGTTAATAATCTGTTTGTAATTAACATTGCTTGAAGTAACTGTTATAACACGTTGTTAAAGGTTAATAAATACTTTGTAAAGCATTATTTAGACAGTTAATAATTGGTTTCTACAGATGTTTTACAGCTAATTAGTTAATCAATAACACACACACATCTAGTAGCACACAACAATTAATTGTTAATACATAGTTTACTTAATTGTTATCTTTCATTATGATAAAAAATGCAATTTATGAACCAATTATTAAATGTTACACAAACTGACGATGAAATACCATAAAATACAGCATTACTAATAATTAGCAAACATGCTAATCATTAGTTAACAGCAAAATAACTCTCACATGAAGTGTAACCATGAATTTGCGCTTTACTACTGATTATTATGAAGCGTTGCCTCAACAAATTAATTAATTTGGGTTGGTCTAACTAAATTGACGACTGTATTGTTTTTACTAATGCAGAATGAGTTCAGCCAACCCAATAAGTTGAGTTGGACACAAGCCGAGTAAATGAGGTTGATCCTACTCAAGCACTTTAAGTTGGGTCATCGTGTTAATCGTGTTTATCGTGTTAATCATGTTAATCGTGTTATTCGTGTGGAAATCCTTTCCATGATGTTATTTAGTGCATTTTGTTCTTTTTAAACTTGTGTTTGTCCGTTCTGCAGCCGGTGGCCAAACTTCCCCCGAGCGCCTGGAGGGAGGGAAAGGTTGACCCGGCGGCTCATTAGCATGCGCGCCGCGGCGCCATAGATTGAGACAAGGATTTAATTGGCTCCATATCAGGGTTAGATAGCGGCGTTGTTGACTTTTGATTAGAAAAAAAAGAACAAGGTGACTTGATATTGCGGCGATAAGCGAAAAATCCCAACTCGATGGCGTCGATACGTTTATAGGTGGCTCAACCTTGTAACCAATGACAGCGGCCGCAGTGGCTCGCGTGGCAGATACACATCAGAGGCTCTGAGGCGAGCGTGCATTGTCATACATTTATTGCTGTGTGTGCAGTGTGTGTGTGTGTGTGTGTGTGTGTGTGTTTCCCCTCACTACCCGACGCGCTGTTGACTTAGAGGTCAGGAGGCGCACGTTTCCGGTCGCGTCGATGTTGTCTAATTCACGCAGCGCTTCAAAAAAGTAAAGGTCACCTCCGAAAACAGCTCTTTATGGCTTTTTGTATGTGTTTTATAGGCGGCCGCTGCACATCATCAGACTCTGAATCACCTTTTGTGTGCGCGTGTGTGTTTTTGTTGCCTGCACAAAGGAAGGGAAGCAGCCTGCGAGCTGCGGGGGATCGGCACACGCGAGGTTAATCGCTTCGTTTTGCAGCTGAGTGGAGAGATGCCGCTTCACAGGAGGACCGCTCTCTCTCAGCACCACGTTCATATTCCTGCTGCAGTCGCTGATAACCGCCGACATTCTGACTCGACTCCTTCTACAACTACAATGTTTTATTGTTTTGTAAAATTCAGGCGTTAACGTCAACGTCAAAGTCGATTAAAAGTAAAAAGGACAATAATGACTGTTGAGCTTTCAGGGTTCATACATTCTGACCAATGGGTTCATGACTTTAAACTGAATCCATGACAGACATTTAGTGAAGTCTGGGTGTAAACAGTAAAAAGTGAGTAAATGTAGTATTTAAACTAACAATGAGAACACAAAGCATACAGTAAACCTTAAATGACTCAAATGAATGAGACAATAGTTTGATTAAAAGAATAAACATTTATATAGATGCCTGTATGTATGCCTGCTTATATTCTGAGTCTTTCTTTTAAAAGCATATTCATTATTTCAAACTGTGTAAATTAACGACATGAACACATGAATATAACACATTTTCAAACTTTTGGGATATTTCTTTTTTTTCAAGGACTTTTCCAGGCCTGGAAATAACTATTTTAAAATTGCATGACCAGAGATCTTTCGGTCATGAAAACCTGGAACAGTCCTGGAATTTTTAAATAGTCCTTGAAAAATTTTAAATCCCAAAGTTCAGTAAAAATCATGTAAATGTGTTATATTCATGTGTATTCATATTCAGCCATGACAATTTGGTAAAAAGTCATCAAAATGTTGGGAAAAGTCATGTAAAACTCATAGTCATGGAAAACATTGACCCAAACCCTGAGTTTCTACCCAGGAAGCTCCGCCCCCTCACAGAGGTTTGCCCCATAATGAAAGAAAGTCCCAGTGAAGTGGCACAACTTCCCAGTTATAATAATACTGTGTTTATTGTTAATTTATCTCTTTTTTATATGGCAAATATATTTCGGGAAAAAAGTCTGTATCCGGGTGACAAACGTGAAATAATCATTATTCAAACGTTCCTAACACATATGTAATAACATGATACTATAATATGAGTTTTAAAGGGTAATACATGTTTTTTGGTGAAGCATTCGTCCCTGAAGCAATGAAACCCCCCTGCACTGGACTCAACATGGTACAGTCCGTATATATACTAAAACATAGCAAACATACAATAAGAAAATACAACTTTTAATTCTTTATTTTTGCAAAAAATACATTGCTTTTTTTCTTTTCTGTGTACTATTATAAACCAATATACCAGTAACACATATATGAACTTATTATCTATGTTCACAAGGGTTTTCTGTATATTACAACTTTTTTAATTATTCAAGTAGACCGTGGGGTTGAGAAGATAATCAGTTTTTAGACTTTTAAAACAGACTTGCTTCTGTCCACATTATCTCCTTCACACATAACACTGACCTCAAGTCCAGAAGGTTTGTTTGGCGGTTTTATTCTTGTTCTTTAATGAATTATATCTGGACGTTTGCCTGATTTTATGAATCAGAAAGGTTTCCTTCTCCTGAACCCTGAACCCTAATATCAATATAACACAATAAACCACATTGTCCAGCACACTATTAAGACATTATGTTTATTTTATTCTCTACATGTTTATTTTATATGGTCTTTATTGCAAATCCCAGATGCTGCAGAAGAGGAAGTATTCTTATAATCAGGGTTATTTCTCTCTCTCTCTCTCTGTATATATATATATATATATATTATATATTATATATATTAAAATATGATGATCCTGTGCATACGTAATGCTACACATAAACAGTTAAAGCACCCCAGTAATCCAGACACACACCTTCATTCTGTACAAAACACTTGTTATTATCGTGATAATAATGTTCTGTTATGCTTCCTCCTGTTAATCCGGCGTTCCCTGTTCTCCTCCTCGCAGCACTTGCTTTGGAGAACGTCTGCAGCCGGCGTTCCCCGTTGATCTCAGGTCGGCCCTCTTTGTCTGCGCCCGCCGTCTTCGGGTCGCATCCCAACTCGTTCCAAAAAGCCTCTCCGCGTGTCTCCTTTCGCCGCCGTCATGTTCGTCTCCATGGTAACTCATCTTTTTAAAGCAGTGCCAGGTGACCCGGCTGTTACTTAGCTCCTCGCTGCTTTGTGTGGAAGTCTTTCTTTCTTTCTTCTTTTGGGAGATTAAAACCTTGGAAGGAGAATTGAGATCCTGCCGGTTTCATCGAGGCGTCGGCGGAGAACAGGATGTGAGGAAGGTGGCACCAAAAGAATCTCCCTGACCGTTTAGTGCGGCACGTTGACGGCACATTGATGGCACATTGATGGCACATTGATGGCACATTGTCGGCACATTGATGGCACATTGATGGCACATTGATGGCACATTGATGGCACATTGACGGCACATTGATGGCACATTGTCGGCACATTGATGGCACATTGATGGCACATTGTCGGCACATTGACGGCACATTGATGGCACATTGTCGGCATATTGATGGCACATTGTCGGCACATTGACGGCACATTGTCGGCACATTGACGGCACATTGTCGGCACATTGACGGCACATTGACGGCACATTGACAGTACATTGATTGCACATTGACGGCACGTTGACGCCACATTGACGGTACATTGATTGCACATTGACGGCACATTGACGGCACATTGACGGCACGGCGTCGCTTCAGATGAGCCATCAGACGTGAGAATAACGACGTATTATTTTGCCTCCCGCCATTCGACCCGCTTCCTGTATGCCGAGTGTCTGTTTCAGGGGATTTCCCTCTGGAAATATTTACGCTCTCTTTCTCTCTCTTTCTCTCTCTCTTTCTCCAAAAAAATAAATAAAAAATGTCCACAGATAATTGCTAGAAGGCAGCGTCCGGGAAGGTCAGCCAAGAAATCCCGCCGTAGGTGCCAAAGTGAAATCTACAGGACTACAATTACTTGGACAGACTGAAGGCGGCAGAGCAAAGTGAATGACAGGTAGGAAATAATTCATAAGAATCACCTGCTGTATTATGAATAACCACCTGCTGAGAGGACACAGCGCGGTCAGTTATCCTCAGAATTGGTTCTGAATAGCCCGTTTTGTCATTTGTTGGTAATTGCCTTAATTCTCTTGATAATAAAGTGAAATTAACCTCGGAGAACGTTTCTTCCTTATGGCGTTCACGAGACAAGGTTGAAGTTGACATGCCAGCAGTCACACAATTATATTTAGATTATTCCACTCTCACGCCGCCGTTTGGCTTCCCCGTTTGATGTCGGCGCTTTAGAGGACTCTTTCCTCGCCGCCGCTCATAATTCATAATCTTCATTTCACCAAAAAAAAAAAAATCGCGCGCCGCGTCGAATCCGACACGAAGGGCGTTCTTGAAGGAACCTCGGGATCTATTTCCCTCTGTTTGGGTTACATCTGACCTTGTAGTGAACAGACTTGAAAGGCTGTCAATCAAACCGCCGCCCGCCTTTGTTTCTTTGTGGTTGTCATTCTCCAGAGGAGTCGAGAAAGCGAGTGATTCCAAGCTGCTGGCAAAACGCTCCTCCGTCCTTCTCGCTACCAAAACTCAGCAAACGCCTCGGGGTAAGGTGGAAGGAAGGTGAACGGAAAAACAGAAAAGTTTGAGAGCCGCGTTTGACTGGTTACAGAATGCAACCGAGGCCCGTGGATGGTGAACGAGTTCATCTCTTTCTAACGAAGCTCCACTTCACGCTCACCTCTGGGCGACTTTCTCTGTCAACCTTTCTCTGAGAGACGAGCGCCGTCGTCCTGCACGAGTGTTTCCTCTTCTCGACATGTGGGCGGAGCCACTGGGAGATGAAACGCTGGTTTAAGGGCGTCTGATTGGTGGCGTTGGTTTCTCGGGTGCAGAAGTCTGTAAAGCAACATGCTGACTAATGGCGGCGGGGAAGGGTCCCTCGTTATTGGCAGAAGATGAAACACGATCATCGGGGTCACTATCCTGCAGTGAAGATGCTCTTTGATGACATCACAAGGTTATCGACCAATGAGCATCCAGTGTTGGACTAGTTCAACCTCCTTTTAGATTTGTTAATCTATTACTTATCTTTACATCTCACATGGTTTTGTTTGTTCATCTTCTTGGTGACGATGTGTATTTAATTAGTACTTAAATAAACAAACACAAAGGAGGTGTTTAACCTGGAGAGAAGCAGTTCTAACTTGTTCAGCCTTAATTATAAAAGCGTGCAAATTTTCATTTTTTTAAAGATTGGTATAATTATAAGACATTTATTATCATTAAACTATACAAATGTATCACTATGAGAAGAAAAATGTATCCAAATCTAAACATAACAATCACCCCCAAAATACACAACAGAGGGTTGAACCCTGCTGTCACAAATCACGACTAATATAACAATAGTTTCATAATAGACATCCCTATTTATTAATAATGTTTATATAATGAAAGATCGATACTTGACGTTTATCGATACAATGTTGCAAATACCAAGCTGTATTTAGAAACACCCCTAAACATGAATACACAAAATGCTTCATTTCCATCAACATCTTCAAGTATTTCTTAATATGTTTGTAGTTATGTATTTCCATGACGAAGACCTTGATGCTGCGTGTTGAAGCTGAGGCACGTCCCCGTGAACACTGGTTGCTGCGTTGCTGGTTGCTGGTTGCCGCGTTGCCTCTGATCCGCCTGCACGCCGTCGGCCGCGGCGTTTAGAGGAATCTCGCGCGTTAGCCGGCGCCTCAAACCCGCGGCAGCGCATCACAGCGTCTCCCCGCTCGGCTCAGTCTCACACAAACAGATCAAGGACGACCGCGGTGTTTTTATATTCCGGTTGATATGGAAATGTCACGTCTGTTTCCAAGGGAACTTCTGTTTTATTCATGTGTAATAATCCTTTTACTTCTGACCGTCCGGGCGCTAACCCGGCGAGGAGCAGAGGAGGCTTCACCGCGGGAGGTCCCGGGCATTTGTTTCCCTGCTAAAAAAACATGGGATTTGTAAAATTGAACATGCACATATTCCTGGACACTTCTGAGGGGAAGATGACCCTCTTCTGTCTGCGTGAGGGTTGCTCTTCCTCGGCTTCGAGGCGATTATGTGAAGTGATGATCAGGTGAAGGATGCACTAATGTAATTTTATCTGCACTTATTCAGAAGCCGAATACATTGATATCTTTTTGTCTCTCCTCTTGTTGTTGTGACAATGGAGTTGTTCTTCCAGAGAAAGGAGAACATTGTCTCTCCCACCTGACGTCTGAATATGGCTCGGTTTTAAAACGAGAATATGTTTATGAAATAATACCGATGACACTAATTAGTCTACTCGCGGAAGATATCTAAGAAGCTAACAGCGCAGAGTGTGTCGCTAATTACGTTCATTTATCCAGAGCTGCAACTTAACACTTATTTGCATTATTTTATTAATCTGCACATTGTTTCCTTGATTAATTGATGAACATTATTGTTGATGAAATGTCAGAAAATGGCTTGTTTTGAGCGTTTTATGATGAATGAAGACGAGTATTCCTTGTTAAAGGAATGAAAAGCATGTGGAAGGAAAACTGGTGTAGGTATGGATTAGTAGGCGTCAAATGCTGCTGAGAGCGCGTTGTTGTTGTTGTTGTTGTTGTTGTTGTTGTTGTTGTTGTTGTTGTCCTTCTGAGAGCTTCCTGCTTACAACTTTCTGTTCACGTTACAGGGGTCATACACATTCTGACCAGTGGATTTCCATGACTTTAAACCAAATGTCCACTACAAACATTTAGTGAAATCTGGGTGTAAACAGTAAAAAGTGAGTAATTGTAGTATTTAAACTAACAATGAGAACACAAAGCATACAGTAAACCATAAATGACTCAAATGAATGAGACAATAGTTTGATTAAAAGAATAAACATTTATATAGATGCCTGTATGTATGCCTGCTTATATTCTGAGTCTTTCTTTTAAAAGCATATTCATTATTTCAAACTCAGCGTAAATGAACGTCATGAACACATGAATATAACACATTTACATGAACACATGAATATAACACATTTACATGACTTTTACTACACATTTTTTTCAAGGACTTTTCCAGGCCTGAAAATAACCATTTTAAAATTCCATGACTTTTCCAGGTTTTCCATGACCGTAAGAACCCTGTCCTTAAATCCAGTGGCGTTTAAAACAGGAAGTCATAATGTGTTTTTTGGCAGCAGCTGATGAAGGTCTGTTCACTTTATGGATCAAGAGGCGAGTCATTCATTCCTGTGAAAGTTGCTCAGCAGCGCCTGAGGCAATAAAAGTTTTACTTCAAAAAAAAACTTTTACTTTAAAATTCAGATAAAAATGACTCGGCTTGTTCAAGGGATTCGTTTAACCCCGCCCCCGGAAAATAAGTAGTCCATTTTACAACTTTTAGGAGCTTATGTTTGAAAAAAAAAAGACTTTTTGTTCTTGGAAGTTGAGTTACAGACGTCTCTTTCCCAATGAAAAGTATGTTTGGCTCACATGGCGTCAGCTGCCCGAAACAGGAAGTCTCGTCTAAAGTTAAGAGCGTCTTCATCTTCTGAACTGTGACGCATTTCACAGTGAAACTGACTATTTGATCGGTGTACACTTACAAAAAGGGGATTTAAAACAAATCCTTCACATTCGATTGGACCGCTAAAAAGTGGGCGGGCTTAGAGTATAGCGGGATACGGATTGATGGACGGGTGGAAGTCATGATATCATTGGATGAAGTTGGTTGGTACTAGCTAACGTAAGCGCACAATTTTGTTCAAAATCTACGAATATATGGATTGTTTTTCTCTTGCATTTGAAACAGGTGCACACTTCCACTGGGGATTTGATCTAAAAGGGTTAAAAGGTCATTTTTCACTCCATCCCAACCTCAATGTGTCCACCAGCACGATTCTACACGACTGGAATGTGCAATGAACACGAGCCACATCATAAAGAGCTCGGTAACGGAGCTAATACAATTACATTAGAGTAATTAAAAAAAGGTTAAATAGGTGATCTATTACATTGATCTTGAATGCATTCAGACGTAATTTAATTTAACAGTGCTATAATGCTGTAGTTAGAATATGTCCTATTAGTGTTTGGAGCCTGCACGTATAGTGATTAATTATTGAATAATTGTTCATGCATTTCAACACTGGCAGTGCTCTGAAGGGTGATTTATTTTCTTCAGTGGCTGTACAGAGATAGGGCTTAATTACAGTGGATAGCCTTATCTCCCCGCTCTAATCCTCTCTTTGGAGTCTCCCGCGTTCACGCCATCTACTCGTCGATATCATCAGACTGTTGGCAGAGCCAGACGGAGGAAAGTGATCCCCAATTTCTCCGTCACATTAGGGCTCATTCGTGAAGTCTCCGGACTTTACGAGCTCCAAAGTGGGAGGAGAGAAGAGTCGCTGGGCCGATGGAAAGCTCCCCGTCCAGCCTGAGGTCATCGCCGGCTGCCACGTTATGCTGGTGCTGGACGGGCTGAGGGATGTGTGGTCGGATCTCATCAGATAATGGGCTCAGTTTCTTGCCAGGAGCAATTTGTTGCAGATATTTATCAAATTGCAAAATTAACCCCACAGTCAGTCAAGCCTCGACATAAGTAGGCTCTTTAACTCTTCACGGCAGTCCTTTACGAGGACCTGATTCTTTCCTTTTTTTGTCTTCTGACAATCATTTTATATGTATTTCAACAGAGAATGTATATAACAATATGCAGCCAGAACAGCATCTGTTCGTATCCAGCAGAAGATGTCACGACTTCATATTATTGGGGAACAAAACATGCGCGGTAAATAACCGGTCTACATTTGCCTAAAAGCTCACTAGTTGACTCCTCTGGTTGTATAGAAGTCTATGCTTCATGTGTTAAAGCTGCATTCTCTCTCCTGACCACCAGGGGGCAACTCATATGGTTGTATGGAAGTATATGCTTCATGTGTTAAAGCTGCATTCTCTCTCCTGACCACCAGGGTGACTCCTCTGGTTGTATAGAAGTCTATGCTTCATGTGTTAAAGCCCTCTCCTGACCACCAGGGGGCGACTCCTCTGGTTGTATAGAAGTCTATGCTTCATGTGTTAAAGCTGCATTCTCTCTCCATACCACCAGGGGGCGACTCCTCTAGTTTGGGTCTAAAACATCCGATCTGCTGATTTATTTGTATTTTTACCCGAGAGACGCTCAAACCGAGAGCACTTCCCTCGTTGACGTCTCTTTAAGTGAAACTGACACGAGACGAAGGAGACGTCTAATTAGAGATCCAACACAAATGTTGAACGAGGAGCTCCTATAGCGCCGCAGAATCCTGGAATAATAAGGCGACTTTGTCATTAGTCCTTTATCTTCTCTTTCTTGAGAATGAGCTGTTTCTCCTCCACTGTAGTTGAAAAGTCTTCACTCGCTTCAGGAAGTTTCTTATTGTAAGTTAAGTTTTGTTCTTTTTCACTCGCTATTCTTTTCATTCTTCGTGATGAAGCACCCGTCCCCTGCATTGCATTTAGTTTTAGAAGATTAATCCATTTTAAGGCACATTAAGCTCATTTCTTTTTTCCTAATCTTCTCTATATTTGCTTATCATTACTCTGCCATTAAGCTACCCGGAGACATTGTTTTTCGATTTGATGTTTCCCAATTAGAAGAAAGTCTTTATTTTCTTACACATTCTATGTGACTGAATTAAAATGTCAGCTTCCTGCTCTTCGTCTTTTACTTTCTTAATTTCAGCAACATCCCATTTTGTAGGGCTTTGTATTCAAAACTCTTGTTTAGTTTAACAAAAATGTACAAAAAAATCAGGTGTCACACCATCCAGGGGGATATTTTGGGGGATGAAAGATATATATATATATATATATATATATATATATATATACATATATGTATATATATATATATATATATATATATATATATATATATATATATATATATATATATATATATATGTATATATATATATACATATATATATATATATCTTTTCTTATAGTTCAGACGTGAATCCATAGAAGGACCCAACATGACATCACTCATGTCAAGAAGTGTAGCACCCAATAATGTAATGATTTCCATTTTTTTATAATCAAATTTGCACTTGAACTTGATAGAAAATGTAATAAAACCCAATTATGTATTAACTTGACTAATAATGTAATAAACTGTGTGACAGTGTCATCAACTGTTAATTTGCAGTCCGCAGTTCTACATTTGGTGTTTTAAGAATTTAAGTACATTGTGTATTCATTTATTTATATGTATTTTTGTATTCATATATATTGACAAATCACCTGCATTGTATTTTAAAGAAGGACTCTGAGCAGAATACACAGAACCCCTCCTCTCCCATTCTAATCTCTTGGGGTGCAATCGAGTAAAAGTCCCACAAATACTACTTTAAAATGTACTTTAAAATGCACTTTAAAGTGTACGTCAGAATCAGAGAAAATTTTCTTCTTTTCTTCATTTCAAATTCAATTTGCAATCTTTTTTTGAATGCTGTAATTTCACGAGCTCAGGCAAAGAAAGGAGACGCTTCACTCAATCAGAATCACTGTTGACGGAACGTTTAATGGAGATTGAATCGGCTGTTTTTCACTCGTCTTCTGCAGCGTTTGTGATCTTCTGATGGAATCTAATCTAATATCCACTCTGGTCTCATGAAACAATCAGCATGGGTGTACTGGGCATACTGGGAGGGTTCACATCCCATTGATGGATTTTAGTTTCATGCATCTTTGCCTGATAACAACACCCCTCTTTCCTTCTAGTGTAAATTTAACATCATTTTTACACTTGACATTTCTAAAAGAAGAAAAAAAAGCATTCTTTGGTCACTTATATTTGAACCACTAAATAAGTATATTGATAGTTAATAACATTGGGTTTTTGGTCAGGTTACTGAGGATTGCTCTCTTTTTTTTCTCCTTTTTTTGACAATTTCAAGAATTATTACATTATTGATTTATCCCTACAACTCTGGCATAAATAAGTAAACTGGTAATTCTAAAACATTCAGCCTTTATTATGGTCTGCAGCATTTGTATAGTTATAACTACGTTATATGTGTCGTAATTCATAGATGTAGGAGATTTAGGAGTCAATGTTGATGTAACTTGCATACTTCAGTCTCTGTTTTTCGTGGATATTAGATCTTTTCCTAACTAAGTGGTTTTGTTGCTGTAAGACTGTTTGAGTGGAAAACGTGTTGCTGCACTGTAAAAAAAGAAGAAGCTGGTTCAACTTAAAATAATGTGTAACCTGGCTGCCTGTTGCGTTCGACAAGCTAAGCACCTTAAATAGTTTGAACTTCAATTTATGTTCATTCAACTACATAGTTGGGCTGACAAAGGGAAAGCTGAACAATAGTCACATCAACTGGTTTTATTTTGAGAGTTTTTTCCAAAAGCCATTGTTTTGTTGGAGCTATAATCATAGAAAACAGGAGTTAGGGAATGTTGTCAAAACTCCAGATTCATGTATTAAAATAAAGATGACCAATAACATCGGTAAATTTTAATCTGATTGCACATTAAATCTCTGAGAATCTCACTGTAAATAAACACGTTAGCACCACACATCTCAGCACCCTGTCGACTAATTATGAAATCATGGGCTTCCATCTCAACAAAGCTCATCTTCGTCCTCCTCCCCGTGTTATGAGTCTTATTACCTTCTTTCCTATAATCGTGGGCGCTGTAAGTCCTGTTGCCTGGGATGTAATCAATATTCAAAAGGAGGAACCTGCTTCCCGTTAGCCGGATACCGCGCGCACGCACCTGATGTTACCGTGACACGGTAATGGCGCTGTCAGGTCTGACAAGGCGGAGAAAGCAATACCGTCATTCCCCATTTTCACTTAAAAAAAAAAAATAACAATCTCATTTTGCTTTCATCTCCTAGCTAACGCAGAGCCGTGGACGTTGTAATTCAATGAGTGCCTTCGCTGCGCTTGATTTCTTTTTTGCTTCATCCGTTTTTCTTTCACCAACGTTGCTTCACACACTTTTTACTCCCGCTGTGTTCATTAAAATCCCGTGACACGGCCACTTTGGGTTGTGATCGTCGCTAATTAGCAGCGTCGCCACCTTTTCTTGTTCCGCACGCTGGTTTTTTTTTCCGCCAAAAAGGTCTTATTTTGTTGGGGAGGCGGGGGCGTTTGGTCTGAAAGGGATGTGTTGATGTTTACAGTAACGCCGCCGCACAATGGCCGCCTTTTATTCAAAGTCGCGGCATGAAATGGGCTGTCAGAACGGAGGAAATTGAAACCAGTCGATATCTGAGGCATTGTTAGAACACTATCTCCTGTTTCCAAACGCACACACACACACATACACGTCCTCTCACACACACACACACACACACACACACACACAGATAGTATATACTCTGCCCTTTCCTCTCCTTACGTCCGAGTGAAATGCGCCTCGAGAGGGAGCAGCCATTAAAAAGTCTGCTTCCTCCAAGGTCATCCGTCTGAATTCAAACACATCCCTGCATCTCTTCAGAGGAAGAGGCTGACGGTACTCTTAATATTCTTATTACCTTATTTAAAAAAACACCGGCTTAGCTTTCTATCATCACATATTCTTCATAAGCAGATATAGTTTGTCTAGTTGTCGCGGAAATATTCTAAATTCTACTCGTTTCTGAGCGCTCTAAGGTCCATCTTTCAGTTCCACCTGCTGATGAAGACCATGAAACATGACTGAAAGCTCCAGAAAAGAAGCTTTTTTTCACCCATTAAAGCTTTTTTGAGGTACATTTGTGATTTTGGAGCGACACACATGTAATTAAAAGGTTGCCAGACCTTGAGGTGAAAGGGTTTTCTCAAGGTATGTAATGAAATTGCTCCCAAACATAAATACATTCAGTTTTCATTACAACTCGGCTGATGAAAATGATGACACCATCAAAAGCTCAAGAACAGCAACTTAATGAACCTCTGGGTGACATTGTTTGTTTCCATCTCTGCCAGCTACCCAACAGGTTATTGGTTTTCTCCATTTCGTAAAAGAATCGTCAACAATAACAAAATCAAAAAAAGCAGGATTGCACTGGCTTCCTGCCGGTGTTTCCAGGCAGACTTTTCCTCCCCTTCCGACAGGATTCTTGAGTCACCTGTTTAATCTGTTTCCTTGTTAAAATGCCTTCTTTTCTCTTTACCAGAGATCCAAAGATTCAGACGGATCATTTACACACAAAGGGATGATCCCTCTTTGCAAGTGACGGGGATTATCCTCGTGCCGCCGGCTTGTTTCACCACAAGACGCGTGTGAACAACACTTCACTTGTCTCCGAGCGGCCGACACCGGCAGTCATTTTCATCAGCGGCCTTGTTCAGGTAGCGCTGCTTCCGGCTGGCTGATTTCGGGTCTTATCTCGTTAAGAGCCCCCCCTCGCCGGCTGTCAGAGGCCCGCACATTCCAGGACTGTTATTGGTGATTGTAGAACGACACTAATTAAAGTCATTGATGTTCAGAACGAAGCGCCGCGCTTCCCCGCTTGTTTTGTCACAAGGGCTCAGATAACTTCTCAGCCGGCCCGTCGTGTCGTTATCATGTCATTTGTTTCTCAAGCCATGTGGAGAAAGGAGCATGTGCGTGTGTCACTTCATGAAGGAAAACAACAACAACAACCTGGAGATGGGGGAGGAGAGCTCTGCTTGAGGTGTTTTCATTTTAATTTCAGCAGAAGGCATCGGTTTGTTTACGGCCTGGTGTAATACGCTAGCTCGCTGGGTTCAACTTTAATCTTGTTTTTTATTATAATGGAGGCAAACGAAAATAGAAAAGACTATTTATAGAGCATGTTCCTTCCCCCACAGCTGACTGGAGTGACATGATTCATGCTAGCTTCCTTATTTTAAATACCAAAGCAAATTCCCTCTGTGTAGCAGTGGGGAAAATTGAGTTTGAATGTTTATTGCTTTATTTGACCTCAGTTTTCATGGTAAATAAAGTTTAGATTACCGTTGCCAACAAGGGCCAACAAGGGCGCTGCTGAGAGACTTAATGCAGCTTCACATAGGATGCCAATCCTAAACAAATACAACGGAAACATGCTGCAAATAAAAAAAGGTGCTGCAGAGCCATAACAAATACATTAACAACCTCTGGTTGTATAGAAGTCTATGCTTCATGTGTTGCAGCTGCATTCTTTCTCCTGTCCACCAGGGGGGTGACTCTTCTGGTTGTATAGAAGTCTAAGCTTCATGTGTTAAAGCTGTATTCTCTCTCCTGACCACCAGGGGGAGACTCCTCTGGTTGTATAGAAGTCTATATAAATGACTCTACTTCTCTTGATGTATTCCCTCAGTAAACATTGTAAACATGAGTTTATGTCTCAATCTCTAGTTTCAAGTCTTCTTCAATACAGCATGATGTTCATTTAGTAAATTATGGTCATTTAGAGTCAAACAGACCATAAAGCAGGGGATGCTTTAGGGGCGGGGCTACAAGGTGATTGACAGCTCTCTCACACTCCCAAAGCCCATTTCTACGTCACTCCTCCACATTCCAAACATGGCTACTTCCGTTCACTGGCTGCTAAAAGGCCAAGATGGCGACGGCCAAGTCAAAGAAGCCGACCTTAAACCAGTGACCCCAAACCAGTGACTCCAAACCAGTGACTCCAAACCAGTGACCCCAAACCAATGACTCCAAACCAGTGACCCCAAACCAGTTCCACTTCACTTTAGAAGTTCTGCCGCTCACGTCATGTAAACACATCCTGATAGCTGATCACCAATAATGTATTCTGTTAATAATGAACATTTACATCAGACGGACACTTCTATCAGTCAACATGGTTTTCAATTAGCCGCCAAGAATCACACAGAGGACCCTTCTGCAGCGACTCAAGGGCCCGATTCGGCACCGAGGACCTCCACTTGAATAACCCCGCCTTCTCCGTCATAAGGAATTGACCAACCTTTGATTGGAGGCTTTGGCGTCAGTCGCCCGTTGTTGAAGTGGCTTCGGTTCCACCTGTACTCCTGGCTGGCAGCCCAACCCCCCACTGCTTAAGATGCAGCGGAGCCTCCCCGGGTTAGGAGGGCCCGCTCTATCAATCTGCTCCCTTCCGGCCTCCACGTACCCCAGTGCGGTTAATCACTGCCACTAATTACTGCTAATTCCTCAGCGCTGCCCGGGACAGCCCCTCTCGCGGCTCCGGCTGATCTGAAGGTCCTCTGTGGCGCCCCGCCGCTCGCCGTTCCTCCGGTACGGGAGAGGGAAGCGCGAGGGATGTAGGGGGATACCGGGGGGGGGGGGGGCCATCTTTTTATAATTTATCTTATTTTTTTTCGGGGGGCGGGTAAACATTCCTTGTGCGAAAGCAGACGCATCCTGGTGCGTAGCCTCCGGCGGCTGCAGGTAGAAGGCCACGTCCCGGAGGCGGAGCCGCAGACCGGTTTGTGCCGGTCCGCCTTGGCCCGGCTTAACGAGGCAGCACCTTCCTGCTCCCTCTGTCATTAATTGTCTGCGGCCGCGACTTCTGTGGGTTACGTTGCGTTCGGCTGATCTTTTTTTATTATTATTATTTGTATTATTATTTTATTTTTTCTCTCCCAGTAATTTTGCTTTAATAGATTCAATTTGCTTTCATTTGCTTCGTATTGATTTATTTGTCCTGCTTTGTCTCGTCAACCATAGAAACCTATAATTTCTCACAAAGTTTGAGATGAAAAGGCGAGAGAGGCAAACAAAAAACGAATTTAATTTGCTAATATTGAGCGAGTTATTAAAAAAAAGAAGAGAGAAATGACAAATGATGTGCATGCGGTGTGAGGGAGGCTCGACTAAAGCTGCATTCCTTTCTTGGGGCGAGAGGAACCACATAACTACAGATTCCAGATCAGCTGCAAACGGTGAAGCTTAATAACGTGGGTGTCAAACGCCCTCATCTGATCCGCCTGCTTTTTGAAGAAGAAACCATCTCGGTAATACCTGATGTCCACGTCGGCTCTGAAGTAAAAACACACTGACAGCTGATTGGGGGGAAGTGAGTGAATTGGTATTTCAGACGAGAGTTTAGACGTCGGGGTCGAGGACGAGTCTAAAATAGATTGCTTTAGCCTCTGTCAGAGGGTGTCACGGGGAATCAACGAGAGGGTAAAGGCTTTACCTCCCGCTGACCTCCAAATGTGAAGCGTCCAGCCTCAGTGGCTGTGACAGCGCCCACCATCATAACACACACATACACACACACACACACACACACACACACACACACACACACTCGTTTCGAAAAGATCCAAGCAAAAGCTGGAAGTTCAGTCGGACGGAAACTTTGTGATTTAGATGATGATGTCCAAATGACAGCAGCTCGTTGCACGGACCGCAGGACGCGTCTGCTGCTCTGTTCTCGCGGAGGAAATGGGCTGCGACCGCGTTTTGTTCTACAAGCGTTCCTTTCTTCTTTTGCATAATGATAATAAATTATCCTGGAATTAGAAACGGTATCGGAGTATCACCGAGAAGACAAACGTGTCAATGAAGAATCGCCCTGCGATGATGCAGCTCCACGTTCGCCTCCGCTATCAACAACAACAACAACAACAACAACAACAACAACAACAACAACAACAACGTGTTTCTAACAGTTTGAGGTTCAAAAGGTGTGTTTTTGACCTTGGAGGCTGCCGTCTGTACGGTGGATTTCGTTCTATGACGTAACGTTTGGGTTCACTAGAAGTGCCATCTTCTTACATGTTTACTGATGTTTACACATCTGGACACATCTCACAAGTGTTCCCTTTATTATAACACCACAAGTATTCAAATAGCTCTTGTGGCTGCAGAGATAAACTCTTTTTAGTACGGGTATGCAAGGCCTAAAAAATAGGTTTGTTTTGAAAAAAATTAAAGGACCAAAAGCGGAGGTTGAAACTTCCTCCCTGACCTTGTTAACTTCCTCCCTGACCTTGTTAACTTCCTCCCTGACCTTGTTAACTTCCTCCCTGACCTTGTTAACTTCCTCCCTGACCTTAGAAACTTCCTCCCTGACCTTGTTAACTTCCTCCCTGACCTTAGAAACTTCCTCCCTGACCTTGTTAACTTCCTCCCTGACCTTGTTAACTTCCTCCCTGACCTTGTTAACTTCCTCCCTGACCTTGTTAACTTCCTCCCTGACCTTAGAAACTTCCTCCCTGACTGTAGAAACTTCCTCCCTGACCGTGTTATAGCTCATACATGCAGGTGAGCTCATGCATGCAGGTGAGCTCATGCATGCAGGTGAGCTCATACATGCAGGTGAGCTCATACATGCAGGTGAGCTCATGCATGCAGGTGAGCTCATGCATGCAGGTGAGCTCATACATGCAGGTGAGCTCATGCATGCAGGTGAGCTCATGCATGCAGGTGAGCTCATACATGCAGGTGAGCTCATACATGCAGGTGAGCTCATGCATGCAGGTGAGCTCATGCATGCAGGTGAGCTCATACATGCAGGTGAGCTCATACATGCAGGTGAGCTCATGCATGCAGGTGAGCTCATACATGCAGGTGAGCTCATGCCTGAGGCAGCTCACAAGCTGACCAGACGTCCTCCTGCAGAAGCCTTTCTTGCCTTTAGCGTCTGCCGCCGAGGTCACATAGCAGCTGTGCGGGGGCGAGACGGTGAATAGGAGAACGCTTTCTCTGTGTTTACGTCTGCGTGTCATTGCTGTCGGCTGAATAGTCGTTTTGTGAAAGCAATCTCCGCCGCCGGAGAAAGAGAACGCCGTCTGAATCGGAGAAAACTTTCACATTTCACACAAACGACGGGCAGTTCTTCTTTTTATTCCTCTGACAACAGGAAGGTGAAACTAAGTCATGGTTCATTACATTCTTTAAGTTGCAAAAACATACATATAGATTATATTCAGCTCTCACAGAAGACACACATATATATATATATATATATATATATATATATATATATATTATTGGCCCGTCTGTGGTGTATTATTAATATAATCACTTTCAAGTTTTCAAGTCTCAATTTCTTTTAAAAATATGACCATAGAATCAAATTCGCATTCGTTGAATAAGTACGTTATTCAAGCAGCCTTGTTCCTGAAGTGAAACGTGAAATGTTTCACTCAAATTAAATATCATTGATAACAAATAAATGGCGGCGCCCTCGTTCTCCCTCGTCCCTGCAGGGCTGTCGCTCTTTGCAAAAAGAAACCGCTCAGATAAACAGCTGTTTATATGTGATGACGTCATGAATTACCTTTTTCCCGGCATGATGAGTTTACAATAAGCTCTCAATAAGCGACGTGAGAGAGAGGACTTGCAACCAGGAGACCAGTTTGTCCCAAAATATGATCGTTGTTATTTTACAGTTCCATCAGTGACGCTCTGTGACGTGTTTTCTGTGACGTCTCCTGCGTGTGCGTCTTTACTTCCTGTAGGTCGCAGTTATTTTAAGCGTGACCGTGATGTATTTTTCTTAATCTAACGAAGCGGTTTCGTCGCGTGAACAAAACCGCGAGCGTTCGGCGGCGATGACGCGGCGTTGAACTCGAGCCCCGTGGCATTAAAGTGACCCGGGAAAAGGTCGCGATAGATCGTGCTTTTCATACGGCTTCTCTTGAGGCCCAGTAAGAACTCCAGCTTCGTAGTTCTCCTTTAAAGCCAGGAATGAGTCACACTTTGCTCCACCTGGACCAGCTGCACAACGACTCGCTACACACATGCAGATACGTCGTAAATAACCACACATAAGTATCCGTTATGCAACATGGAATGCATAATGGCTACTTATACACGTCAGTGCATGCTCTTAACTGTAGCAGTAGCCATTATGCATTCCATATTTCATCTCTGTGTTACTTCTGGGAGACGTAAAAGAGAGCCGAAGTTTATTTAACTCTCATTTGGGTCCCGGTCTTCTTCTTCTTCTTCTTCTTCTTCTTCTTCTTCTTCTCCTTCTTCTTCTTCTTCTTCTTCTTCTTCTTCTTCTTCTTCTTCTTCTTCTTCTTCTTCTTCTTCTTCTTCTTCTTCTTCTTCTCCTGAATGGGTTTCTCTAAATGGAGATGTGAAGCCTTCTGCACCGTCTGAAAAGACATGTATTTATTGTCAGCGGGCCCCAAAAGAGTATTCATCTTTCCAATACGATAAATTCCCTCTGCACAAACTTCCCTCATTAAACCTCCGAGATTCATTCAGGTTTCTATTTTTAGAAGGAGACGTTCTTTGTTGCAGCGTCGTTGACTTTGCACACTCGTCTGGTGGGTTTTATCGCTGCAGGAGCTCCAGCGGCGTTTCCCTGGAGGACTCGTGTGTGACGAGGGGTTCGGGTTCGGTCCGGTCCGGAGACGGGAACGGCATCTCCTCTCTTCGCTAAGGAATCTGTGGGATTCAGACACTTCATCGTGTGTCTGAAGGCCACGAGGACCAAGCACATTCTTTCAAATAAAACATTAAATTGGCATTTCTTTATTTGTCAAAGTCAAGCTGAGTTTTAAACCATTCAACCGATTGACCATTTAAAGAAAAAAGGGAAAGAAAAATGTAACACAAAGGACCCGGGACAATAGGAGCGAGACGTCTCCAGAGCGAAGGATCTCCTTTGTTCCTGTGGGATAGCATTGATCAACAAAAGCCAAATCTGTGCTCTGTTTATGGAAATCTTCTGGAGGATTTGTCTGTATGATACTTTGTTTGCTTTGTGTTACCCTCCCTCTAAACCCAAAATACTTCCACATAATGGAGGAGCCGCGGCTGTCCAGTGAAGATACTCCGTCTGCAAACAGCATTGTTAACGTCTTCAGATGCAGCGCCCACCAACAAGAACCCAAAAGGCCCGACAGAAACATGCGACACATCACCCGGCTGCCGTGTGCGCATGTAAATTAGAAGCGATATATCTGCAGAGCGGCCCAAATGTCACGGACAACAGCAGACAAACTGTAATCTGTTGCATCCCCAACTCTTAATTGACCTTCTGTTCTCTGCCGGCGTCCCCTCTCTCCTCTCCTAATTCTCAATTCACAAGAAATATAGCCGTGAACCCGAGGCGACACGAAACACCAAAAAAAACAAAAAAGCACAAAATCTAAAGGCCAGAGGTATTCATTAGTCCGGCCCGGCGCTGCCAGCGAGGCGTCGGCGGCTGCAGCCGACAGCTGCCGGCACCATGTCGAGTCCGGGGCTGTGATCGGCCGCAGGAGCTGATTTATGGGGTTCCCTGTTTAAGTGGGTGTCTTAAGGTAATTACAAACTAGAGGGGTACTAATTGCACCTTCCCAGATCTGTAATGAAGGCCGAGCAGCGTGGAGGAGCTCCTCCCGCGCTCCGGCTGAGCTTGACCGCTCGCTGTTGGTTTAGCTCGCGGCGCCTCACCTGCTGTTCCGCTGCGCCTTCAGCCAATTCCTCTTGAGTAATTAGCCGCGAGGACACATATGGCGCAACTGGCGGAGGATCGGGTGGCTGTTAGAGGATGTGGAGGAGCCCCCCCCCCCCCCCCGCGGTGAACAGCACAGACGGGGACGAGTGGAACATTCCTTTGACATGCACAATTAAAAACAAATGTTGTTTCCACACGACGCAAATGAGCGTAATTAATCACCGAGCAAATGAATTATTAGGAAGATTAGAACACAAGGTAAATTAAGTACACCAATGAGGCTTGAATTATTAACAATATTTGTGTCAGTTGATTAAGATGTTTTGGAAAGGGAGCACATCCTGCCAACGCGAGTCATTAGAGGCGGAGTTTGACGCTCATTAGACGTTAGAAAGCAGAAGTTACCCGGGAAAAAAAATGAAGCAGAATTCATGCAGGAGACGCGAGCGTGTGCGACCACACGGCACATGTATGTGGGACGTGTTGACACAAGACTGGATGTACATATTTGACAGGGTGATGGAAGTGGAAGGATGGCGGGTCACTCGCTGCGCTGTGATTGGCCGAGAGCAGCGCGGAACGAGACGAGACACGAGTTGAGACGTTTAGAGGCGACAAAATGAATGCAGCCGTCTCCGGCAGACATGAAAACATAACGGAGCCGTGCACACGAGGAGCGCTCCCCGGCTTCTTGAGCAAATGTTGAGGTTGACAGAAACCAACAAAATGAAGCATAATTCTCCAAATATCCATCCAGCCTCTCACAAACAAACAGATCTGTAGCTTCTTTACGTTCCTTCAATGCGTTTGTCGACACGATGAAAAACATGGAGGAGGGAAATAATTTAACACAAAATGGGTTTTCGAAAATATGTTTTTGATCATCCGGCCTGGATCCCTCGTCACTGTTGAAATGTGCATTATTTAACTTAATATTAAGTGCTTTGAGCTGCTGAAGCAAACCCATGGAAATGTTCCTCACGCTCTGGTTGCCACGAGGAGAGGAAATGAAAACACATTCAGTTTGAAGGTTTTATAGCTTTTAGATTAGTTGATGAGAAAATGTTTCCTCAGACAAAGTGTCAGGCGTTGGGATTCTTTTAAGACATTCTGTATTAGATGTTGCATGTTGTAAATACGGTGGCCCACAAGGGACAATGTGATACGACGGCCCAACACATTTCTCAGGAGACGCTTTTCTTGAACTGTGCCAATAAATACAAATGATACAAATATAAAACAAATACAATACCAGAAACAGAAACATTGTGCAAATGGAAAAATATGTGCTGCAGAAAAAAAACACACAACCCCTTCAGTATTCTTTGTAAAGGCCACCAGGGGGCGACTCCTCCAGTTGTACACAATAAAAGTCTGATAGTTGATCCAGGTGGTCTCTTCAGTTCACTGGTTGCAAAAGAAAACAAAATGGCGGCGTTCAAAATGATATGTGAAGGAAGTAAGTGAGTGTCACCATATTTATTTAAGGTTAAAGATACATGTATTGTCATTATGCAACACAAGGATGCACAACCATGTCAACGTTGTAGCTCCTTTTAAACACAAGAAAACAAACGAAACAAACAGTCGTGCATCGTTTCTTTATTTGCATCCTCAGGAATGTAAACAGCAGCAACAAAAACAATTCTCTGTGCAGACAACATGGCCGACATCTGAACATTAAAGATTCAACACGAGGAAACACATTGTCCGTCACCTTCAGCGGATGTTTGTGAACACAGAGTCCTGATCTCCACCCCTCATATGCAGCTTGATCGAGGACGAGTAGCCTCGGGTCCTAGCCGGGTTAGCTTGGCCTCCATCTCACCTGTTCCGATGTGGAGTGTCATAAACACCAAGAAACATCAAATTAAGATCCCCAAAAACTCATTTATGGGAGCTTAAATGAGGACTTGTACGATTGACAGGAAGTGACATCTTTCTGAAGCGGGTCCTTCGTTAACTCGCGTTCCGATGTTCGGGATTGGTTTCGCTCGTCGTGCGGAACGCGGAGCGACGAGGAAGAAGAGTTCCTGTCGAGTGACACGGAAGAGAGATTAGAGGATCGAGTGCTGCGAGATGAGAGCAGTTTAGTGGAAATGACGGCACATCGGAGAGGAAGACAAGACGAGAGAAAGACAGGGCGATCGTTCCAGAGATTTGAAGGGTCAAGATTAAGCTGCCTGATAATAAGCAGAGTGAAATGAACCAATCTTGAAAGTATGAAAGTATATGCTGATGAGTGTGTGAAACAGGATCCTTCCACAAAGGACTCGCGAGCAGACAACCGGCTCTTTTTGTAAATATTGCATTCTACAGTGAGACAGTTTCACTTCATATTCATGCACGGATCATATTGGAGGGCGTCAGGTTATCTTCTTGAATGACAAAGGACCAGTAAAGAACCCTGAAGGACCAGTAAAGAAACCTAAAGGACCAGTAAAGAACCCCAAAGGACCAATAAAGAACCCCAATGGACCAATAAAGACCAGTAAAGAACCCCAAAGGACCAATAAAGAACCCATAAGGACAAGTAAAGAACCCTTAAGGACCAGTAAAGAACCCCAAAGGACCAGCACAGAACCCCAAATAACCAATAAAGACCAGTAAAGAACCTCAAAGAACCAATAAAGACCAGCAAAGAACCCCAAAGGACCAATAAAGACCCGTAAAGAACCCGAAAGGACCAATAAAGAACCCCAAAGTACCAGTAAAGACCAGTAAAGAACCCCAAAGGACCAGTAAAGACCAATAAAGAACCCCAAATGACCAGTAAAGACCAGTACAGAACCCCAAAGGACCAATACAGAACCCCAAAGGACTATCAAAGAACCCCAAAGGACTATCAAAGAACCCCAAAGGACCAATAAAGACCAGTAAAGAACCCTAAAGGACCAATACAGAACCCCAAAGGACCAGCAAAAAACCCCAAAGGACCAATAAAGAACCCAAAAAGGACCAGTAAAGAACCCAAAAAGACCAGTAAAGAACCCCAAAGGACCAGTAAAGAACCCCAAAGGACCAGTAAAGAACTTCTCCTGGAGGTGATCAGTCTGCCTGTTAATGGCGTCCATAGCGATGCGTTCTCCAGGCCGTGTCGTCTTCACTCGGGCAATAATCCGTGGACTGGAGGTATCGATTGCATTCAGAGGATGATCTGCTCAGAAAGCTCATCACCGGCTTTAACACACATTCTCTGGGTAATGGTCGTCCTACGTGACGTTGTCAACACTCGGCGCTCAGACAACAGGCTCTCTGAAGCGCGGCCGGATCGCAATTGGGTCATTTAATCAATTTATACAATTGAACCTATTTAACATATTGATATGCAGTTACCTTGTAATGTGAGTGGCCTTTCACCCCCCCTCCCTCTGCACGAGGGAAGGAAACTCCAAGGGAGCCTTTCAGATCTTCTGCCGTTATTTATCATGTGACATTTAGCCGGGCCCTGATGGCGGCAGCTCTCCACTTTAATTAAAGGTTCAACCTCTTCACCGGATGACAAATTGACTGGTTTTGCTCCTCAGAGACGGAAAAAAGTGGAGCAACGCGTCGGAGTCGAGAGGGCGGCGGCGTTTTGAGTCAAGTCACCGGCGAGCGAGGGCAGAGAACGAGCCGGATCATCGACCGCGGAGCTAAACCGTCTGCACCTCGGAGCTTATCTTCAAAACCAGTTCATCAAATAGATGTTTTTTATTCCTCTTTTTGTTTGTTCGTCCTTATTATTTCCTCCTTCGTTCTTTTGTTAAGTTTCTTTTGACCTTCTGTTCGTGCAGATGCCGAGATCTGCGACTGCGTCGGCAGCGAATGGCTAATGGTCCGTCTCCCGGTTATTTTACGGCAGGCTGGAGAATATGTCCACTTTGCATGGTTCCCTTCTTCCATTTTTCAAACTTCGCCTGAGTTGGGAGGAGGAGGAGGAGGAAGAGGAGGAGGAGGAAGAGGAAGAGGGAGGGGGTGACACAGCTTGAAACTGGTTTCAGGAGAAGCAGCAACACGAATGGAAGAGCAGACCCAGATGATACAATCACTTTGTTCAGCATGAACACTTCTGCAAACACGCGTGTGTGTGTGTGTGTGTGTGTGTGTGTGTGTGTGAGGCGTGTGTGTGTGTGAGTGTGTGTGAGTGTGTGTGTGTGCGCAGGCGCCAAGGCTTCTGTGCACGATGAGACGGTGTAAACAGGCAGATTGGCTCTCGTCTCCACGTTAGCTCCTTGAGATTTCATGCCGGCTGGATTTATAGAGTCACAGTGCAGAGGAATGTGAGCCAAATATAAATATATATCTAGAATACACAATACAAGTACAGAATAAATACATTTACCAGCTTGGAAATAGATGCCCGTCTTTTTAATGTGGCTTTCACATCGAGGCGTCCTGCCTCCTCGACCTCCGTGTTCACATATATATATAAATATATATATATATATATATATATATATATATATATATATATATATATATATATATATATATATATATATATATATTATATTATATACACACTGTATGCTGACATATTTTACTGTTATTGTTTGAACATTTGTGACCAGGCACTCGTGTTCCTGCAGCAGGCGAGGAGAGGTTATGAAACATGATAAATAATAACACTTTTACTATCGAGGGCTTTGAATGCAGCGATTAACAAAAATAAATCTGCATTTCACGTTGGAATATGATGACCGGCCTCGGGACGCTTTCACAGACTAACATGACACGAAATCTGCTCTTTTTGAGTTATTACATCATGCATGCCTCTTAATTATGGCCTCCATAAATACTCAATTAACTCTGGGTCCCAATCTGAACTGTGTGACGCTCCTGAGTACCTTTATTGCATTATGTTCCATATCACAACATATTGCATGCAGAAATGAAAGAGTTCTGGACGGTTTGAATCCAGATTTTATAGAATAATATTTGCATTATTAAAACGACCCATTTCCTAATGTCTTGTGGAGGAAGATAAGTACTTTATATGTATTTCTTTATTTCTTATTGTATTCTTTTTTCATTTGACCTTTTATTTGTCTCATGCATGTTTGCATATAATATAGTTATAATGAGCTCCATGAATGCTTCAATACATTTAATACATCTTTTTGTGCATTTGTCCTTCAGTAAGCAGCAAAAAAACAATGCCAAAAAATACATAACATAAATAAAATAATAATGAAATGAATACAAAGCCTGAGATCATAACAAGAGATTTGATTGAGCTTCACCAAATATCTTCATTTTTTTTTTTTAAATCCTCCTCCTGGTAATTGTTCAGCATTATGTACATTAAAATATGCATATGACAGAATACATTAAGTGTTTTACAGCTCGTGCCCGAGGGTTGCAGCGTCTCCTCGGCGACCAGCGAGGAGAGGAGGAGCACTTCCTGTTTGCAGGATCAACGCACCGGAGCCGTAAAGCTCGACCGCGGCTCCTTAAGAGCCGAGGGGCCCCGCGCTCAGGGGCCCCGGCCGGCTCGGCTCCGGGGCCCTGCACTTCCCCGACGGACCCCCGGGATCCCTTTGTCCTGTTGTAAACTATTCCGAAGGAAAGACATTTAATTGCCCGGCGCACACTAATGAGTTTGCAAACTAATTAAAGGCGGTATATTACGCCCGGTGGAGGCCGACGCCACTAAGAAAGCCGGGGACATCTTTAATGAGGAGCCTTGATAACCCTTCAAAGGAGGAGTGTGTCGTGTCTGTAATGATGCCCGGGGTAAAGCCCGGCTCAGCCAGGGAGTGTGTGTGTGTGTGTGTGTGTGTGTGTGTGTGTGTGTGTGTGTGTGTGTGTGTGTGTGTGTGTGTCTCACCTCGGGTGTGTGGAGACTTGCAAGCAGATGCCAAGTGTTTTCAGTCCATCGCCCACAGCTACCTGCCTCCATGTCCTAATCAAAGGGCTTCTCTCCTCCGATCGGCTCAAAGACGCCGGCTCCTCTCGGTGGGGGGCCGGCGCATCTCGCTTCTTTCATTTTTTATTCTTCTTCTTCTCCTGCATTGTTTACTTCAGAAATCATATTTTGATTTATTAAGGAATCAGAGGAGCGTTTTTCGCGAGAGCGACTCGGATGACCTATATATGACATCCTGTGAGGACGCGGCACACACACACACACACACACACACACACACACACACACACACACACACACACACACACACACACACATGGACAGATGGGGGCGGGAAACGCCATCAGAATCCATCAAGGTCACGATTAGTCCTCTTCTGGAATCACCTGCTCTATGTTTCCTCATAAAGGAACGGATGAGGATGAAGATGAGGATGAGGATGTTTCCTCATTCCTACTCGGATGAGGATGTTTCCTCATTCCTACTCGGATGAGGATGTTTCCTCATTCCTACTCGGATGAGGATGTTTCCTCATTCCTACTCAGATGTTTCCTCATTCCTTCTCGGTTGAGGATGTTTCCTCATTCCTACTCGGATGTTTCCTCATTCCTACTCGGATGTTTCCTCATTCCTACTCGGATGTTTCCTCATTCCTTCTCGGTTGAGGATGTTTCCTCATTCCTACTCGGTTGAGGATGTTTCCTCATTCCTACTCGGTTGAGGATGTTTCCTCATTCCTACTCGGATGTTTCCTCATTCCTTCTCGGTTGAGGATGTTTTCTCATTCCTACTCGGATGTCTCCTCATTCCTACTCGGATGTTTCCTCATTCCTACTCGGATGTTTCCTCATTCCTTCTCGGTTGAGGATGTTTCCTCATTCCTACTCGGATGTCTCCTCATTCCTACTCGGATGTCTCCTCATTCCTACTCGGATGTTTCCTCATTCCTACTCGGATGTTTCCTCATTCCTACTCGGATGTTTCCTCATTCCTTCTCGGTTGAGGATGTTTCCTCATTCCTACTCGGATGTTTCCTCATTCCAACTCTTGGACTGACCCCCCTCCTCCTCCTCCTCCTCCTCCTCCTCCTCCTCCTCCTCCTCCTCCTCCTTCTCCTCCTCCTCCTCCTCCTCCTCCTCCTCTTCCTCCTCCTCCTCCTTCTCCTCCTCCTTCTCCTCCTCCTCCTCTTCCTCCTCCTCCTCCTCCTCCTCCTCCTCCTCCTCCTCCTCCTCTTCCTCCTCCTCCTCCTCCCCCCTTCAGTAAACAAGTGCATGTTTTTCCCCGTGTGGTTGGTCACAATATTTCTCCTCCCAGACGGTGACGGCTGTTATTTCGCCCGTGGCTCCTGTCAAAACTAACACGGCTTAATTGACTGCGAGCGAATGAGCTCCTGGATTGATCCTGTCAGCCTCCTCAGGAAGTGATGCTGCTCCATCTGTGAGGCGCAACTCCAGCGACAGCAGCAATCTGTTGCTTGGGAATGAGCCAAGGCTGGAAGAAAAAAATAAAAAATAAATATAAAAAAGTCAAAATTACAGAAAGTACCTTGGGCGCTGTGTGTATTCTGATCAGCTGTCAGTGATGACACACTCAGATGAACGCGCAGCAAAAGGCAAAGTGAAGCGGCAGACACACACACACACACACACACACACACATACACACACACACACACACATGCATATACACACAATGTAATTTTTGCATCATGGCTCGCAATGTCACATTCAAGGAGGCCCGCGTCTCTCCCCTGAGGAACGCCAGGAAATCAGAATGGTCGTGTCGGGCTTGTTAGACATTTGATGTCAGCCGGTTGTCCTCGGGGTATTTCCAAAAAAAAAAAGCCGCCTGTCACCCGTTCCTGCAGCGCCGCCATTTGTCCAAACAATCGTGGCACAAACTGTCATCTCTGGTTTCTACCTGTAACTCAGCGCGGCCCTGCCAGCCTCTCACCTTTATTTATCCATCTCTCTTTTCTTCTTCCTCTCACCTTCTCTCCCTTCGCAAGTCGGTGATACCGGAGGAATCTTTATTTTTATTTTTTTCACCCCGGCGAAAGCGGCGGCGCCTTCTGGCTCGATTAAATATTTAGACGGCTGTCGACGGCGACGGCGGCTCGGAGACGCGGGAGGAATAATCTGGGAGACAGCTGCTGTGGCACATCTGGGTGTCACTGATAGCGGGGGAGGGAGGGGGGGGGGGGGGGGGGGCAAGGTGTGCGGCTGGTGTTGCTGTGGAATGTGTGGTGTTTGGGGAGGGGGGAGGGACTTAAGAGACACAGCTGTCAGTCAGCCGGGGCGACAGAAGCTTCATGGCGTCCGCCCGCATGGCGGCTCCTCAGACTGACGGCTGACAGGATGACGGCTGAGCCGGGATGCACTTTTTTTGGGGGCATGAGGACCGTATGCTGATGGCAAACAGGGACGACTGTGGCTCACTGGTTAGCATGCCTGACTTTCAATCAGAGGATCGGTCCCCGGCTCTGTAAGTTAACGTCAATGTGGGGACCCTTTTATATCAGGTAAATCAAGAAAAAATCATTGTATAAATCCCTCCCCCCCCCAAAAAAAACATGCTAGGTATCAAATTAAACATAAAAATCAGGGCTACAATAATTTATAATCCCGATGTACAACCTCTAAACACAACTCAAACAATAAATAGGATTAGGGGTTATGGTTAGGGCTTAAAGGGCTAACCCTCTGGAGTCTGGGTCATTTTCGTGATTTTACATAATTTCTTAAATTCACTTTTTAAAGGCACTTGCATATGATACATACACATGTGTGTTACATCAAACATTGCAGAACAATCTCAGCTCTCTATATAATGAGGCACCATTGTCCTAAGGCACAAGTGTAAAGAGAAAATATGACTCTAAAGCTGAAAAATTGACACTCGATTTTTGAAATTCTTCATATCTCTTGTGAAAACATAACTTTACTCATGTGGACGAAATGTTTTGGTGATGGAGATTGTTTTACCAAAGATCTTAGGGTCACACAAGCAGTGCAATATATGAATACAATGGTAGATACAGAAGGATAGATATAGAAGGAATAAATAAGTTGCTTTGGGTGAAAGCGTCAGCTGAATGAAATGTAATGCAGATCCAGTGGATCTCCTCGTGTTGGCGTCCAGGAGGCTTTCAGGACTTTCCTCCTTCAAGGACGCTTTGGGGGCCTTTTTTTGTGTATTTTGTATGTTTTTAAATAGCACTGATCCGTGTCCAGGTAGCAGCAGGCGCTGGAGGTGAGTCTGTCAGACGCTTGTGAAGAAGATGGAGTGCCTTCCTCCCTTCAACCGCCAGCACCCTGGACCCGGCGGTGCTGCGAGGCTCCGGCTGGCCTGAGAAATGGCTCCCGGTGCCTCCCTCCTCCCCGGCACATGCGATATGGACGCGTCTCGGCCTCCCGGCACCGTGATTAATGGCACTCGCTTCTCTCCCCATCTCATTCTGTTACTGTCAGAGTTAAGTGGGCCGAGGACAATAATAAACAGTCAGTCTTCTGTGAACCCCCTAACACGATCATTCCACCCCACCCTCCTTTTCCCAATGAGAAAAAGAGGAAGAGAGATGGAGTGAGCGATAGAGAGAGTGTGTGTGTGTGTGTGTAGGTGTGTGTGTGTGTGTGTGTGTACAAGGCAGACAAATGCAGAGTAAAAGACACAGGAACGGGGCTCAGTAATGAAAATGGAGGCTCGTGTCCGTGAGTCAGAGTGAAGTTCCGCTTGTGCGTGTAACTTTTACAGCTTTCTCTAATTATTTATGCACATTTTGTGCATTTTCATACCTGCGTTCCCTTATGTTCCCGTTACACCGCCAACTCCATGCAGTATGAGTCAATAAGCAATTAGCCCGATTGCATATAATTGCCTGGTAACACGTGCAGATTGATTCATAAAAAGCCTGCACGGCAACTGCCTGCCCACAGTAACGCAACTCTGACGGCAGTTAACGTCGGTGTGATGATTGCACGGCTCCGGATGCATCTAATAGATTATATTTGATGTATGCAGATGGATATAAAAACCAGTGGGTGGACAGAACACTCCAGAAAAAGTACACTTGGATGAATCGTTGCAAATGGATTCGCTTTAACGGTTTAATTTGTGATGTAAAGTGTACATCATTAGCAGGAAATGAGCGAAAACATGCAACACTACTGCTTTATACTATTTATTTATGTATATTACATAAAAAAAAAAACAAGCGACTGTGGGTATGAAACCCTAAAGTCGACATAATGATTTACAGCTGCTGGCATATCCGATACCTGACAATCAAAAGGATGCATTAAAAAACTGTATTAAATATGAATTCATCTCACTGTAAAGATGTGGACACACGATACGATAGAAGCGATGAAGAAGATGACTCATTCTCTCAATATTGCCTAAAAAAGAGACACAAAAACTAACATTCTTCATGAATTGTTCTAGATTCAGTCGTTTAACACTCGCAATATAATCATAACCAATCTCAAAATATCCGATTGCCCTTTTTTTAACCAGTAAGAAGACAGACTGTCTCGTCGTAGAAAGGAAACCTGTGTCGTTGCAGCTTCACCATCTCTCCAGGAGATCATGCGTTGGTCGTGTGTGTGCATCTCCACGTCTGTCCTCTGCTCTCGTGGTTGCAGAGATTCACCATTTCATTGACTGTATTCATGCAGTCATTGACAGCTGAGTCACTACCAGAAACCGGCCGGTCGGGGATCGATAACCGCTTCAGGTTGGGCTCTGAGTCTCCGAGTGTTGGAGTCTCTCGTGGACAGGAGAGAGCACGATAACTGGCTCTGCAGGAGGGTCATGTCCCTGCAGGTAAAGAACAGGGTCTGGACGCATGCAGACCTGTGTGACGGCGCTCTAGTGGCCCTGCTGTGTGTTTCAGAAGCTCTGGAACACACAGTGAAGATCTTCTGACTTCAGGAGGAGCTCGTTCTGCTGCCACTGATTGAGAGGAAAGGAAAAGCGTTTCAGAGAAAGAAACGCTGTTTTAAGTCACTGGTGACTTTCCTCCTCCTCCTCCAGGACCTGTCACTTCACTGCCTCCTCCTCTTCAGTGGAGCTACTCTCTCTCTCTCTCTCTCTCTGAGCGACACCGACCCGCCACACCAGCAACACGGCAGCGCTCAATCCTCCAGGGTTTCCGGACACGGGCAGGAATAAAGTCTGAGTTTGAGTTCCAGTCACTGACTTCGGCTCCGGGGCCCTGCGGAGGCCGTGGGACCCTCCACCGCCATTACATCCTCCTCTCTCTCTCTCTCTCTCTCTCTCTCTCTCTCTTATTACTGGTTCGACCGGCCTCCCGGCTCAGTGACCCAGACGCCCCTCCTCCACCACACCTCCATGTCCTCCTTGCAGCCGGCGGATCCGGAGTGGCCTCGGAGAAATGAAGAGCCGTGATCTCATCACGCCGAGCCCATTGTTTTCACTCTCATGCACACTGTGTAATAGCCATGGAGATAAGGGGATGATTCGGGCCTTTTCACGGGAAAGGAAAAAAGCCGCCCGCCTGTGAAAAAGTGAAATTACTGTTTTGATGGCTTTCGGTGGTGGGGGGCATAATTGCTGGATGGAAGGAGAAGGATGGAGGGTGAGCGCATAGATTAGTGTTTCTAACGCTGGAGACGCTGGTGGAGGCCGTGCACGTTGGAGGCCGTGCACGTGGGAGGCCGTGCACGTGGTGCGACGCTCTAATGAAGCCGCCGTGCGCGCAGAATGGCAGCTTGACTAAAATAGCTCATTGTTCTTCTTTTTTCGCGCCGCAACCTTTTTGCCCCTCCGGATTGAGAAAAAAAAAACGACGCTCCCGATGGCAGCGCTGATTATGATATTGTTCCACGCTCATCGCCATAGTAACGGTGATTTATTTCGTGTGTGCACGGACGGAGTAGTAGTCGCCGGAGCCTTCAGGAATTGGGAGGAGGAGGAGGAGGAAAGGAGGAGGAGGAGGAGGAGGAGGAGGAAGAGGAGGAGGAGGAAGAGGAGGAGGAGGCTCATGGACACGTGCAGGAAGCCCGGGTCGCAGGATTAGAGCTGGTAGTCGCGGCCGGGCGCAGTGTAAATAGCATAAATGCTCCACGGGATTATAATTAGCCTGACTCCGCACATTTAGACACGCTCAAGTGGAACTAAAACCTTATTGACTTCTGGAGACAATTCCATATTAATTGGATGCCTCTCTGCTCTCGCCGACTTCTTCTGTGGTGTTTTTTTTCTTCTTTTCCTTCGAGCTAGCTGACGAAACGCGTCCGCGGTGGAGTAGCGGATTAGCATTAGCCGCAGCGCAGCGGCTCGGAGGCCCCGCCTTCACCTGTCGTCACCGCGGGGGCCTCGACGACCGGAGGACGGGAAACCAAGCGGGAACGTCTTTGAAGTCGTCTCGGAAGAACATTTACAAAATAAAAAGAAGGGGGGCGTGTCCTCGAGGTGGAGAGACGGCAACGTGGAGGCGATGAGGGCGGGGTTTCCTGGACATGAGAGGAATTAATGGGGACCTCGTCCGCCGCCACCACAACCTCAAACACACACACACACACACACACACACACACCCACACACACACACACACACACACACTCTTTTGTCCCCCCCACCACCCTCCAGCCCCTCGTTCTACATCCACAAATTCCTCCCTTGTTTTCCACCCGGCAGTGGAGGGAAAGTTGCAGAGCTAATTAAGGAGCGGGGGACGCGGCGGCGGCTCGACAGATGTGCAATCTAGATGGGCGCCGCTGAGTAGCGGGGATAATGGCGTGCGGACCCGGTGGGCAGCGGGTTGAGCTTCTACCTGGGCGTGCATGTTAATCAGAGCGCCCGCTCTGCCGACAGCCGGGGAATTAAAGGGGAAGGGAAGCGCGTCGCCCGCCGCCGGCGGGAGACGAGGCTGGCGAGCTGATTAAGAGCACAAATGTGTCGGCTCTGGTCAGACAGCAGAGATGTGTAGAAGGGATGGAAAGGTGTGTATTGATTAACTCACCGGTGGGGAGAAGTCTGCCTATTCCACTGCACTTGAAGGCATCACTATACTTCAAAGTACCCTTTACAAAACCCTTACTGAGTTGTACGTTTGTTTTCGCGCGTACAAAACTCACTTTTCCCGCACTGTGAACACAAAAATAAATAAAAAGCACACCGTCACCGTGTGAATCTCGTGACATTCACAGTCTCCTTCACGTCCGCCGCGTTGTTCAGCTGCTCAATAATGGAGGACGGCGCTCCGGCGGCGTCCCGGTGATGAAAGCGCCGGCTTGTTTTCGCCTCTGAAGGCTGGAACCTGCCGCTCGTCACCGGAGATGACTTTGTGTTTCACTGCGGGGAAAATAAATGACTGACGGGGCTTTTAAATATCTTCAATGCAAGTTATTAACCTGCAAATTACAACGCAATGAGCAATGAGCACCATACTGCTGAGGACTGCTATCCTGCAGCAGATTAATGCTACATATTCATGGTTAGGGGTGGGACCTATGTAAATATAGCATAGCGCCAAATATAGCATAGCTGTCAAAGTAGTTATTTAACAGGTAATCTCATGAAAATATATATTAAAAACACTTTTAATGATAGTTATTATGATTTCATCCAAATCTTAGATCTTTAGCACATATGTGTCTGAATATTTATCACCTCTTATCTCGAGCTAGAACCAAATACTTCCGTCACAGTGTCCGAGGTTCAAGGGAGAATTCGGGAGCATAAGAGCATGTTTGAGATCAGAAGCAATAACAATAAAAACCCAAACATGTGAAGTGTTGAGTTGCAAAAAAGTGTCCCATCGCATAAAAACAGGACAAAGTTTTAAAAACATTCATTATGATTATTTAAATGCTCTTTAGTCCTTCTTCCTCATCAATAAACGACGTTCGCTACTTTTCTGACACGATCAGCAGAAGAAAAGCTTCCAGGTTTCAGAGCAACAAAAACCACTGCAGGAACAATCGAAACCTTCAATATGTATTTCCACGTCTAAATGAATATAATTATCAGCTTTAAGAGGTTTATAAATTAGCGGCTGCTACAAAGTGTTTTTTTTTCTTCACCTGAGACGCACAACAACTCCCGGCTGATTTCATAATTAAATCAGAACAGAAAAAAAGCGAGATCTGCTTTGGTGACACCTTGTAACAGAACAAAAGTTCTTCACACGCCAGTGAACAACAGTTCAGCTTCCTGCTGAGAGATCTGCACGTTTCTAATTAGAATTATCTCCCGCCAACGCCGCCTGATTGTTGTTATTTACCCGCCGAAGGTTTACGGGTATTTATCGACATTTACTCCCAGATCTCAGTGTCTGTCGCCCCGATAATGAGCGAGAGGGGGAATTATTATCTTTGTGTGTGTTGGAGTGTAGTCTTCCTGTTAATATGGTAATGCGGCGGATATAATCAGCCGGTAATTGTGAAACACTTCGAGTTCATACGGCGCGTTTTGGAGGCTCATCGCATCCCAGGATGAAGAAATCACAGCCAGCCGACGGTTGGATTTTTCCCGCCGCCGTTTGATCCCGAGAATCCAAATCAGACACACACACACGCACACACACACACACACACACGCACACACACACACACACACACACACACACACACACACACACACACACACAGATACACACACAGGCTCCTATAGAAAGCTGCATGGCTGCGTTAGCGACCCCTCCACCTCCTCCTCGCTTCTTTTTCATTCTCATCTCACATTTTTTTTATTCTCAAAAATCCACCTTTGATTGCCGTTGATCCTCCCACACGGTAGTTTTATACCTGCGTGCTTTTCATGTCGCGGCATCTTAAATGAATCTCTTTTTTGTTATTGCGCGTTATCCTGAAGGATGAAAGCAGCGCCCCCCCCTCCCCCTCCTCCCCACGGAGGGATGCACGGGGAGAGGACGGGATCCTGACTTTGTTTTTCTCCTTCGGCTGTTATTTCCCTGAAGAGGCGACGGAGTGAAGGCAGCGATGAGCGATCGACTCTGCCTTTATTCTCCAGGTTTTCCGGGGGGGGGGGTATTTGAAAGTTATTGGAAGTCTGGGGACGGGTGACAGCTCGGAGACGTCTGCGTGACGCTGTGTGTTCGCGTCCCCCCCGTCCCGTCCCCCCCGTCCCCCCCGTCCCGTCCCCCCGGCCCCTCTGAGGGCGCCGGGGCCGCCATGTTCTCAAATACATGTTCTTCTCCTGCAGGCCAATCATTTCTGCTCACACATGACATCTCTCACAGATTGATTTCATTCAGCGGCAGAGGGCGAGATCAAACAAACGCTGTCTGAGGGAGGAGGAGGGGGGGATGGGAGGGGGGGGTCAGGGGTGGGAGGTTGCTCGCTTGAAAAGACGGAGTGAGCGATGGAGACGGAGAGAGAGAGAGAGAGAATCAGTCATCCAGTCAGCGACTCCATAAACCAACAGGCCCTCAGGGAGAGGTGGAGGTGGAGGTCTTCTTCTCTCGGCGGCCCCTCATTCCTTCCCGGTGCCTCCGAGTGCCCATGCGGGGAATAATGGACGCGTAATGCGGAGCGACAGCTTGCAGAGCGCGATCATTAATGCTGTAATTCACTTTTAGTGTTTCCACCATTGCGCTGCAACAGGAGGCGCAGATGTCACCTGAATCTGCTCCTTCCAGCAGCCAGAGCACACCCGGCTCACACCAGCTGTCTGGAGCGCACCCTGCCAGCGCGTGTGTGTGTGTGTGTGTGTGTGTGTGTGTGTGTGTGTGTGTGTGTGTGTGTGTGTCGTACATCTACATGGGTTTTGGACAGAAGGTTTTTGGTGAGGTAGCGTTTTACGGTTGTTACATTTTGGTGCTCCGCTCCTCATCGGGTTGAGTATCCAGTCAGGATTTGGGGTTTAAAGGATAATTAACGACTTCCTGTTTGGTTCTTTCATCGAGTGCCTTTTTATTTATAATCTCGGGGTCTTGAGCACTAGGAGGGAGGGGAGCTCCTTCATGAGTTTATGTCTTCATATCTACCATGAATCAATACCAGGCCTATTCATGTCACATTGCTATTTAAACAAGAGCACACGAGTCGAATGTACATGTTTAAAACACAATTCACCCATGAATGTTAACATGACCATGACGTGAGAACGAGATGTCTCGAAAAAGGACTCCGAGAGAGCTTCCCCAAGTTATGGAAATATGAATTTTCATCCCGCTAGCTTGATGCTACATGCGACTAGCGCACCTTTCTGTAAAGCCAAATCTCTTGTCAGGCAAATCGTCTGCAACGTATCAACCACGCTGCAGACGGCACACGACGAGTTCTCTCCCCGCTTTCAGCCCTTTTTCAAGTTATTAATGCATCACTCCGAGTGAGAGGATGACGAGCGAGTTGGCGACGCGTCACGGAACAAACGTCGTGCCGTGAGCTTCCTCATGTTGGAAAACAAACAGCTCGTCATCATTTTGATTGATGTAAACTCTGCAGGAAGCGGCACTACCAGCTATACTTAAAGTATTTCACTTAATGAAATACTGTGTGACTAAAACATGAAATACAATGTGTTACATTAGAGCTGTACTGGTTTATTATTACTGCTGGTTTTATTAATTCTACTGGTTTTATTAATTCTACTGGTTTTATTAATACTACTGGTTTTATTAATACTACTGGTTTTATTAATACTACTGGTTTTATTAATTCTACTGGTTTTATTAATACAACTGGTTTTATTAATACTACTGGTTTTATTAATACAACTGGTTTTATTAATACTACTGATTTTATTAATACTACTGATTTTATTAATACTACTGGTTTTATTAATTCTACTGATTTTATTAATACTACTGGTTTTATTCTTTCAGCTCAACATGTCGTGAATCTGTCCGCACATGGGTCGCCCAAAATGTCTCTTTGTAGCCTTGCTGCGCTTCTTTGTGGTTGTTTTGTGTCTCTTTGTTGTCACAATACGTCTCTTTTAGGTCATTTTGTATCTCTTTGTTGGTGTATTTTTGACTTTGTGTTGTCATATTGTGTCTCTTTGTTGTTTTGTGTCTCTTTGTTGCCACATTGTGTATCTTTGTGGTTGTTTTGTGTCTCTTTGTTGCCACATTGTGTATCTTTGTGGTTGTTGTGTGTCTCTTTGTTGTCACATTGTGTATCTTTGTGGTTGTTTTGTGTCTCTTTGTTGTCACATTGTGTATCTTTGTGGTTGTTTTGTGTCTCTTTGTTGTCACATTGTGTATCTTTGTGGTTGTTTTGTGTCGCTTTGTTGCCACATTGTGTATCTTTGTGGTTGTTATGTGTCTCTTTGTTGATATATCGTGTATCTTTGTGGTTGTTGTGTGTCTCTTTGTTGCCACATTGTGTATCTTTGTGGTTGTTTTGTGTCTCTTTGTTGCCACATTGTGTATCTTTGTGGTTGTTTTGTGCCTCTTTGTTGTCATATTGCATCTATTTGTGGTTGTTGTGTGTCTCTTTGTTGTCACATTGTGTATCTTTGTGGTTGTGTTGTGTCTCTTTGTTGTCACATTGTGTATCTTTGTGGTTGTTTTGTGTCTCTTTGTTGTCATATTGCATCTATTTGTTGTTGTTTTTTCTTCTCTTTGTTGTCTCTACCTGGTTATGTTTTGTGTGTTTTTGTGTGATCATTTAAGTCACCTTTATGTGTCTTTGTGGTTGTTTGTGTCTGTTGTCATGTCGCGTCTCTTTTGTTTTGAAGGACTTTCCAAAAACAAACAGCCACTTCCTACAGACGTTGGAAACATAATCTTCAGCAAAGCTTTCATATCTGTACCGTCTTCCACCTCCTCTTACTTTAATGCATTATTATTATTATTAGTAACCTTTCGCTTGTCCACGACTGCATTCATGAACATGAAGCTGCTCTGTCACATTCCCTCAAAGGGCAGCGCTCTCTTTACGTGAGTGACTAATGACTGGATGTGATGAACAGGTTGATTAGCATCCTGTGAGCTGCACGCCGCTCTATTTGTGTTAAACACGCACCGATATGGAAATGAGCGCTTTGAAAAAGAGTCAACAGAAATGTTCCCTGTTTCTTTTAAAAGAGGACAAATGTACTGTGAAGATCATCCTGGCAAAACCACACAGGGAAGTGTCAGAAAAGGAGAAAACATGAACAGGGTTGAAAGAGGAAAGAGCTGACTGACTGTGCAGTGAAGAGGAGCTCAACATGAAAAATGTTCATTATTCACCGGTCAAGGGGAAAGAAAAACGTCTCCGTTAGCATGCCGACCTCTCCAGGAGAAACACTGTGTGTGTGTGTGTGTGTGTGTGTGTGTGTGTGTGTGTGTGTGTTTCTGCGTGTGTGTGTGTGTGCATGTGTGTGTCTGTGTGTGTGTGTGTCTGCGTGTGTGTGTGTATCTGCGTGTGCGTGTATCTGTGTGTGTGTGTGCATGTATCTGTGTGTGTTTGCGTGTATCTGCGTGTGTGTGCGTGTATCTGTGTGTGTGCGTGTATCTGCGTGTGTGTGTGTGCGTGTATCTGTGTGTGTGTGCGTGTATGTGTGTGCGTGTATCTGCGTGTGTGTGTGTGTGCGTGCATCTGCGTGTGTGTGCGTGTATCTGTGTGTGTGTGTGTATCTGTGTGTGTGTGCGTGCATGTGTGTGTGTGTGTATCTGCGTGTGTGTGTGTGTGCGTGCATCTGCGTGTGCGTGTGTGTATCTGTGTGTGTGTGTGTGTGTGTGTGTATCTGTGTGTGTGTGCGTGCATGTGTGTGTGTGCGTGTATCTGCGTGTGTGTGTGTGTGCGTGTATCTGTGTGTGTGTGCGTGTATCTGAGTGTGTGTGTGTGTGTGTGTGTGTGTGCGTGTATCTGTGTATCTGTGTGTGTGTGTGCGTGTATCTGTGTGTGTGTGTGTGTGTGTGTGTGTGTGTGTGCGTGTATCTGTGTGTGTGTGTGTGTGTGTGTGTGTGTGCGTGTATCTGTGTGTGTGTGTGTGTGTGTGTGTGTGCGTGTATCTGTGTGTGTGTGTGTGCGTGTATCTGTGTGTGTGTGTGTGCGTGTATCTGTGTGTGTGTGTGTGTGTGTGTGTGCGTGTATCAGTGTGTGTTTGTGTGTGTGTGCGTGTATCTGTGTGTGTGTGCGTGTATCTGTGTGTGTGTGTGTGTGTGTGTGCGTGTGCGTGTATCTGAGTGTGTGTGTGTGTGTGTGCGTGTATCTGTGTGTGTGTGTGTGTGTGATCTGAGCTGCAGTTCAGACAAGGGCAGCGATGTTAATGGCGCCGCTCAGTAAAATGACCCTTACATCCGTTTCTTCATGCATTTTTACAGCGTTTCAGAAGTCCTCATATTTTCCCCTTGTCAGCAGTGTGTGTGTGTGTGTGTGTGTGTGTGTGTGTGTGTGTGTGTGTGTGTGTGTGTGTGTGTGACCTCTCGGCCCTCCCTTGTCTCCTTGTGTGTACCTGCTCATGTTAAGGCTGTTAAGTCGTAACTCGGGATGCATTTTATTCGGCGCCGCAGCAGAATGTTCCGCTCGACCTCTGCGGATCCCAGATGCCGTCCCCGGTGCCTCATTACTGACAATTTAAATAATCTAATCTTACTCGGAATCGCTCGGCGAATGTGTTTGTTTAAAAAAAGAAAAAAAACAAAACTCTCCTTCGCCGTTAGCGCTACGCTGCCGCCGCGATGCTACAAATCCCTGTAAAGATAAATAAAACAGCAGGTGTGGAGCTCAGCGGCCGCCCACGTTTTATTATTATTATTATTCTTTTTCCAGAAACAACCTTCATGGACGGACTGCAGATGAGTGGAAACTTCACTTTTTGTGCTCGTGCCAAAGCCCGCTCCGATCTTCATAAAGCTCCGACGCCGTAACTAGCTGTTATGGATTATGAGCTCACCTTCCACCTCCATCTCATTCCTTACAGCCGTGTTGGACAGGAAAGGGCTTTTTATTATGTTCTGTATGCTTTCATGAAGGTGAGCGGCGGCACTGCTCTGGACTCAGATATCATATCCCATCTTTAGAAACCTCACACGGCTGCACAGTCCGTCCGGTGTCGTCTCTTCTCCTGATACGTCTCCTTCCTCTGTGTCCAAACACTATTAAATTAACATGAAGACACTCTTGACTCCATCCTGCTGCTGTGAATCCTCTCAAAAACAGTACATGTGTATTAATCCGCCGCTGAAAATAGTCCCACAATAAAAGCACCATTTCCCCCAGTTGGAGGAACGTTTTTAACGTTTTTAACGTTTTTAACGTTACAGGAAACCCTTCAGCCTTTAAAATGAATGAAAAATGAAATTATATATCTGTATACAAGTCTTCAAAAGGAACCAATAGGGAAGTATGTGAGAGCCGGACTGGAGCACATGGCTGGTTTTGGGCCTTTTCTCGGGTTGTTGAGGCTGAGAAAAATATAAAAAATCATATTTTAACTGTTCATCATGTCAAAGCTACTTTTGATTTACATGAACCATGAATTACTCTTTGGAATCGCTCAGGTTTCATTTGATGGTGAAAAGTTCATCAGATGAAGCTGCATACCTGTAAAGAGTTCCCTGAAACTGAACTAGTCGTTTCTTTCCTATGATATAATATGATATGATATGATATGATAACAGAGCAACACGTCTCTGTCTCCTCACAGGAACTGAATGGACGTCTCGCTCAGCGTCGGCTAACAAGTGATTTCTGTTCTTCAGAAGAACCTGCAGCCTCTGACAGGTAGGAGCACCAACTTTCATAACTTTCATAACTGATGGGAATGATAAACATGTTCATGTTGGAGCCGTGAGAGAGAGAACGCTTCCATAACTTCACCAGACGGAAAAGAAAAGCCAGATGTTTGATCTCCACCGGGTTGACCCACACGGTCCAGGTTTCATTAACGAGGTTCAGACGTGAACCATACAACCCTGCATTATTATGAAGATATGAATACAGATAAATACATGTATTAAATAAATAAAAGATGCTATGTAATAAATACAAATAAATAAATAGAAAAATACTATATAATAAATACAAATAAATAAATTAAATAAAACATAAATAAATATATAATACATTTAAAAAACAATAATATAATAAATACAAATGGATACATACAAAAGTATATTTAATAAATACAAATGAATAATTGATGCCATAAAAGAAAAGAAAAAACAATACTTACTTTATTTACAGCATTTTTTAGAGGGTTATGAAATATCTATAAATAAAAAATATTCATTAGAACGCACAGTCGAGAAACAACAATAAGGAGAAATAAATCTATAAACTCTCAACATTTTTTTCACTCCAGAGAAACTTTTTCCGCTCAGAGAACGAAATATAAAAAGTTCCTAAACTAATTTTCCATAACTGAGATGAGCTAAATGTAAAAAGAGGATATTTTCCAGCACAGCGCGTCTGTGCCGTCTCATTATTTAGCTCATCGTCTAATTAAAAGACGTCTCCGCAGGTCTCTGAATGCCATATTGACTTAGCTACAAACCGCTGGACAACAAAGGAACCCATTGTTCTTTTCTTGTGTTTTTGCCTCTGAGTGTAATGAGCCGCTGCAGACGCCCGGAACAGACTATAATCTGGAAGCCGTGGCTGTCATTTTATTTTGAAAAGAGGAGTCGGGGTGCCGGTTCCTCGGTGTCTCCTGCGGGGCGAGCCCCGTCCAGGAGGAACCCGGCATGATTCACCCTTAACCACGAACAGAGAACATGGCCGCTCCAGGGCGCAGACCCAAATTCCTCAGCAGCAAATCAAAAGCTGCCTTTTTTTCTTCATTTGACTCTTCCTCTCTGTGTTTTTCGCTCCCTGTAGCATTGAGCGCACACAGCAGCGCCTACTGATTGGGCTTATTTGGAGCACGTAGCCTGACCGAGAAAAAATAAAAAAAATGGAGAAGAGGAGGATTTTCCCATGTCACGACGGGATTGAATGTGCTTCTCCGGGAGAGGAGGGCCTGAGAGGATTATACGGCTCAGTGGGCGCTGCATTGTGTGGGGAGCGGATCCGGCAGGTAGCCGGCGGATCCCGGCCAGCAGACAGACACCGTGTTGCCGGGGATAATGTTGCCTCCTAGCAATTAAACTCTGGAGGTTTTGGAGTGGTTTAGGAGGAAGCTTGTTAAATTATCCCATCGCTTCTCTCCCTCCCTCTCTGTGTCTGTTTCCCCCCTTCCTCTGGATGTGCAGCCTACAAGGGAAGGCGTTTCAATGGACGTGCATATGTCTGCTCCCTAATTGAATCCTCCCCAGACGACTCAAAGCATTTATTTACACGCCGAGACGTGAAGGCAGAACTGCATCCGAGCGCTCGCTCTGTCGGAGGTGAGGCGGCGCTGAAAGCGCCAAAAGCTGCCAGTTGATGGCAGCTCTGAAACTAAATATTTAAACTCCATAATAGTCATAATAATCTTGACTTTAAGAGATTCAGCGTTGCTCTCTTTGTAACTAATACTTATAACTAATAGTTTGTATGAGGTAGAAACATACAATGTTGTACATCACAGCATGATCCTCATTACTGCCACATGCATGAGGTTAGCGGTTAGCAGTTAGCGGTGCAACACGTCTCCTACAGGCTCCATTGAAGTGATCCACCCGGTGCATTCAAAGGTTTCTGCTCATTAGGGCAAAAGAGTTCTCACATACTGTGTGTTGCGTCACGTACAGATATTTATTACGATAGAATCAAGGACCTTTTCCACCTTTTCCTCATGCTAAATTATTCCTACATCTGAAAGTTGTACATCGTGGAGGTTTCTGCTCGCCGGCGGCCACTTCGTCACATAATCAATGTAGAATAATTCTATAACATTACTGATGTCATTACAGTAGTGTTCTGCTCATGATGATTCTGCTCTTTTTACTAAAGTAAATTGTTAAGAATGTTGAGTTTTCTTACTCCTGCTGTCTCTTACTGTTAAAGCTGTAATTCATAGTTGTTTAATTGAATCATACCCAATTTATTTGATATTATTTATTGCCATTTATCAGAAATAACCAGTATATATAGCGGCGGCCTAAAGGTGAGAGAAGTGATCTCATGACCAGGAGGAGAGTGTACAGCTTCCAGCTGTCCATGAAGAAGAGAGGCTTCCTCTGTGAAACCCTGAAGGAATAAAAGGTAGCAGAACAACATGTAGTGGAGTCTGTAATCTCCTTCATGTGCGGTAGCTGTCTTCTTTAGCGGCGGACTGCGCCTTTCCCGCCATAGATTCAAACACAGACTTCATATATCTACAATATGATATTATTCCTGGTGAAGCAGCTGCTCCAGGAGCGTTTGCTGCCACGAGCATTCTGGGAGTTGTAGTCTGCAACTGCACTTGCAGTACCAATAGAAACCAAGAGGGGGCTGAAATCTTCAGGGTCATAACATAACTTTCTCATGATGCATTCAAGAACCGGTTACTTGCACCGGCTCCCTGAAGCTCACGGCGGATTCACTTTGTCTTCTTTGTGCCTTTGAGTTCAACCTCCATAAAACTCCTGACTTGGTTTTACGAGGGAGGAGGTGCTCACTAACTTTGACCACCGTCCTCCGGGGGCAAACGAAAAAACCTGTTAAAAAAAAAGGTAAAAGGGTAAAAAAAAGTCCAATGCATTCCTCCAGAAAACAAAACTCTCATGACACCGCTGGGCGAACACCCTTGGGACCGCTGTGTCCGTAGTTCCAGGTCGGTTCCCAACAACACAGCGGTGCCCCTACACACACACACACACACACACACACACACACACACACACACCCCACGGTAACTGTGGATAGTAGAGCCCCAAAGCTTCGTCGTCCAGGACAAATTGGTAGCGAGCGGCTCATTTACTCGCAGCCGTCACGAGCGGCGGCGCCGTGACTGTGTAAACAAGTGCAAAGACTCCCAAGGGCATTCCTGCATAAATAATGACTCCGGGAGATGTTTTGCCATTTGTACCGTTCGCCGGTTGCAGACATGGGTCAGCTAGTCCCCTCTGTGGGGAGTCTCCAGTAAACAGCAGCCGCCGTGTCCATTAGCGACTGTGTGGGAAGTTTACCTGGTCACAGGTGCGAGGGCCGGGGGGGGAAGGGGGATTTATTGGGCTTCTTGTTTGGAAGCTTGGAGAGTTTTTTACCTGAAGTTTACTTCATGCTTTGTTCGTGTTTGGTGTAAATCGAGGAAGGGCTCATGAAGTAGTTTGTTGTGAATGCATGATGAAACCCTGTGATCCGCCTCAAGTTTCCCGGCAAAAGATAAAGTCTGGTGTACCGCAAGTTTCCCGCAAAAATAAAATGTTGTGAGCGTGCATTTGAACACGTCATGATATTATCGTACTTCACCTTTGCCCAGTGCTAATTGTGTACTGAGTAGAGCCTGAATGCATCGTAATGTAACTCAATGCAACTTCCGTACATAAGCTGTTGGCTCTGTTATTTGTGCTGCTAACGGCTAACGCTAACGGCTAACGTCTACCAGCTCTCCACCAGCCGGTTTGGACACATGGTTTGTTCCCCGTTCCTCTCGGGTCCTGATCCTGGTACACGCAGTACTTTTAGAACTACGAGTACAATCACATTTTCAGAAGTTCGGCATCGACTTGGCACTAAAGTATCCGCTCCCGTGATCTCTCTGTTAGCGAGCACGGAGAACTGGTAAGCTTCCTGCTGTTGTTGTTAATTTCCAAGAAGAACCTGACCTCCCCAAATGAACCAGACTAAATAATTCATGGCCCCGTGTTTGATTAAAATGCTGTGAACTCTTCTGTGAGTAGAGCAGGGAGTCGTGTCGCTGTTGTTGTTGTGGTCGTGTTGTGATGAATCTTTCAGGGATGAAACGTACAACAGGTAAAGGTAAACATGTAAGTCCAGAATCAAGCAAAAGATCAAGGTAATAAAAAGCTCTTGTGCAGCGTTTTGTGATAATTAATGTGATTTATGAAATGCATTTCACTCAATGTGTTGTATTTATTATGTAGGCTTTGACACAAACGCTGGCCAACAGTGAAATATATATTTAAAATATTTTCCAAAAGTCATTTAAGTGATATTATGAGATATGTTTCTTCTGGATGATTTATGAGATTTATGATATTTAATTTTTTAATTTGTTTTGATATTTTTTAATATTGATCTTGATGTCTATTGGTCCCTTCATGCAGGACTATCAGACATACATGCCTATAGACATCAAGATCAATATTACACCTTGATCAGGAGATTTAAATCTCCGCTCTGATTGGTTCTCGTTGATTGGACAATGAAACTCTCTGTGAGACGGAAACGCTTTTTAAAGTTTGCAGGAAGCTTTTTAAACAGTCATTAAGAATTCTTTCCTTTTTGTAATTGTATAACGAAGAGCAAAAAGCTTCATGAAGAACTTTTCTGCTTCATAAGTGAGTGAGCCGGGTCACCTGGGTGACCCTGATATATCTATTTTACTTATATTATATTCTTTCCAGAGGTTTTTTTGCGTGACTAAATGAGCGTTCTGTGCGTGGACCCGTCGCCCGCTGGCTTCCTGTGAGATCAGGCGTTCCACTGTGAGCCAAAGTGCTGCGGCGACTGACCGCCGTCCCCAAAAAACAGCCGCCGCCGAGACGCTGAACTGCTGCTGAACTGCACTCTTCCTCCTCCTCTTCCTCTTCCTCTCCGCTTTGCTGCAGAAGCAGCGGTGCGCTGACCCGATGTAATCTCCTGCTCCACGAGCGCCGTGTTCTTTTGACTTTGCCTCGTCGTTACTGCCGGAGGAACTCTACAGTCTGCTGTGTGTGTGTGTGTGTGTGTGTGTGTGTGTGTGTGTGTGTGTGTGTGTGTGTTTATTTTTTAAGACGGCCACCCAGGCTGTGAGCACTCACAAATTGTGTTTCATAATTGTTTGGCATATAGTTATTTTTTTCCGCTCCGTGCGTGGGCTTTGAGGGAGAATGGGAGAAGGAAAGCAGGAGGATGTGTCAGTGGGAGAGAGGGAAGAGAAATAAAGAGGAAGACAAAGCAACACCCACTCCTCATTAGCTTAAACATTGCGTGCATTCTGCTATCCGGTAAGATAACATTTGAAGAAGGAAGGGAGGGAGAGAGGAAAGAAAAAGAAAGCGGAAGCCCACATCCACGGCGCCGCGACATGGGATGAGATATAAAACAAATCTCCACACTTAGACTCTGCCATCTGTTCGCCTTGGAGAAGAGCTTCCCTCCTCCTCCCTCAGAAAGCATCTCCTCCCTCAGAAAGCAGACAGCTTGACAAAGTGACACGCCTGGATGCCAACCCCGTTTCTCCCTTAGAGTTTTCCAGATAGTTTGCATATCTAAATCCAGTTTTTTGTTTTGTTTGATAGCATACGCGGAAATACAATGTGACATAATACAATTTGAGCTCCGTGTGAGAAATGGAATTATCTCGCCGGTGATTGTCGGCGGTCGTGTTCCAGCGATCCCTTTTTTTTTGGGGGGCTCTTGATGTTTTGTTTTTCCTTCAGGTGAATTAGAAATGAATTTGCGAAATGGAATAAATAAAGGGAATGATGAAAAAGTGAGCAATCCGCCAGGCAAATTGGAACAAGGAGTAAATCAGCGGTTCCTCCACCGGTCTGGCCTCGGCCTCCAGTTTGTGGTCGATGTCGCGTCGCGGGCTTCTTCCCCGTCGTCTCCACATCCAGGCGAACGCCACTAGAGGTCTAATTGATACGGGATGCGAGCTCTCTCAATCCCCAAAAAACAATGTGAGCGTTCAAATGCATTATTTTTGAGGAATTTAATCGCTTGTCGCTTTTTAATCGGCGCGTGAAAGCTCAGAAGAATGTACCTTGTTCTTTTAGCCTTCTTGTGTGACAGTACTAATGACACAAACAACAATTACATGCACAAAGTGGTGTAATGTATTGACAAAGCCGGCTGAAAATAAATTCCACGGCTCTTTATTGTTCAATCATTTCATTAAGGACTTGACATCAGGTGTTTTCTTTTGTTGTTTAGGTCAGAAATCAAATTAAATATGAGATTAAACTCCAGTAATTAACTTCACTGTGTTTCCCAAAAGGAAACCGCACTAAAGGACCAACACAATTATGTGAAGTGTGTTTTAAAGACTCCACGTTATCAAATAAAACTTGTTTAAAATCTTCAGATGAGACTCAAGGAATAAAAGAAAATGCAGCAGCGTTGATGCGTTCACGGCAGAGAGACACTTGGGCCACATGTCTCTCTGCGTTTTGGGCATCGCCGTCTGGGCGTCGCCTCCCTCCTCCGGCCGTGCCAGGCGCTGACACATGGCCGGCGATGCATTACTTGGCGAGTGTTTGGCTGAAGTCTCCGGCCTCCCTCCCTCTGCGGCCCGCCGGCCGGCGGCCAGCACCCGCAAAGAGGACATCCACCTGGACAAGGTGTGATCACGCGGCTCCGCTAACACGCTATGCAAACGTCTCCACTAACACGCTGTGCTAACGTCTCCGCTAACACGCTGTGCTAACATGTCCGCTAACACGCTGTGCCAACATCTCCGCTAACACGCTGAGCTAACGTGTCCGCTAACAAGCTGTGCTAAAGTGTCCTCTAACAAGCTGTGTTAACGTCTCCGCTAACACACTGCGCTAACGTCTCCGCTAACACGCTGTGCAAACGTCTCCGCTAACACGTTATGCTAACGTGTCCGCTAACACACTGTGCTAATGTCTCTGCTAACTCGCACTGCTAATGTTTTCGCTAACACGCTGTGCTAATGTCTCCGCTAACTGTTAACGTCTCCGCTAACACGCTGTGCTAACGTGTCCGCTAACACACTGTGCTAACGTGTCCACTAACAAGCTGCACTAACGTCTCCGCTAACTATCACTGCTAATGTCTCCGCTAACACGCTGTGCTAACATCACCGCTAACACGCTGTACTAACGTCTCCGCTAACACGCTGCGCTAACGTGTCCGCTAACACGCTGCACTAACGTCTCCGCTAACACGCTGTGCTAACGTCTCCACTAACACGCTGTGCTAACGTCTCCGCTAATGTCTCCGGTAACACGCTGTGCTATCGTCTCCGCTAACACGCTGTGCTAACAGCAGCTCGTGTAAAGCTCTCCATGTTCTCACGGATATCTTCTTTGCCAAACTTTTCCACTTCCCTCTCGGATTCAGCCTCCTTCCAGACGCGTCCTCTGAATCTCCAGCTGTTTCGTGTTGAGGACGCCGTCGATCATAATTGTGCTCGTTAGCTAATTAACTTTACTTTCATAAAGAAAGGGGAAACTTCTGTTTCTAATCCTGTTGAACGTGGCCTGGCAGAGACACGGAGGTAATCTGCAGGCTGACGGCCGGCGCCGCTCCAACGCCACGTGTTGCTCCGTGACTTTGAGGCGACCCGGAAGATTCTATGTCATTAAATGCTTTGGAGAACTTGACCGGGGTTCGTTCTCTTTGTCCGGCTGTGATGAAACTCTGGGTCTGCTCTGCTCGTGCTGTGTCACAGCGGCGGGTTCACCTAGACGCCCTCGCTCGCTCGCACCCTGCCGCTTAAGTCCGCTTACGCAACACCAGGCGTCACTCCAATGTCCTGACATCAGTGTGATGTGACGGCGTTTTTCGAGGTGGACATCCCCCGTTCGCCTTTTAGGCGAGGGCGCTTCCACACATCCGCCTTCCCGTCGCATCGCATCACACGTCCCCGCAGGATAACCGCGGATCAACCGCTCGTGTCATCCGAGTCGGAGACGCCTGCCTCGGATAAGCAGATTTAAAAGTGCGTGTTGTCTGAGCAGAAACACTGAAGAGGGGTTAGCGCTGCGGCGTGATCCCGGGTCTCGAGGGGAGGCTCCCGCTTGTCAGAATGTGCTGTTGCAGGATCTTCCTGATGAAGTCATTAAGAAGTCATTAAGAAGCCATTAAGAATCATTAAGTCGGCGAGGTGGCTCTCCGACGCGCGCACAGCGGAGCGCCGGGCGTCAGGAAAAACTTGTTAATCACGCAGTTTATTTGTTTCCCCAGTGTGAGACTGTAAATACTATGACAGCGTGTTGAAGTGTGCCTGCTAATGAAAGTCTGTATTAGCTCCTTCGCCAGCGTGTGAACGCCCGTCTCCAGAGGCGCCGCTCATCACCGCACAATGGCGAGCCTCCAAAGCAATAAACAAGACCGCCGCGTTCCCCGGCGCCGCTCTCGCTCGTTTTGCCCGTCCGGCGTGCGCGTCGCCAGGCGTCTGCACGTTCGCCGTGCACGTCGTAGCTGATTGTCTGCCGCCACTAGAAGCTTCGCTCTGTGACGGGTCACGGCGAGGAGGAAGAGGAGGAGGAGGAGGAGGAGGAGGGCGCTGCTGAAGAGCTCTTATCTGACTCATTAGGGGCCACAGCGAGATGTGGCCTTCCTGCGTGATTATCTGCATGCAGTGAATCTCTCATTAGGAGGTCCCTCTGAAGCGGACCCTCGGAGACGCGAGGCTATCTGCAGGAGGACGAGGCAGGGACGGAGGCTCTGGCGCCGCTATCGCTATCGGACAGAACGAGGCTCCGTGGGGGCGAGCGATGTAATATTAAAAAAAACAGCAGGTGAAGGTTTCTTGTACATTTATTCCTCAATCTGTTCCTCAGTAAGTAGAACTAAATACGAGGAGAACGCACCTGAAGGCACACACAGAAAAGAGCCCGACGGCTGACTTACTATGAACCTGAAATGTGATGAAGTCACTGAAACACTTCCTCAGGTCACTGGAAACAATGCAGCTGAAGTTCCTGCTAGCAGAATAACTCGGGGGATTCACACCGGTGTGGTGTGTTGCTCTACAACCTGCAGGATAACGTCATCTGATCAACTTCATGCTGGAGTTCATGTAATAAATAAAAGATGCAGTGATGAATACGCGCTGCAGGGCTCCCGTTCAGCTCCGGAGAACCCAAAATCATTTTACCCCCCCGACCCGACCGCCACCTGCTGCGACCAAACATCCAAAATAAACATTACAGGAAAAAAAGTCAGATTGCAGGTGTGTGCAACAAAGCGTCTCGTGTGATCACAGCCCGCTGAATCACCGGCATGAACTTTCGGTTGCAGCCGTGGAGAGATTATTGACATAAAGACGGACGGCTTTCAGCTGCCATGTGATTAGCTAACGGATGTGCTTTTGTCCGCACAGTTGGCTCGATTAAAAAAAAAGCACACAACCCTCCCTCCCGCCTGCCGCGTGACCCGGGTCAAGCTACTTCTCTCCGGGTTTAATCCGTGTTGTGTGTAAACACGTTAACTGGCAATTAATATGATGATTCCGCTCCAGATGTGCTTGTAAAAGTGGAGTTTTGGATTTGGCAGCCGGCTTTTTTTTCCATTTTTTTTGGGGGGACCCATATGGGCGTGAGCTGCCGAGGCGATATTCCACCTGCTCCCGCCGCCGTTATGTTTCCACACAGGCAAACAAATACCCCAAATGAGAGCCATGGCATTTGGTTTAGCGGCGCTGAGGAGGAGGAGGAGGAGGAGGAGGAGGAGGAAGAGGAGGAGGAGGAGGAGGAGGATTATCCAGACACACCTGGTTAGTACGTGTCGAGACGCGGGCCACAGACTCCCCCGTTGTGCTAATGCCAGCCGGCGATGATGCGATGGTTTCATCAACAGCTGCAACGTTTCCGCGGCGTCGACGCTTTCCTCCGGCGCCCGGTTAAACCCGACAGAACCTCCTCCCTCGTTTCTGGGATCGCGGCCGATCAAAATGATGTAAAACGTGGAAAGAGTCGCCGTCTGCGGCGTCTGCGGCGTCTCGCCTCACACAGACTCTCAGGATCCCTCCAGCAAATTGACCCGAATTGTGCTAAATTACTTCTTCTTTTTCTTTCTACATCGATCCGGCTTATTTTCATGCCGTGTAATTTAATCCTCCCATCACGAGGCCTATATATCATCTTTTGTTTATAAAGAAAACGAGCGATCGATAACACAATAATACGCACTCTCTTCAATCAATGTGAAAACATTATCATTCAAAACGCGGCCTGCGGCCCCGCCCGGCCCCAGATGTGCCGTGGCAGCTGCCGTGCCGGAGGTCCTGTGCTCCTGGCAGCGTGGCGGCATTAGAACCAAGCGAGCGGCTAAATGACACCGAAGAGATCGGGCTCGTGCCGCTCCTCACCGGGTGTCTGTCTCGTCGCGCCTGTCGCCTCGCCGTCGAGGAGCCTGCAGGTCACGGCTGACGTGTTGCGCAACGCCTGCCGAGGCCGATCGGCGGCGTCGAGGTTCTCAACAGGAAGTTCCTCGCAACAAAAACGTTCATCCGGGATTCAGAGCAGCAGCCACACGAGTGTCTGGTCTTTAAGGGGCTACGTCATTTTTTGACTAAAATGGTTTTCTTGCCTAAATCATCTCCTCGTGATACTGGTCACCTCTGGTAAAATCTCCTCCATCCTCAGTTGATCATGTGACTCTACCCCTGCAGTATAACATGCCAAGAGTGAGACTTAGGACATTTTATTTTGCCCAAGTCAAAAGACAATGTGACTTAGGACATTTTACAAGCTGTTCAAGTTGGCATTTTGAAGCTAGCATTTAAGCTAGCGATTTAGTTAGCATTTTTGTCAATGCAAATCTCACTGGAACATAATATTAGTAATCATAACATAATTTGACCGGCATTACAGTAAGCCTGTCTAGGGGCAGCTTGTGCACTAGATTACATTGGTATTAGTTTTTGGTGTTTTCTGAAAAACCTGAAAAAATGACTTATAATTTTAGGAAGGTGACGATATTTATTTCCTCTCTGCAGCCTCATCGCCCACCAGATAAACCGCATGATGGAAACATAAATGTCCTCGGTAGAAAAACACACACATCCTAATGTATTTGTTCTGAATAATCACGGCGGTCCCGAGTCGGTTGCGTCGGTTCCTTCTCTCCTCTCGGCGTGATGAAGAGGAGGAGGAAGAGGAGGAGCAGGTGTACAGCGAGACGCTGATGTTGACTTGACGCCTTCCTCTCGTGTATTGGAACTCATTAAATGTTCATCTCGCTCGTAACAATGAGCCTCGGATGCAGATGTGAGCCTTGACGGCTACTTTAAAGGATCGTGCCGTCATGGCAACAGAGGGAAAGGCGTCGTTATCCATAAGCCACGCCCACAATGTGCAACCGAGAGCTTCAACCATAACGAAGTTATTACAGCGTGTCAAAGGATAATGTTGTGTTGTGCAATGTTGTGCACCTGCATGTCATCATGACAACGATAAGACAAGCTAATGTTAGCGACGTGCTCCTGTCGTTAGCCGTAATACTGCACAGCTCTCTGACCTATCCACATTACACTTTAACAAGTATTATAATTAAACACAGTTGACCTAAAACTTTTATATTAGTAAAAACACTGAAAAGAAGAGAGGAAATAAAAAAGTAAGACATGGAAGTAGTAGTCTAGTGTTTTGGAAGAAATACACGGTGATATTTCATTTGTTTATAAAATAAAATATCCAGTAACATGAAAGTGTCGTTTAGTCATGAAATAAGTAAAGAATATGCACATTTATAAACAAGAGGCTTTACATGGAAACCAACGTTTACAACCATTGCTTTGTGTCCAGAAGGAAATATTTATTAGTTTAAAACAAAAAACATAATTTTTGGACTATCGCTGTTTTGCTTGATTGATTGTAGATTTTTCCGTTTTAGGAAGTTACCGTGCAAACAATGGCGCACGACGACGACGACAGCTTGAAGCGAATGAGAGACAAGTCTCCTCTTTATAAACATCCGCCTTGTGATTTGTGTAAAACGCGACCTCCATTTTGAGAAACGCCGCCGCCGCCATCACCGAGGGCCCATGAAGACACTAAACTACTTAAAAAACGCTGAGCGCGGCACTTGAGGCTTGAATTAGGCATCGCCGGCGAGACGCCAGGCTGCTCGCTGTTCCTCCCACGCGCCGTCATGCGGGGCTCGGTCCTCCGGCCCGGATGGACCGGCGGTCGTGTCCTCGTCCCCCTGAGGGCTGGAGGAGGAGGAGGAGGAGGAAGAGGAGGAGGAGCGGCGCTCTGGCAGACGCCGGCCACAGCCGCCGGGCCTGGCACGAGCGGCCATGTTGGCTCCGGCCGGAGTCGAGTCTTCCAAGAGCTCTGTCTTTTCCGGGGCCGGCCTGAGCGCCCGCATGGGGGCTGGCACGCCGAGCGAGAGGCTGGCAACCCGAAACCCGAACCAACAACAGGAGGTGGAGGCATCCTCCCTCTCTCTCTCTCTCTCTCTTTCTCTCTCTCTCTCTCTCTCTCTCTCTCTCTCTCTCTCTCTCTCTCTCCCGATGATCTGCTCCAAGGACGATTTTCCTCCTCACAGAACTGGCGCCGGCTGCGCTCACACAGCAGCAGCAGCTTTTTCAGACCTTCAGAAGCAACAGAATGAAGCACAAAGCAAAGTGAGGAGGGGAAAGGTTCGATTCCCGTCGCGTAAACCGGCATCCAGGCTAATTAAATTGCATTCATGTTTGAATTCACAGGCTTTCTGTGTGAGAGTCTGCAGTCGGGCCTTGGCCTCGGTGTCTGAGCTGGAAAGCCTTTCTCCACATCTGTTCTGTGCATCATCAGTGTGACATTGTGTCCTCGCTGTTGTTGTTCAACAACATGGACACAATGCTGCCGGCGAGGGTTCATGTTCCTCTTGTCTCTGACAGTTGACTGACAGCTTCTTGTATAACAGCGTTGATCTCATCGCCGTTGTGTTTATTTTCGCTGCCATTCTACGAGCTCATAGCAGATCTGATCTGAACCACAGAAATCTGATTCTTTGGGTTTTTCCATCCAGAGAAACGTCGTCAAAGAGCCGACATATCGACCCGGAGCGGGTCTTGAACCCATGGATGCGTTGATGCCGTACTGTGTTGGTGGTGCAGCATGCAGCAGCTTTTAGACTTTTCTGTTCTCTGCTTGCGGACGACAGCGTCACCCAAAATAAACGCTTCATGGATTGGGCGGGACTTATTAGCGCTCTGTCTCTATTATTAGAAACCCTAATATAGTTAAATATATAGTTAGAAAAGGGCCAAACGAGTTGTGTTTTGGAATTGATTTGCGATGACATTCCGTATGTTTTAAACAATAAATTGAATGAATTGAAAATATGCATTGTCTTTTCAGACTTTTAATTGAAAAAATATAACCAAATCATAATTTGCACATTAGCTGCAACCCAAAAAACTACTTTAGAATTATATCCAATTACGACTACAAAATATCAACAGAAATATTGATCATGTAAGTCACGCACATTGCGTAATGTAATTCTATGATTAATAGTCGTGGGGCAACACTGAAGCAGTAAATATTGTCAAATCAACATGCACTTTGTAGAATGTCTCTGCATATTAGTCATTTTCAAAAAGATCTTTCATGCATAAATGTGAATAATGTTTCATATTTACACGTAATAATCATAATTTAACAATCGCACAGGAAAGCCGGGAGGCTGTGCGTGGCAGTCTTGCTTTTTGCACACAGAAAAAGGTCCTGCAAATATTAAAATTCAACCATTTCTTTCCTCTACATTTCAACGTCTGCAGCAACCTCCTCCTCCGCGTTTCACAGAAACAGTCAAACAAAAATAATCGTTGGTCAAACAGGAAGCAGCGAAGTGATGAAACCATCCAGCACTTCCTGTTTGTCATCAACAGACACGACTCTCTACATCCTCTTACGTCTCTATCGTTTCATATGGATCTCACGCTGTGCTAACGAGCTGGGAGCTGTTCCTGGAGCCGGGGGTTTGAATCCCGGCGCCGTCCTTCAGGCGCCACGTGTCACACCGAGCTGCGCGGATGAACGGTTCCCTGACCGCCTCCCAGCTGATGGGAAAGAAGGAAAACTGTATTTTTAAAGCGGCGACCTTCCCGCAATCCCCATAATTCATGCTGTTTATGAAGTAAATATTTCAGAGAGGTGAGACGACCCTACAGCATGGCAAAGGCCATTAATAATCATAAAAAATATGAACCGCCCTCCGGATGATTAATTGCATGCATTCTGCATAATGCTTTGTTTGCAGTGAGCTTTAAGCAATTTACCATCAGCCCACCAGACTGTCAATGAGACCATGGCTACTTCAAAGGGAGTCTTGTAGCTTTAGCACAAGCTACAAGGCTCACAAGCTACAAGACTCACAAGCTACAAGGCTCACGAACTACAAGGCTCACGAACTACAAGACTCACAAGCTACAAGACTCATGAGCTACAAGACTCACAAGCTACAAGGCTCACGAACTACAAGACTCACAAGCTACAAGGCTCACGAACTACAAGACTCACAAGCTACAAGGCTCACGAGCTACAAGACTCACAAGCTACAAGACTCATGAGCTACAAGACTCACAAGCTACAAGGCTCACGAACTACAAGACTCACCAGCTACAAGACTCACGAACTACAAGACTCACAAGCTACAAGACTCACGAACTACAAGACTCACAAGCTACAAGACTCATGAGCTACAAGACTCACAAGCTACAAGACTCACAAGCTACAAGACTCACAAACTACAAGACTCACGAGCTACAAGACTCACAAGCTACAAGACTCACGAACTACAAGACTCACAAGCTACAAGACTCATGAGCTACAAGACTCACAAGCTACAAGACTCACAAGCTACAAGACTCACAAACTACAAGACTCACGAGCTACAAGACTCACAAGCTACAAGACTCACGAACTACAAGACTCACAAGCTACAAGACTCACAAGCTACAAGACTCACAAACTACAAGACTCACGAGCTACAAGACTCACAAGCTACAAGACTCACGAACTACAAGACTCACAAGCTACAAGACTCATGAGCTACAAGACTCACGAGCTACAAGACTCACAAGCTACAAGACTCATGAGCTACAAGACTCACGAGCTACGAGACTCACAAGCTACAAGACTCACAAACTACAAGACTCACGAGCTACAAGACTCACAAGCTACAAGACTCACAAACTACAAGACTCACGAGCTACAAGACTCACAAGCTACAAGACTCATGAGCTACAAGACTCACGACTCACGAGCTGCAAGACTCACGAGCTACAAGACTCACAAGCTAAAAGACTCACAAGCTTCAGCACGAGCTACAAGACTCACAAGCTACAAGACTCACAAGCTAAAAGACTCACAAGCTACAAGACTCACAAGCTAAAAGACTCACAAGCTACAAGACTCACAAGCTACAAGACTCACAAGCTAAAAGACTCACAAGCTACAAGACTCACAAGCTTCAGCACGAGCTACAAGACTCACGAGTCTCCGTGCATTAATGTAATTCTCTCGTGAGTACAGCTAATTTGCATCGGTAGTCCCTTGACAGATCATATATATTTAAATATTCATACGTTTCATCCAGATAGACTTTGACTGAGTCAATAGTCGATAGTAATACTTCATGTAATCTCCGCCAAACGTCGGCCGAGTAAAGCTGAGCTCTTGGCATCTCCCACCATGCTGCCGCTCCTTCATGTAGTCTGAGGAAGTCTCTCCAATTTGAATGTAATTTTGCTGCAAACTCGCTGAGTCGGGGAAAAGAAAATACGAGTTACGCAACTTGATGTTCTGCCAAAAAACTGTCGGGTTATATTTTCAGTGATTTGTAATTAGGCATCTTTTACAGTTGTGTTTATTTATTTTTCTCCATGTTTTCATGCCAATCCTGTCCCTGAAAAACTTTTATATACTGCTAATGAGCACAGAGAAATACACAAATATCAAGTGTAATACCTCATGGATGTTTAGTTGTTTTCATCCATATGACAAAAAAACATTTTGCAGGGATGAATTTTCAAAGTGGCACACATCTACTGTATATATATTAAATTCAGTGTATGCTATGCTAAGCTAGCAATGTTTTTAGCAATTAATTTGGAGGACGGAGACATCGTCCACAAACCTATGAGCGACGACAACGTCCACGTCTTATACACATCACATCGCACACACACACACACAGACACACACACACAGACACACACACAGACACACACACACACACACACACACACACACACACACACACACAGCGTGCTGTGTATATTTTCTTTCATCGTGGCCTCTGCTGTCATATAATTCAACTCCAACTCACACTTACATCTGCTGGTAAATCTGCAGGATAGTCTTTATGCCACGAAGACGTGTTGTTCCCGAGCAGGAAGCAGGAAATAGGAAGCAGGAAGTAGGAAGCAGGAAATAGGAAGCAGGAAGTAGGAAGCAGGAAATAGGAAGCAGGAATTGTGGGACGGCGCTGAGCCGCAAACACACGAAAGGCCGAGTCTCCGTTTCCTTCACCTCCCAAGTTATCTCTGAGAAGACGAACAGAGAGAAGCAACCTTCCAGCTTCTTCACCGGCGGCGTGCTGCATATCGCATGTGTGACCAATTAAAACGCACAGCTGTTCCCTCGCCCATCTGTTTGAAGCGCTCCGTATTACAGAGCGTTGCGGTGCGCGGATGTGATGTGTCATTCTCACGATGAATCACCGGCTCCTCATTTGTTCTCGTCAGCCCGGTTGCTGTCTGTTTCATCCTCATCCATCTCCGGTCCTCGTGTTCTTCTAACTTTGGACGATTAGACAACAGAGGAAGTTTTTTAGAGAGACAGCTTTATTCTTTTTATTTATTTATTTGAAATGTGATCTTGTGTAACTTTTGAAAGAAGGAATAACTCAATCTGAATTGTAAAAACTAAATGAATTAGCTCAGTTGGTTTTGCTGCTGGCCTGGTATCACCGGTAGCTAACGCTAACGCTAACGCTAACGCTAACGAACCAGATGGATATCGATGTTTAATTAATGCAAGAATCACCCCAAAAAAGACAACAAGCACCCGTTTCATCCATTTACTGACTGTGACTCTTCTGTACTTGTTCTAATGTTCCATTAGCACAGATACAGATGGAATGGTTACTACCTCAATGAAGTAAAACCAGAACACACATGCTTTCAGTCGCTGTAATTCCCTCTGGTTGCCACAAAATTCCATAGCCTCGGCAAGATATCAACCACATTGCATCTTTTTCCAGCACAATAACTTAAATATGACTTACTTATGGATGAACAATACTTGCTTGGTATGTTTTGGTGCATCTGCTTGAGCAGAGCCCCTCTGCTGTGGAACCAGAGGCGTTCAAGGTCCAGGAAGAAAGTTAGGGCATTTTTGCTTTCAGCAGATTTTAAACTACGGTTCACAAAATGTGCACTAAATGAATTACAACAAATATTTAACTTCACTTAATCAAAGTCCAACTTTGCAGAGATACTAACCTATAACCTGTAACCTGTAACCTGTAACCTGCAACCTGTAACCTGCAACCTGCAACCTGTAACCTGCAACCTGTAACCTGTAACCTGCAACCTGTAACCTGTAACCTGTAACCTGTAACCTGCAACCTGTAACCTGCAACCTGTAACCTGCAACCTGCAACCTGTAACCTGTAACCTGCAACCTGCAACCTGCAACCTGTAACCTGTAACCTGCAACCTGCAACCTGCAACCTGCAACCTGTAACCTGCAACCTGCAACCTGTAACCTGCAACCTGCAACCTGCAACCTGTAACCTGTAACCTGCAACCTGCAACCTGTAACCTGCAACCTGCAACCTGTAACCTGTAACCTGCAACCTGTAACCTGTAACCTGTAACCTGTAACCTGCAACCTGCAACCTGTAACCTGTAACCTGTAACCTGTAACCTGCAACCTGTAACCTGTAACCTGCAACCTGCAACCTGCAACCTGTAACCTGTAACCTGTAACCTGTAACCTGTAACCTCACGGCTCGATAGCGCCGTCCTACACGCTATACGACTCAAAGGAGAAACGATCAAACAAATGCACTAATGGAGAGAGGCTCAGGTACCAATTATCTATACAAAGAGGGTTTTATTGTTGCCGCTGAAGCAGAATGCCAATCATTATGCTCTCCAAGCGTCTCCAGCGTGAGGGTTAGACCATCAGGCGCCTTATGGGGAACTCTGACGGTCGTCTCTCACTTCCTTTATGACTTCTCTCTGCAGCAATAGTGACTATACCAACTGATCCCAGCAATATATCTGATGGATCAAACACAGACGGACAGAACTAAGCAAACAAAGGGCTCCTCTGGTGGAACATTGCAAGCGCTGGCAGTCAATAGTCCTATTTGATGTAGATCCCTGAGAGGCCCGACTAACCCACAGCCGGACACAACCCTCCCTCTCTGGACGAACACAATGCATCTCGTGGCCTTGAGGAACAGGAGCCGGCCAGCGAGACATAATGTTTGATTGGAGCGGAGCCGGATCAGATCGTTCCCGTCCAAGTGAGCCACAACCGGGCTGACATTTCCACAGTATTTAATAAAAGCCACTCTTGATTAGCGAGGCCTCGCCGCGATCTTTTTATTTATTCTCGCTGGCAGAAAAGCATTAATTCACAGTAATTAATGAACAAGTGGTGGAGGGCCCGGGAACAGCTGGAAGGGACTTCTTTCCTGCGGCCTGATGAGCTGCTCTCCCTTTCCGAGCTCCCGGTGGCACGTTGGCCGTCGAGTGACCGACGGCCACTAGCTTCACGTTGCAGCGCGAGCTGGACGGAGACGAGAGGGTTGGCTTCCTGAGGCTGCAGCTGGGCAACGCATCCCTGATTCTCTGGAACGATTCAGTGTCTCTCTCTCTCTTTTGCATGGACAATGAGTCGTGTTGTACAAAACAGTACAGGACTGAATACCGACCAAATTATGAATATTATGAATATTATTTAACACTTACATCATAGTCGCCCCCCCCCCAACCCCCCTCAACCCCCCCCCCCCCGCAAGTACCAGTAACGGCAAAACAAAGTATTTCTATAAATTCATACAAGCGGACTAAAAGCGGGAACAAGAGTTTGTTCAGTGAAGGGGAGAAGTGAGTTTAAAGCAAAGCAGGGACTCAGGTGTTCAATGGGTTGTGCTTCAATCAGAGGATCGACGGTTCGATCCCCGGCTCCGCTAGCCCATATCGATGAGTCGTTGGGAAAGACTCTTAACCCCAAATGCCTCGCGTAGTTGTGTGTGAATGTGTGATATCCTGATGTGCAGGTGGAACCGTAGCTCCTCCCACCAGTATATGAATGGGTGAATTATGTCATGTAGTGTTAAAGCGGAAGACTAGACCACGGCTCTACAAGTACGGGTCCGTTTACCAAATGACGAGGAGACAGTTTCCGGTCACCTTGCATGTTTTTGTTCTGCAGCTTTAAAAATTAAAAGAACAGATTATCGTCAAAACTGAGATGAAAGTGTGAAGAAAAGAGAACTAAAAACAATTTCAGTCCCGCCTCAGCAGACGGGTTATGAGTCCGCTTGGAGTCGTTCAAGTTGCCATCCGTCTTATAATAATATGCCCGTTCCAGAGCCCAGATTCTTTTATTGTTATTTCAGTCATTTTGTTTTCTTGCAGCGCTTCTTTCTCTCTCTCCCTCTCTCTCTCTCTCCCTCTCTCTCTCCCTCTCTCTCTCTCTCTCTCTCTCTCCCTCTCTCTCTCTCTCCCTCTCTCTCTCTCTCTCCCTCTCTCTCTCTCTCTCTCCTCTCTCTCTCTCTCGCTCTCTCTCTCTCTCTCCGTCTTTGGCTTTCTCTCCATTCTAGTCACACGGATAAGATGATCTCTTTCATCCATACTTGATCTTTTTCTCTTCCACGTCTTGATCCATGGGAGTGGTGGATGTGGAAGTGGTGACGAGGAAGTGGAAGTGGTGGATGAGGAAATGGAAGTGGTGGATGAGGAAGTTGTGGTGGTGATGAGGAAGTGGAAGTGGTGATGAGGAAGTGAAAGTGGTGACAAGGAAGTGGAAGTGATGATGAGGAAGTGGTGATGAGGAAGCTGTGGTGGTGATGAGAAAGTGGAAGTGGCGATGAGAAAGTGGAAGTGGCGATGAGAAAGTGGAAGTGATAATGAGGAAGTGGTGATGAGGAAGTGGCGATGAGAAAGTGGAAGTGGCGATGAGAAAGTGGAAGTGATAATGCGGAAGTGGTGATGAGGAAGTGGAAGTGGTGACGAGGAAATGGAAGTGGTGACGAGGAAGTGGTGACGAGGAAGTGGTGACGAGGAAGTGGCGACGAGGAAATGGAAGTGGTGACGAGGAAGTGGTGACGAGGAAGCCGTCAGGTGGAAGTTCTCTGTTGACATGGAGCTCAGCGACGCTGTGGAGGATGCAAGTCGTGTTTCTGCCACCGGGTTATTTTTCATTATTAATAAATACAATACAGAATGTTTTGCTCTATAAATACACACGTCTATAAAAATAATTTATTCCATTTAATTGCATTGTTGCTTTTCCCTTTTCTCTTTCTACTTCACACAAATATAAACTGCAATCTCTAGCACAGTAATAAACATCCTGCAATTAAAATCAGAGGCAAGAAAAATCTTATTTATATCTTTCTGCCGATACTTTCAGCTCCAACTTTTTTTAATAGAAGAGCATAAATCAAAAGATAAACACACGAGTTAATTTACTTTACATTTTCACGAGATACATTTCACAGTATAAGCCGGATATATCTTTATTGTACAAAGACTAAAAACTCATCATTGAGCCGCACGTTTACACACACACACACACACACACACACACACACACACACACACACACACACACACACTGGAGTTTATTTAGACCGGATCCCAGACGCTGCTGCCAGCACGACTTACCAAAACACCAAATGTGTTCTAATCAGCTGCTTCAAATAGTCCCGGAGAAGGAAAAGCTCCATCTCTCATCTCTTCCTGTGAGGAACAGACCGAGTGTTCGAGTCCCAATCTGTTCTCTAGTCTTCAGTGGGCTTTGAGCTGGGCGCTGGAGACGGGGAGGTTGTTGGTTTGGTTGTTTTATCGGATTTATTCTGCAAAAACAAAAGTGTACAATCTTAAACATTTTCAGGCAACAGTAACCTTTGTCTACGTAGATATACAACTAACATATTAATTATATTATTTTATTATTATATTATCATTTTATTATTATTTTATTATTGTACTATTATATTGTATTATTATAGTATTACATTATTATATTGATATATTCATTAATTATTATTATTATTTTTCCCTAATTTATAATTATTATTTCTGTCCATTATTGAGACATATTAACTGTGCAACCTTTGAGCAACAATTTAATAATTGAGAGGATTTTGGTTTATGATGATATATATATATACATGTCAGAGGAAAAACAGCTGAAAATATTCACATCTGAGAAGATAAAAGATAAAAAGTGTTTGTCATAATTAATAATTTAAAACAGTTAAATGATTAATTCAATCCCTGTAAATACATTTTCTATTCTTTGGTTAAACGTTTGATTCACAGATTACAAATGATAAACTATTTCTTTCAGCTGCTGAAGCCGAACCATCTGTCTGCTGCAGGTGAACCAGATTTAACCAGATTCAACCAGCAAGCTCTTTTTTTCTTAATGGGGTATATTTTGATTATTATCTCTGAATTCAATAATGAGAAACTCAGTGGGAAAACTTAAATTATGCAGAAGCAATAAAAAAAAAAATACCTCTAAATTTCTAAATGTGTTATTTCTTGCTTGCCTCTAACTGTCCCTGTGCGAGCTATCACGGGAAATCCAATATAATCAACCATTTAAATAACTTCTGAAAACCTCACCAGCGTTTTGCATGAACAGAACTTTCCTGCCACATCCAGACTTGCTGATTTACTGCTGATGCCTTCATAACACTTCATTATAAGAACGAAGGCCGAGCAGCTGCTTCCAGCCTCACCTGAGACGGTCAACAGTCGCTCTGCAGTATTTGGGCGACATTACTGATGATTAGTATTTGTAGACGTGTCGGCGAGCCACGTGCGAGTTTTAGATACTACATTTGGTGGCGCGCCGGCGATTAGATGGCACGCATGATCAAGTTCTGATGGTGTCACGTTTGCAAACGGACAGCATATTTTATTCAACCTTCTGTTCTAATTTGTTTGAATGTATGAATAATGAGGAGAGCCGAGCGGCTGTCTATTGAACCTTGTATTTATGGGCCCGGTGCATTAGAAAGTGCAATTCCTGAATGATAGAGAAACCCATTAAAGTAGTAATAAAATTGCAAATGTCTCCCCTCCTCTGTTTTGCTGCCTTTTCAATATGGGCAGCGGGACGCGTCGCTCTCGCCGACTGTGTGCGAGTCCCCGGCGAACGCATACATAGCAATATGATACGGAAACACATTCCCCAATCCAATTCCTCCCCGCCGCGCCGGTGAAACACTCGGTGAGATCCATCTTTTTCAATTACGCCGAGAGAGGACACGCATTTCTTTAAGCCTGGGAGGAGGAGAGGGAGGTTTTAAGGACAGGTCTCATCCCCAGATCTCAGCTCGCATTAAAATGTATTGGTGCCGTTGGATATTAGAGGAGAATCTGCCGGATTAATCGGCCCGGTGAGGAAATTGTCGTCCGGAGACGCGCACTTACCTACAGGAAGACTGCCGTGATAACGGATTTTAAAAAGCATCGGTGACGCGGACGGTTAAAACGTCTGAGATGTTGGAGAGAAACATTTGTTCAAGAATAATTCCACTTCATTGCAATTTGGGGTCGATCTTTGTCACATACATACAACATTTCTAGTTGTATTGAAAGTACACCTGAGAGGAAACAAACTAAAGGAGTCCAGTGAGTCAAGAAACTCCCACAATCAACCAGAGAGGTTGTAAACAGACTCCTCTGGTTGTATAGAAGTCTATGCTTCATGTATTGAAGCTGCATTCTCTCTCCTGACCACCAGGGGGTGACTCCTCTGGTTGTATAGAAGTCTATGCTTCATGTATTGAAGCTGCGTTCTCTCTCCTGACCACCAGGGGGCGACTCCTCTGGTTGTATAGAAGTCTATATAAATGACTCTACTTCTCTTGATGTATTCCCTCAGTAAACATTGTAAACATGAGTTTATGTCTCAATCTCTAGTTTCAAGTCTTCTTCAATACAGCATGATGTTCATTTAGTACATTATGGTCATTCAGAGTCAAACAGACCGTGAAGCAGGGGACGCTTTAGGGGCGGGGCTACAAGGCGATTGACAGGTCACTACCACAGTCTTGTCCGTGTTTTCGTCTCACAGCTTTAACTTACATACTGGTCACAGTTGTTTCCGTCAGACAGAAGACTGAACCGTTTTCTGGGAGTTTCTTCTTCCTCATCATCTGGCATCTCGTGTTTCTTCAGCGCCGCTAACTTGTTCAACACTCATTTGTATTTATTTTCCGCCAAGTTATCTGGCATATGTGTAGCACCTCCAGAGTTTTATGGGTCTGTCCTTGGGTCTCCTCCCAGTGGGATGTGCCCAGAATACCTCCACGGAGAGGCCGTCCAGGAGGCATCCTAATCAGACGCCGCGAACACCTCCTTTCAATGCCATGCGGCACGCCGCCAGAGCCCCGCCCCCTTTCTGCCTCTCGCCAGCCGCTGAAAGGAACAGATTGTGGACACTTGGAAGTTCAATATTTTAGTCATTATCAAAAACCTCACGGCATAGGCAAGGAGATGTAATGCACGATGATTCTGATGGCCAAAATTACCGCTTAAGACATAAAAATATAAAGGAGCATGGAGCACCTGTAAGCAAAGATGCACAAGTCACCCGCTGATGGCGTCGTCCGTGCTGCATGTGATGGACCGGGAGCTGTGCCGGTAAAGGTTACGGTAGCATGGCGCCCCCCCCATCGCAGCGCACTATAATCAGTCCAGTGTGTGTTCCCGCTGTTTGCTGTGTGATCACTCAAAAGTCCCATTGTGAACGGGGATTGCAAAAACACCGGGGCGGCTGCTGAGTAATGGACAGCGAGGGGTTCCTGTTCCCTAACCCGCCTTCTCCATCACGGGCAGCAACTGCCCTGCAGGCAGGCGCAGTGGGGGAAGGGAGGTGGGTGGGCCAGCGGGGGGAGGGGAGGAGGGGTGAAGGCCTGCGAGCGTTTGATGCCCCTACCTGTGATGCACAGCTGGTCATTTGTTTTTCCTGTATGTGAAGCGCTGCGGCGGCTTTTCTGCTCACATTAACCCGAGATCACTAACGTTAAAAATAGTAACACCATCTCTAACGTCGTTGTGTTAGAGATGGTGTTACACCCTCTATCACTAAAGACGTTTGTATTCTAGGGTTAAAGACATTAGTGTTCTAGGGTTAAAGATGTTAGTGTTCTAGGGTTAAAGACGTTAGTGTTCTAGGGTTAAAGACATTAGTGTTCTAGGGTTAAAGACATTTGTATTCTAGGGTTAAAGACATTAGTGTTCTAGAGTTAAAGATGTTAGTGTTCTAGGGTTAAAGACATTAGTGTTCTAGGGTTAAATATGTTAGTGTTCTAGGGTTAAAGATGTTAGTGTTCTAGGGTTAAAGACATTAGTGTTCTAGGGTTAAAGATGTTAGTGTTCTAGGGTTAAAGACATTAGTGTTCTAGGGTTAAATATGTTAGTGTTCTAGGGTTAAAGACATTAGTGTTCTAGGGTTAAAGACATTAGTGTTCTAGGGTTAAATATGTTAGTGTTCTAGGGTTAAATATGTCAGTGTTCTAGGGTTAAATATGTTAGTGTTCTAGGGTTAAATATGTTAGTGTTCTAGGCTTAAATATGTTAGTGTTCTAGGGTTAAATATGTTAGTGTTCTAGGGTTAAATATGTTAGTGTTCTAGGGTTAAATATGTTAGTGTTCTAGGGTTAAAGATGTTAGTGTTCTAGGGTTAAATATGTTAGTGTTCTAGGGTTAAATATGTCAGTGTTCTAGGGTTAAATATGTTAGTGTTCTAGGGTTAAAGATGTCAGTGTTCTAGGGTTAAATATGTTAGTGTCCTAGGGTTAAAGATGTCAGTGTTCTAGGGTTAAATATGTTAGTATTCTAGGGTTAAAGACATTAGTGTTCTAGGGTTAAAGACATTAGTGTTCTAGGGTTAAAGATGTTAGTGTTCTAGGGTTAAAGATGTTAGTGTTCTAGGGTTAAAGACATTAGTGTTCTAGGGTTAAATATGTTAGTGTTCTAGGGTTAAATATGTTAGTGTTCTAGGGTTAAAGATGTTAGTGTTCTAGGGTTAAATATGTTAGTGTTCTAGGGTTAAATATGTTAGTGTTCTAGGGTTAAATATGTCAGTGTTCTAGGGTTAAATATGTTAGTGTTCTAGGGTTAAAGATGTTAGTGTTCTAGGGTTAAATATGTCAGTGTTCTAGGGTTAAATATGTTAGTGTCCTAGGGTTAAAGATGTCAGTGTTCTAGGGTTAAATATGTTAGTATTCTAGGGTTAAAGACATTAGTGTTCTAGGGTTAAAGACATTAGTGTTCTATCGTTAAAGATGTTAGTGTTCTAGGGTTAAAGATGTTAGTGTTCTAGGGTTAAAGACATTAGTGTTCTAGGGTTAAATATGTTAGTGTTCTAGGGTTAAATATGTTAGTGTTCTAGGGTTAAAGATGTCAGTGTTCTAGGGTTAAAGATGTTAGTGTTCTAGGGTTAAAGATGTTAGTGTTCTAGGGTTAAAGACATTAGTGTTCTAGGGTTAAATATGTTAGTGTTCTAGGGTTAAAGACATTAGTGTTCTAGGGTTAAATATGTTAGTGTTCTAGGGTTAAATATGTTAGTGTTCTAGGGTTAAATATGTTAGTGTTCTAGGTTAAAGATGTCAGTGTTCTAGGGTTAAAGATGTTAGTGTTCTAGGGTTAAATATGTTAGTGTTCTAGGGTTAAAGACATTAGTGTTCTAGGGTTAAATATGTTAGTGTTCTAGGGTTAAAGACATTAGTGTTCTAGGGTTAAATATGTTAGTGTTCTAGGGTTAAATATGTTAGTGTTCTAGGGTTAAATATGTTAGTGTTCTAGGTTAAAGATGTCAGTGTTCTAGGGTTAAAGATGTTAGTGTTCTAGGGTTAAAGACATTAGTGTTCTAGGGTTAAATATGTTAGTGTTCTAGGGTTAAATATGTTAGTGTTCTAGGGTTAAAGACATTAGTGTTCTAGGGTTAAATATGTTAGTGTTCTAGGGTTAAATATGTTAGTGTTCTAGGGTTAAATATGTTTGTATTCTAGGGTTAAAGACATTAGTGTTCTAGGGTTAAATATGTTAGTGTTCTAGGGTTAAATATGTTAGTGTTTTAGGGTTAAAGACATTAGTGTTCTAGGGTTAAATATGTTTGTATTCTAGGGTTAAAGACATTAGTGTTCTAGGGTTAAATATGTTAGTGTTCTAGGGTTAAAGACGTTAGTGTTTTAGGGTTAAAGACGTTAGTGTTCTAGGGTTAAATATGTTAGTGTTCTAGGGTTAAAGACGTTAGTGTTCTAGGGTTAAATATGTTAGTGTTCTAGGGTTAAAGACGTTAGTGTTTTAGGGTTAAAGACATTAGTGTTCTAGGGTTAAATATGTTAGTGTTCTAGGGTTAAAGACGTTAGTGTTCTAGGGTTAAAGACGTTAGTGTTTTAGGGTTAAAGACATTAGTGTTCTAGGGTTAAATATGTTTGTATTCTAGGGTTAAAGACATTAGTGTTCTAGGGTTAAAGATGTCAGTGTTCTAGGGTTAAAGATGTTAGTGTTCTAGGGTTAAAGACATTAGTGTTCTAGGGTTAAATATGTTAGTGTTCTAGGGTTAAATATGTTTGTATTCTAGGGTTAAAGACATTAGTGTTCTAGGGTTAAATATGTTAGTGTTCTAGGGTTAAATATGTTAGTGTTCTAGGGTTAAAGATGTCAGTGTTCTAGGGTTAAAGACATTAGTGTTCTAGGGTTAAATATGTTAGTGTTCTAGGGTTAAATATGTTTGTATTCTAGGGTTAAAGACATTAGTGTTCTAGGGTTAAATATGTTAGTGTTCTAGGGTTAAAGACGTTAGTGTTCTAGGGTTAAAGATGTTAGTGTTCTAGGGTTAAATATGTTAGTGTTCTAGGGTTAAAGACGTTAGTGTTCTAGGGTTAAAGACGTTAGTGTTTTAGGGTTAAAGACATTAGTGTTCTAGGGTTAAATATGTTTGTATTCTAGGGTTAAAGACGTTAGTGTTCTAGGGTTAAAGACATTAGTGTTCTAGGGTTAAAGATGTTAGTGTTCTAGGGTTAAATATGTTAGTGTTCTAGGGTTAAAGACGTTAGTGTTCTAGGGTTAAAGACGTTAGTGTTTTAGGGTTAAAGACATTAGTGTTCTAGGGTTAAATATGTTTGTATTCTAGGGTTAAAGACATTAGTGTTCTAGGGTTAAAGATGTCAGTGTTCTAGGGTTAAAGATGTTAGTGTTCTAGGGTTAAAGACATTAGTGTTCTAGGGTTAAATATGTTAGTGTTCTAGGGTTAAATATGTTTGTATTCTAGGGTTAAAGACATTAGTGTTCTAGGGTTAAATATGTTAGTGTTCTAGGGTTAAAGATGTCAGTGTTCTAGGGTTAAAGACATTAGTGTTCTAGGGTTAAATATGTTAGTGTTCTAGGGTTAAATATGTTTGTATTCTAGGGTTAAAGACATTAGTGTTCTAGGGTTAAAGACGTTAGTGTTTTAGGGTTAAAGATGTTAGTGTTCTAGGGTTAAAGATGTTAGTGTTCTAGGGTTAAATATGTTTGTATTCTAGGGTTAAAGACATTAGTGTTCTAGGGTTAAATATGTTAGTGTTCTAGGGTTAAATATGTTAGTGTTCTAGGGTTAAAGATGTCAGTGTTCTAGGGTTAAATATGTTAGTGTTCTAGGGTTAAATATGTTAGTGTTCTAGGGTTAAAGATGCTCAGGTGGGAGTAAAGCCGGTCTCCTCCTGATCAGGAATCCAGTTCACGTCCCATCCTCCCTCCTTTACTCCCTCCTGACCGACCAGAGGAAGGGAATTACATTTCCCATGGGTGAACTGGCGCTGGGCAACAAGCCCCCACTTGCCCCGTGGTGGGAGGTGTGGGGGTGGGGGATGTGTGTGTGTGGGGGAGGGGGGGGGGGGGGGGGGGGGGGGGGGGGGGGGGTTAAGATAGCCTGTGGGGGTAGATTGAAAAAGTGACAAAATCTTCCCCAAATCAGAGAGGTGACCTCGCCCAGATTGTTTGGCAGATTAAAAGTCAAAGTTTGTGATACTTTTCATTTGTCAGGCTACAGTGATTGATTTGTGCTCTAAACCTCTTTTAAGTGCAGCGGCGTGCCGGGGGGCCGGGGGGCGCGGCGGTGGGGGTAGAGACACAGAGGCTCAACGCCGTCTGCACCCCACGTGTGTGTTTGTTTGTTCCTCTAATATCTGGTGAAATGAAATGAATGGCGAGAGGATTAGTTGACTAATCGATGAGCCGATCGATATCCTTGATAAACACCAACGTCCTTCATCAAACAGTCTCATTCTAGCGTGTGAAGATTAGCTCTTTTCATTCATTTATTTCATAAATTGCTTCTTTTTTCTTTTTGGGGTCAAAACAAGGAATTTGAAGACGTTTTCAGACTCAGCAGCTAGTCGTCGCTTTAAAGGACGATCTCCAAACGTATTCAAGTCATTTACTTGCTTAAAAATAACAACACATTTTCCAAGGCCTGCATATGTAAATCAAAGTAATTATCCGTTATTTAGTTGCACAGTTGATCCAAATTGTTTCGCTGTGAATGTTCAGCGTCCAGATGAGCTGCTCTAATACCTGCGTGTGTTAAAGCGTCGACTCTCCTCATCAACATCCGTCTGAATCCACGAAATCTTTTGTGTAAAGAAGTCCGTTCATTTAAAATAGGGCGAGGCCTCTCGCTCCGTCCTCTGACCCCGCCAAGGTCACCGCCAAGGTCACCGCCAAGGTCACCGCCGGCCTTTTGTTCTGAAACTTTATGAGATGAAAGAATCGCCAACTGAGTGGAGACCTTGGTCTGTGATTGCTTAATACCTTTCTGCTCGATACAAGAGAGAGAGAGGGAGAGAGAGAGAGGGAGAGAGAGAGAGAGAGAGAGAGAGAGAGAGAGAGAGAGGCTCAGTCTCATCTGTGATATTCACAGACTGAGTGACTTGGAGTTGAATATTCCGGATGATTCAGCTGGACGCTGCGATCGGGTTCATCCTCTTTTGTCTAGTTTCTCTCCTGTCGCCACAGACAGGTGTGTGTGTGTGTGGATGGGGTGTGAGTGTGTGTGTGTGTACAGGTGTTTGTGGACAGGTGTGTGTGTGTGTGTGTGTGTACAGGTGTGTGTGCGGCGGGGCTTTTGTTCCTCCTCGCTCGTCGCCGCTCTGTTCCTTCTGTTCCCGACGTCCCCGGTCGGTTCCACACAGAACCGACGATTGTCTGCAGACAAAGGGAACCTCTCCTCCTCCCAGGCGACCGCTCCCATTGAGCCTGCGACGCTGGGAGAACATGCGCTCCGGCATTCAGGCGAGGGAAAGGGCAGCAGTGACAAAAAGGACTTCCCGGCGATGCCACGTGTTGGTTCCTCTTCACAAAGCATAACAATGGATGATTGTCTCTCAGGGACCATCGGAGGAAAGAGTCATCGGACTTGCAGGTTTTTTGGGGGCCCCTAAACTTCCTCCCCATCACTCCCTCCATTTCCCCCCCCCGCTGAGGCGCATCTGGGTCCAGGTGGCCATGATGTCAGCGTGTCGCAGTAACCGCCTTAATGGCTGCAGTCATTCTAACTGACAGGGCGGAGAAACAGACATGGCAGAGCCTCGCTCGCCTCTTTACCGTGAGTTTACCCGCCGCTGTTCCACTGATGAAGAGAGGAAGAGGCCCTATAGCGGCCCTGTAGAGGCTCTGTAGAGGCCCTGTAGAGGCCCTGTAGAGGCTCTGTAGCGGCCCTGTAGAGGCTCTGTAGAGGCTCTGTAGAGGCCCTGTAGAGGCTCTGTAGCGGCCCTGTAGAGGCTCTGTAGAGGCCCTGTAGAGGCTCTGTAGAGGCCCTGTAGAGGCTCTGTAGAGGCCCTGTAGAGGCTCTGTAGAGGCTCTGTAGAGGCTCTGTAGAGGCTCTGCAGAGGCCCTGTAGTGGCCCTGTTGAGGCCCTGTAGAGGCCCTGTAGAGGCTCTGTAGAGGCCCTGTAGAGGCCCTGCAGAGGCCCTGTAGAGGCCCTGTAGAGGCCCTGTAGCGGCCCTGTAGAGGCCCTGTAGAGGCCCTGCAGAGGCCCTGTAGAGGCCCTGTAGAGGCCCTGTAGAGGCCCTGCAGAGGCCCTAGAGAGGCCCTGTAGCGGCCCTAGAGAGGCCCTGTAGAGGCCCTGCAGAAGCCCTAGAGAGGCCCTGTAGCGGCCCTGTAGAGGCCCTGTAGAGGCCCTGCAGAGGCCCTGTAGAGGACCTAGAGAGGCCCTGTAGAGGCCCTGTAGAGGCCCTGTAGAGGCCCTGCAGAGGCCCTGTAGAGGCCCTGTAGAGGCCCTGCAGAGGCCCTGTAGAGGCCCTAGAGAGGCCCTGTAGAGGCCCTGTAGAGGCCTTGTAGAGGCTCTAAAGAGGCCCTGTAGAGGCCCTAGAGAGGCCCTGTAGAGGCCCTAGAGAGGCCTTGTAGAGGCTCTAAAGAGGCCCTGTAGAGGCCCTAGAGAGGCCCTGTAGAGGCTCTAGAGAGGCCCTGTAGAGGCAGTTGGTCTGACACCAGAGAGGCTGCTGAAAGTAGTTAGCTTAGTTTAGTTAAGCTAACTTAGCATGGTTTGGCTGCTGAGAGCAGTTAGCTTAGCGTAGTTAAGCTAACTTAGCACTTAAAGACAGAAGCAGATTTGTTTGAGAGTTTTTGCTCCTGGAAGAAGATGGACAACAACTTGTACAACTTGTGGATTTCTTTTCATACTAAATATTTTATTTCGTTATTTTTTTTACAGCTAACGAGAAATAAATCCCTTGAAAATAAGAAACAATATGAATTCCATCTGGCAAAGAAGGTTCAAAAAGAAGAAGAAGAAGAACAAAATATATATATATAATTCCCAAATCAATGTTTTTATGACGTTTTTTCTTTTCATGGCTGTGGCGCAACGAGGCTGACGTCCAACTTGATCCCAAAAAAACTGCTCAGATTGAAAAGAACAACGTCTGATATCATCTCTACGGCTTCTTTAGACATGTTTAGATTCAATCAACCAACGTGTTAAACTGAGTTTCTCCGAGTTTAATTATTTGAATTCCTGTCCGAGACCTTGCTCTCCGTTCTCTGTGGATTTACTTCTTCCAACATGTTTTTCAAGCAACTATCAATTCAATGAGATTCACCTTAACATAATTTATCCTCTGTCGTTTAGCTCATGTTTTAATGAAGGAATGTTTCCAGATAAAGCAGAACAAGATGTAAACAACAGTCAAGCATTCAGAAGCAGAATCATTAGAATAAAAATAAAAAGACGAGACGAAGACGTGAAGCGCACATTTTTTCAGACGACATGTAAAGAAACTCTCAAAGTGGCATTTTAATGTTTCCATTGAAACGAGACGGTAGAGCCATTTGATCCTCCAACAACAACATATATGATACCCACAATGCCTTTCAGGATATCGGGAAGGCCGGTGCTCTCTGCGCTGGCCGGCGGCTCGATGCCGCCAGCAGCTGTGTTTGTTTAGAGAGAACCAGCTGTTGGCCCACGAGCCAAAAACTTGTAATTGCTGCAGAATAAATGACACACACACACACACACACACACACACACACACACACACACACACACACACACACACACACACACACACACACACACACACACACACACACAGATACCTACAAAATAAAACTATAATAAATGATAAATGTTAGCTTTGGATAATGAGCTGAACTCCAAGATGAGCTCAAGGATTTTTAATTGACAGCGCAGTCGGCTTGTTGTACACACACACACACACACACACACACACACACACACACACACACACACACACGCACACACACACACACACACACTCATCAAATAAATTGGCCGTTGTTTCCGTTGAGCTGCAGGTTTTTTGGTGCGAGAGCTTTCCTTTAAAACTGTTTGTTAGCTAAAGTCTAAAGTTGGAGATAATCTGTTTGCGAGGGCGAGCTGAGGCGCGAGGAGTTCATCTGGAGGGAGGAGGGACGCCATGAGTTACAGCCAGACGTGCACTTATGTTTAATTAACGCGGAGTTCAAGAACCGCCGGCTTCATCCGTTACAGAGACGCAGACGGTAGCTCCTCTAATTGGGAACGAGGAGGAGGAACAATGGCGGCGCTGCTTTCAGGTCACCGTGTTTCAGAGGAACATCCCATCTCCTCTCCGGCGCCGCGTGATTAACTTTGTCACAGCTTCCTTCTCTGCTTTGAGATAATGAGTTTAGAGTTGAAGCTATAATTCCTGTATTTTTAATTTATGCCTTATGATAATAAGATGTTTCCACAAAGTATTATTGCTAGAAATTGACTCGCTCCTCTTCCTCCTCTTCCTCGTTTGGCTGATGTCAACGACTTAGTCCACTCTAAAGGTATTCACACATTTGAGATTTCTCTTTTTTCATGCCATTAATTCCCAATAACTTGTTGATTATATTTTCACACAGAACTGTAAAAAAGTCATAAAAGTCCTGGTAAATAAACGTACATTTTTCTGAGCCTTCGTACCGTTAAGGAATGCATCAACCAATCACGTCGTGAGGAACGGACACGTTCAAAATATACGTTTAGAGTCCAACAACTTTATTTCTCTTTTCTCGACAAAGGCGGCGGAGACCAGACTGGGTTCTTCCTGTCTTACCCGCCACAATAAAAGCTTGGTGAGAACAGTTTGAGACAAAATATTTTCTCATGAAAAATTCAACATACGTTTTTATTTTGTATATTTTTTCCTGACGTTGAAAACACACAAGAGCAGCATCGAACTGCGCCCTGTGTTAAACTGCCGTGCAGCGTCTCTGGAAAGCAGCGGCCAATAGGAAGCCGGAGAATACCTGCAGCCAATCGGTGAGCAGAGTCCTCTGACCTCAAACCCAGCAACAGGAACGTGTGATTAATATTATATTATATATCATAATCACACGGCTCGTACTGGAACTGAACCCATCGCCGACTTGTTTACTGGGAACGATCACAACAACACGGAAAGATATGCTCCCAGATTATCTTTAAGAACGCTTTGAAAAGAAATAAATCATTTCTCCTGCAGTTCCTTTGCAGCGATGATAAAACAATATCAGTATTCAGCCGTTCCCAGAGGTCAGCAGCTGAGGAAATCTGAAATGATAGCCTCAAATGAAAAAGATCGGTCAGTCCCTTTTAGACGAATTCTGATAAAAATGTATGTTACCCAAAGAAATTGGAGATTAAGTGAAGACGTGAGGCCCCCGCGCGGCCCCTTGTTTTAACTTGTCATCTCTGATTTACTCTCGCAGATGGAATATTAAGTACGTTCTTTTAAACACAAGAGGGGGAGAAGAAGAAAAAAACAGTATAGAGAACGGGAATTAATCCGCTCGGCTTTATTTTGATAATGTTTGAGAGCAACGGTTGCCCAAATCCATCAGCGGAGCTGTTCCACTTTCCCTTCCACAGACGAGCCAATTCTTAATCCCAATTCATCTAATTGTACCTCAGAGTGCTAATAAATATTGTTATGAATTATTCAGGCTGTGAGTGGGCTGATGACACAGAAACGGATGCAGTGAGCGGAATTCAAAGCACTTCAAATTGGAAATTGGAAAGTGCACTAAATTCTCTCTCCGAATTTGAATTAATGAAAGTTGCATGGAGAATGAATGGTGCGGGGACGCCACACACACACACACACACACACACACACACACACACACACACACACACACACACACACACACACACACACACACATACACACACCCTGTGATTACTGCACTAATGGGGACGTTAGTGCAACTGTCCAAGGCAAACATCCTGCGGGTTCATGGAGCGCCAGCTGATTTAAAAAAAGGTAAAGTGCCATTAAAACATCTCGCTGTCAATGATGATGAACGCCTCTGTATTAATACGGCGATTACACGTGAAAGTTTGCGCTCTCCGCTTGGGCGACGCCACGACAGAACGACGTCGCTTGAACCGGTCGCTCCACCCGGGCGCTTAAAAAAGGCTCAATGATAGTTTTTTTTCCCGCCGCACCTGACAGTCATTTAAAGTGCCGCTTCATCTTCTGCATGTTTTCAAATGTCATCCATGTTCTGCACAGCTGAGCTTTTTCTTTATTCTCTTCTTACAACTTGCTTCATGGCCGCGGGTCCACAGGGAGCGCCCGGGGATTAGGCTCCGTGGCGGCGTTGTGCCGAGCTCGTCTCGTACGCGGCGCTGTTCCACTACTGAGCTCCGCTAATGGCCCCCGGCTCAGACCGGGGCCTCATTAAAGGCAAACTGACACCAGGAAACGGGGGCCCGGTCGCAGGAGGCGTGATTAGATTCAAAGTTCAGACGAGCCCTCGCTCGGTGTAATTTGCGGGGCTCTCCGGTGAAACGCAAACAAACAAAATGCAAGAGCACTTTAGGAAACAGCCGGCCTTAATTAGCCGGAGAGTCGGGGAAGCGGCGCCGCGGCCTCGGGGCTGGAAGAGGACGAGGGGCGGGGGGATTATTCACTGTGCGCTCCTGTTTGTACGAGCGCTACTTTTCCGGCGGCGGGGAGGTCATTGAAAGCTGATTCAAGGCTGGAATTAAAATGTTCCACAGCTGTTTGGCTGGCCGCTCCAGCCGGACTAATGAGCGCTGGAAGCGGAGGAACATCTCGCCAGTCGGTGACATCCTCACTCCGGACCAGTCGTCTGCATCAAAGTCTGCTTTTTAAACATCTTTCTGACTGAAATGCCACCTGTCGGCGAACCGTATTTACCGTTCAGTATTTACACGGCACGCTCGACATCTGAGGCCGCGTGTCGGATGGTTGTTGGATCCGTGAAGACGGTCTGACCCGAGCAAACGCCGTCAGACGTGGTGAGAAGGCGGTTGGTTTGATCCCATCTCAAGATGGTCTTTAGATAAAACTCATTTTGTTTTGTATTCTAAAGAAACATCACTTTTAAAAAGCAGAGTTTCTGTTTGTTTATTCTTGTTTTGTTGTTGTTTTTTACACAAGATGTTATTGATAATGGATATGCAGCGACAGGAAGTCTCATATTGTGTTTGACAAAACAAAAAAACTGTGTAGGAGCTGTCTGTTGAATCTCATCTCCGTCTGAATATGAATCAACAAATGAAACATAAAACCTGCAGCTCAAACTGCAGCAGACGAGGAAGCAGCTGCAGCATCCTGACGGCGGAGGAATCACAGAATATTCTCCTGAACATGACACGCAGGACTTATGACTCATGTTTCTGTTTCTTCACATTGCAGAGGGGCGTGGTCAGCATCTTCAGCCTAAACAACATGTTGGTTAAAGTTCGGCAACGGTTGAGGTTCTGTCAAATATTAAGAAAATAAACACGTCATGTAATATTTTCATGATATCAAATTTTAAACCAACGTTTATCTCTACTGACCTTAACCAGGCGAGCATAAACAAAACCATAAACACACAGATCATGCTTTAGTTGTTCATCAGTACATTCACTTCTTCTTCTTATTATTAATTATGTGAATAAAAGGCATAATTCAGATGCCATCACATTTAAACTGTATGAAGATATGTTTTAGGAGATAAAGTCGCTTCATGGAGAGGAAGATCTGCTGCAAAGAAAGGCTGTTTTTGGCATATTTACATTTTTCCATGTGCAGAATGAGATAGGTTCAGCATCTGAGGAGCACGATCAAACGATGCTCGTGGGGCGTGTCTTCAGGGACTCGGGTGACGAAGGAAGTCCTGCGACAAACAAACAAACAAACCAGAAAGAAGACTTCCGTGAAGCCCGGCCTGTCGGCGATCAAGCGATCGTCCAATGAGCTCGCGGCGCTGCTGCCGTGTGATTGGACCGGTGTGACGGTCTGAGGTCCTCCATGTCGGGATGCAGCTTCATGGTGACTGATGACAGGATGCAAACTCCCTCCGTCTCCGTCTCCGTCTGCAGCATCTGTACTTATTCAACACTTTTTGATAAAGTGTGGTAATATTTATATTTCCTCTGCTGGGAGCAGCGTCAGTAAACATTATCATAGACGCAGCGCGATAGCTAATCTGATGGATGGATCACGCATGAGTTATGGCGACACGTGAATGATGGATCGGGTTAATATCTTCTCTCCCTTCTAAGAAAGACAGCGGCACTCCCACACTTATGTTGCTTCCACCAGTTAACTTCCATTTATCATCACATTTGTCAGAATATGTTCACTAGATGTGTTTTTTCTTTTCTCACTTTCCTCGCTCCATAAAGTTCCTCCAGTGATGATTTGCAGCCGTTAGGTAATCAGATTTAAGCAAAACAATAAAATAATTTTCAACCCTTTAACGCTCAAGCTTTAAAATTGTCCTTTTAGGCCAGCTGTCAGTGGGAAGAGGGAAGGGAGTGTGTGTGTGTGTGTGTGTGTGTGTGTGTGTGTGTGTGTGTGTGTGTGTGTGTGTGTGTGTGTGTGTGTGTGTGTGTGTGTGTGTGTGTGTGTGTGTGTGACGTTTCTGGACGCACGAAGCCGACGGTGCATTTTATGTGAAACTCATCAAAGTGAAACAATGTGTCGAGCTTCATTCATTCGGTTTGTTTGTATGTTTGATCTCTGTGGACGGATCTTCTGAGAGGCCATATTTAATAAAAACATTGAAGCATGCAATCATGTATATTCACTTCAGTACGTATCACTTCAATATGCACATTTAAATCAACATTTTAATGCTGCTTAGCTTCTTTCTTTGACTCGTCTTTTCATTGTTGAGTCAAAAAGTCAACATTTCTTGGGGAAAAAGACAGATGCAATTATTTTCAAAATCCCAAACGTGTTTTTATTTCATACAATATTCTTCTTTGTTGCCGTTTAGTTTTTCAAATGCAACATTCTCACCGGCCTCTGGAGAGAAATGTGCAATAAAAGTTGGTATTAAGCACAAAATCAAGGGGATTTCAGTCACGACATTGGGCAACAATAATGAAAGAGGGGTAAGAGGGTAAAAGAGGGGAGAACGCAACTGGATCAAGCAACGGGAGAAAGCAACAGGAGAAAGTAACTGGAGAAAGCAAGTGGAGAAAGCAACTGGAGAAAGCAACGGGAGAAAGCAACTTGAGAAAGTAACTGGAGAAAGTAACTGGAGAAAGCAACTGGAGAAAGCAACTGGAGAAAGCAACGGGAGAAAGTAACTGGAGAAAGCAACGGGAGAAAGTAACTGGAGAAAGCAACTGGAGAAAGCAACTGGAGAAAGCAACGGGAGAAAGTAACTGGAGAAAGTAACTGGAGAAAGCAACTTGAGAAAGCAACCAGAGAAAGCAACGGGAGAAAGCAACGGGAGAAAGCAACCGGAGAAAGCAACGGGAGAAAGCAACCGGAGAAAGCAACCGGAGAAAGCAACCGGAGAAAGCAACTGGAGAAAGCAACGGGAGAAAGCAACCAGAGAAAGCAACGGGAGAAAGCAACGGGAGAAAGCAACCGGAGAAAGCAACCAGAGAAAGCAACGGGAGAAAGCAACCGGAGAAAGCAACGGGAGAAAGCAACGGGAGAAAGCAACCGGAGAAAGCAACGGGAGAAAGCAACGGGAGAAAGCAACCAGAGAAAGCAACCAGAGAAAGCAACCGGAGAAAGCAACCGGAGAAAGCAACGGGAGAAAGCAACCGGAGAAAGCAACGGGAGAAAGCAACCGGAGAAAGCAACGGGAGAAAGCAACGGGAGAAAGCAACCAGAGAAAGCAACCAGAGAAAGCAACCGGAGAAAGCAACCGGAGAAAGCAACCGGAGAAAGCAACCGGAGAAAGCAACGGTCCGACCGCAGCCGGGCCATTCAGCACCAAGGAGAGCGACTTTGAGGTCGATGTTGTCGTGTAGGATGTTGTGCTTTTCCACGAAAGAGGAAAGAATATAAACCGTGAAACTGCGATGATGTCATAAGGACGCTACGTTATTGCATCAGGACGAAGTGACAAACGACTCAAATGAAGTGGTTATGAAAACAGCAGTTTATGAATGAAAAGCACATCGATGGAATACTGCGAGACAGAAGTGAATTTGAATGGAAATGGTAGCGATGCTCTTGATTATTTACAGAACATCGTCTTGTTTCTGCTGTAAACAACAACATTATGTAATTCAAGTCTTTTTTTTAGCCTTTTCCCAAAAAGAAAGGCGCTCCTCCGTGAAGCCGTCGGGTCGCAGCTCCGTGATGAACCGGCAGCAGCAGCAGAGTGAACTTCATGCATCTCCGAGATCAACGTGGCCTCCGCTGTTGCCAGGCAACACAATATGAAGACTGCGGCGCGTGTGTGTGTGAATTTAATCCTTTTGATTTCTAATTCTTTCCAAAAAACGACTAAATATAAATCTGTGAGGACGGGAACCCGAAAAGGAGGATTTTTTATTTTTTGTATTGGGTTCTGGGTCCCTGTTTGTGTTTGTAAAGTTTATCGGTTAAATTAAAGTGTTTTTTAAAGAATATCATTATTGGCATTCTGAGATCATATCCAGCTCATGGAGGAGTGTGAAGATGCAAAGTTCATATCCAGAGTCGCTCGAGGGTTTGAGGAATAAAACAAACACCCCAAAAAAGAAAAACTGGCAGAAAACGAATCGTGTCAGAACCGTTTCCTCTTCCCTTCAGATTCCCGTCTCCTGCCTCCGACGGTGCTAAAGCAGCGGCCGAGTCAGTGTGTGTGTGTGTGTGTGTGTGTGTGTGTGTGTGTGTGTGAGAGTGATGGGGTTACACCGAGTAACTGTGAGGAAGTGCATCATTCCCAATGCGAGCCAGCAGGCCTACACGGACACTCCCAGTGTCCCGTGTGCCGCGTCCCATGTGCCATGTGCCGCGTGCCATGTGCTGCGTCCCATGGGCCATGTGCCGCGTCCAGTGTCCCATGTGCTGCGTCCCATGTGCCGCGTGCCATGTCCCGTGTGCTGCGTCCCATGTGCCATGTGCCGCGTCCAGTGTCCCATGTGCCGCGTCCAGTGTCCCATGTGCCGCGTCCCATGTGCCGCGTGCCGTGTGCCGCGTGCCGTGTGCCGCGTGCCGTGTGCCGCGGGCCGTGTGCCGTAGGCCGTGTGCCGTGCGGTCGCTTCCACGCTGCTCTTCCCTGGTACGCATCCACACCTCCACTAAACAGCAGCGCAGCGAGCAAACAGGCCTCAGAGTGAAGTTACACAACGCCGGCACGCGGTGTGTTTGCACACGGGGCGCTCTGTTTACCGTGCACATGTACAGTATACAAATATATATTAATACACACACACACGGCACCTCATAGAGCGTGTTAGGACACACACACACACACACACACACACACTGGTGTCAGGCACTCAGAGTAGGAGGACAGGCTCCTTCCTGTCACTGTTTGGTGGATCCGGGCCTCGTTGCGGCACAAAGGGCCTCCTACCTTCCCGCAGGCCGACGCCCACAGGCCGGCGCTACCCGGCCGGTTCCCTCCCACCAGGAAGCCGGTCATGAGTCACCGGCTCCTGCCGGAGGTTTTTTTCCCACAGTGTCAGCGGCTGCCGGAGCTAAACCGGCTAATGGAGGACGCAGAGGTCACTGTCACCGCTGCTTTCTTTCTGTCTCCGGCTTCACTCCCACGGTGCAGAGTTTGGTTTTCTTCTGGCAGAGACGAGCCTCACTTTCCTGATGTGCCTTCTGCTCGGCTTCCTCGGAAGCAATTCCTTTTTCTACCTGCAAAATAATCCACTGGCAAAAAAAGAAGAGAAAGTCTCGCTGACAGGAATGCTCTGTCGGCTCTGGGAGAGAAAGAACTCAGTAGTTGAGGTAAACTTTAATGTGAGCACCTAATAACCACTTTCACTGAGAGCATTTCACTCAGGGACCTTCACTGCTAAAAGATATGAAACTGCTTCATTATAACTTCTCTTTCTCTACATTTATATCTGGCTAAAAGCAGTTTTTGGAAGATTTTTCTTCCTCAACTAATGATCAACTAATTCTGACCTCTGAACTCCGTCGGGCCTTTTTCTGAGACTCCGGTTTGGTGTTTAGCTCGGAGGCCTTTTTCACACTTTGGCACATTTTGGCTGGTCGGAAAAGTAGAAAAGAAAATGACGACTGTTCCTCCACACCTCCCAAAAATGACATTCGACACGTCGCTAAATATTGATAATATGAGATGAGATGTGTGTGAACCTTCCATAACAAGTTAAGAAAGTGGACGCCCCACAGTGTCGGCCCCTTGGCTTTATAAAAATACAAATCAAAAAGGTAATTAATACAGTTCCGCATTCTCTCCCATGCATTTGCATTAATGGGCCGAGTAACAAGACAGGCGGCTGTTAGAGTTGAGGTATGAACCGGTCCACGTCCCGGTGAGCGCCGCCTCCGCTGAGCACGCGGGGGGCCTCCGGGGGCCGCGAGGCGATGCCAGGGCGCCGCAATGAGTCCGGACAGAATCGATAGACATCAGCTGGTGATTGATGGCGAGGCCGCGGCTCCGTGCTTTCTGGGTCGTGATGGAGTAAGATGCACATTAACGTCTTCTTCAACAGAAATGCAAAAACACAAACGAGGCTCTCGGGGGGGGGGGGAGGGACTGTCGCCTAGTTTTTTTCCGCGGCGCGCTTGATTGGGCTCCGTGCCGTCGTCCTCGTGGTCCGTCGGCTAACTGCGGCGCCATGGGGCCTCCGGGCGACTTAAGACCACACGGCAGCTCGAGTTCCTCATTACGCCGGTTTCCTTTATAAGAAGCAGCGAGCAGCTATTTCCAGTCGAGAAAAATAACAAACATGTGCATTATAATGTAGGACGGCGTGCTGTGTGTGTATATAAATATATATATACATATATATATATATATATGTATATATATGTATATATATATATATGTATATATATATTTATATATATGCCGTATACGTGGTGTAGGAGCCTCAGGCGATGCGGCACAGGCCTCGGGTCAGAGCGGCGCTCGTAACGCAGTCACACCGACACACGTGTGTCAGGCGGGTCGGCGGGGAGGAAGAGGAAGATAATGAAGAGGAAGATAATGAAGAGGAAGAAAATGAAGTAAATGAAGGGAAAGGCTTCGGCGCTGCTCGGCTGTGAGCCGGCGGGAGAGAGGCAGGAGATCTATAAATATTTCCCGTGCATTGTGTCAGAAGCGGTGTAATTGCAGCCCCTTAAATCCGCGGGGTGTCCGGCGCTGATGAAGCGCCGCTCCTCCTGCCGGCCACCAGGGGTCAGCGGCCCGGGGATCACGCCGGATGATTTAAGGGCCGGCGGCGCCGGTTAATAGTTAATGAGAGCGAGTCGTTCGGGGGCTTCCAGGGGGAGAGGGCTGATCGCTTTGTTAAATAAAGATGGCCGACCCGTCATCCTCATGCACAGGAAACCAACACGACGGACTCACGCCCTCGTGTTGCCTAACTCTTCTCCACAGAGCAGATTTACAGCCGTCCTCCTCTTGTCCTGTAGACGCTTTACCTTCGTGGTGCTTTGCATGATGGGTAAAGCGGCTTCTCCCTCTGGTTCAGAAGCTGCTCGTTGGTTCTTTGCAGTCCACGCTGGCCGTGTGGCCGAGTGCTTCCCACCAGAGGAGGACGCAACCCGTCCGGCCCACCTCGCTCTTCACGGTGTGTGTGTGTGTGTGTGTGTGTGTGTGTGTGTGTGTGTGTGTGTGTGTGTGCCTCTCTCTGGCTGTGAGAGGAAGAAGACAGAGATTGGGTGAGAGCTGCAGAGAGCCTCTCCAGGGTTTAGAGAGAATGCTCATTAAGGCTCCTATAGCAGAGCCGGCTCATTCCTCACAGTCCCAGCGGCCGCTTCCTCTCTCTCTCTCTCTCTCTCTCTCTCTCTCTCTCTCTCTCTCTCTCTCTCTCTCTCTCTCTGCTGTCCTCTATTTCTGTCTCTTCATCTCTCTCTCTCTCTCCTCCGCCTGCCATTCAGATGCGTTGACATGACGGCTCTGCACCTCGGCAAAATTAGAAAACATGGCGAAGACGATCCGGCTGAAATAGAACCTGAAGCGTGTCGTTGTGTTCACCTGTGTGAGCGCTACAGGTGTGCATGTTCACCTGTAGAGAGCTACAGGTGTGCATGTTCACCTGTAGAGAGCTACAGGTGTGCATGTTCACCTGTGTGAGCGCTGCAGGTGTGCATGTTCACCTGTGTGAGCGCTACAGGTGTGCATGTTCACCTGTGTGAGCGCTACAGGTGTGCATGTTCACCTGTGTGAGCGCTGCAGGTGTGCATGTTCACCTGTAGAGAGCTACAGGTGTGCATGCACACCTGCAGCGCTCACACAGGTGTGCATGTTCACCTGTGTGAGCGCTGCAGGTGTGCATGTTCACCTGTCTGAGCGCTACAGGTGTGTCTAAAGTTAAGGAGACAGTTTTACGTTGAACTCTTTGAGCGCTCGTCTCTCTTTTCCTCATTTCCTGTTTGAAGTTAACGAGGTTCCTGCGTTATTGCAGAAGTTTCTCGTGCAGCAGCTTTAAGGAGAGCGGAGTTGTTTTATCTTTTTTATTATTATTTTATTAATAAACCCCCTGAAGAGAGCAGAACCCACCAGTTCATCCTGCTATCGGAGACAGATAACACCTCCATGCTGCAGAGATTAGTCCACCTGGAAACACTCAGAACACAAAGTACTTCACCTGCAGAGCTTATTACTTCATTATGAACACAGAAGGTGTGTTTTATGTCATGCAGCAGTACACGTTGTCTGTGGACACAAACTCTGTGTGAGGCTCCGGAGGTCTGGAGTATTTATTCTGCAGAGCAATAGATTATTATTATTATAATAAGAGACACGTCACTAAGAACAGTGGGGGCCACGCTGACATTTATGTCACCGCATGTATTGTATAATTATGTTAAATATATTATATAGACAGTAGAAACACACAAGTGTTGTTGTTAGAATGAACTCATGAAAGTCACAGCTAGTTGTATCTTTGATTATCAAATTGTGTGACGCCAATAATTTAATGTGAAATGTATGTTTGTTAATCCCACTGCAAGCACACGTGTGTGTGTGTGTGTGTGTGTGTGTGTGTGTGTGTGTGTGTGTGTGTGTTTGCGGGCCCCGTCGGCGTCGGGAGCGTTATCCACCTCCACCCCTGCATCTGTATAACGGCCACGCCGTGTGATCGATGGCCTGTGTACCTGTGCAGCCCAGCAGCTACAAAGCCACACACACACACACACACACACACACACACACACACACGTGGATCCATCAGCATGACTCGAGTCCAGGAGATTCATCCTCAGCTCCACATGCTTCTTCTTCTCCTGCGAGCATATTGTTTTCAGGCTTTCACATAACAGAGACAAGTTTGATAAAACAGGGATTATAGTTTTCATCAGCAATACTCTGTTTTATCAAACTTTATGTTTTGTCCAATCCGACACTTCAAACCTTCAGACGTACGCTTCAAACTACGGCGCTCTACTTTTGGTCGTGTCTTTTCAAAATAAAAGTACATTTTCACAGGAGACGTACGGTTTCCGCTCATTACTTGCCTTCAGTCTCTTTTCAAAATAAAAGTCCTACGCATAGGTTAACGTAGGCTTTAGCTTTGGCTACACACCCAAAATACTTGGTTAGCTTCAAACCAAGTAAATAAAGTCCAAATAAACAACATTTTTGTCATCACTTTTTGAAAATATTGAGCGAGACTTTGAGAAACATTCTGTACGGATCGTAAAAAGCATTCCTGAACCAACAAACTTTGATCCATAATGCAGGCTTGATGCTGCATTTCTCCAATTGTTCATCGTGTGACCCTTTTTATTCATGCATTCCTGTTTGCTTTAGAAAAACACGGCCAAAGTATTTCAAATAAATGCCACGTTCATCATGTTTCACCCTCGCTGCTGAGTTAGTTCCTCACATGTCCAGCAGTTACTTCATAATGCATTCATGACCGAGGCCTTGGCATAAGCAGCTCTAAAAAGCATTCCTCTGTCGTGAACACGTTGCGCTTCGTGTTGTGAACGCAGCTGAGGAAGAAGTGCAGGTCGAAGACATTTAAACATTTGTTGAGGAAAAGAGTTTCCCTTCAGCTTGAGAGGTTCTTGTGAGTTCATGTTGTTGTGAAAGGATTCTAGTGGCACTGCGGTAGATATAAATATATACCGTAAAAGTCGGGTTACAAGCCGCTCCTACCTCCGGTCACTGTCACCGCTAGCTAGCGCTGCTGCTAGCTAGCGCTGCTGCTGCTACTGCCCGCGTCCCCTCTGCCCAAGTCGGGTGTCAAGCCTGGTCCCGCTACCTTCGGTGCTAGTGGAAGTTAGCGGAGAGCTAACGGAAGTTAGCTGGGAAGTAACGGAGCGCCAGCAGGAGCCCCAGCTGGCTACAGCGGGGAGCTAACGGGGACACTGACCGAAGGTAGTAGCGGCTCGTAGCACGACTTTTACGGGATACATATATTCAGTATATTTCCTGTCCACGTTCCTCCATAAACAAAATCTGCTGCTTGATCTTTTGAAAACTCCCCGTTTGTCCTTTGGAGCCAAGGTCAGCCTGAGATCCGTCAACAAGCTTCTGAAGTCTTCGTCGCTCGGCTCTTGAAGACGAGGAGACGGAGCTCGTCTTTAAATGAAGGAGATGAAGGAGGAGCGGCTCACAGGAGCAGTTCAGCGTGTTGATGAGCGAGGAGCCCGGCAGACCGGGGGCTCGATACCGGCACGGGTCGCCCGGAGGGAGCTGGGTCGCTGCCCGGGGAAATTGACTTGCCAAAACAAAAAGAAAGAAAAGATGAATCTCTCTTTCTATCGTTTTTCTTCTTCACCGTCTTTCAAACTTTTGTGGAGTTAAAAAAAGAAACCTGAGCGGATAAAGGACTCTTCTTCACTGGAGACTAATGATGCGGCTCAGTGGTGGGAGAGGAGGAGACTTTGTCTTTCGCCTGCTCGTCTCACCTCCTGGCCTCGCCTCCTCTCGCCTCCTCTCGTCTCCTTCTCTCGCCTCCTCCTCTTGTTTCTTTGTCTCAACTTCTAGTCTCACCTCCTGGTCTTGTCTCCTTGTCTCGCCTCCTGGTCGTACCTCCTCCTCTTGCCTCCTCGTCTCGCCTCCTTGTCTCACCTCCTTGTCTCGCCTCCTTGTCTCGCCTCCTGGTCTCGCCTCCTCATCTCGCCTCCTCATCTCGCCTCCTCGCCTCGCCTCCTCATCTTGCCTCCTCGTCTCTCGCCTCCTCGTCTTCTCTCCTCCTCGTCTCTCGCCTCCTCTCTCTCCTCCTCTCTCTCCTCCTCTCTCGCCTCCTCTCTCTCCTCCTTGTCTCGCCTCCTCTCTCTCCTCCTTGTCTCTCCTCCTCTCTCTCTTCCTCTCTCTCCTCCTCTCTCCTCCTCTCTCTCCTCCTCTCTCTCCTCCTCTCTCTCCTCCTCTCTCCTCCTCTCTCTCCTCCTCTCTCTCCTCCTCTCTCTCCAGTAGCGGTGTCCGTTAGTTTAAGTCCTCCAGGTCTTCAGGGAGAACCTCCATCTCTGCAACACATATCTGGAGCATCGACACGATTATAAACTAAAGGTCGTGTGGAAATCTCTGCAAAGCTCCGTGTCCTCCGTGTTCTCCGTGTTCTCCGTGTTCTCCGTGTTCTCCGTGTTCTCCGTGTTCTCCTTCCTCTCCACTTGACTTTGTCTCCATTAAAGCCGCCGCCGCCGCTTTAAAGCTGTAAACCTTTGTGCAAATTCTCCTGCATTATTTACTGAATTGCCGTTGTGACCATCAGAGGAAAAAGAACTCAACGAGAGAACGAGGTGTGCTCTCTCTCTCTCTCTCGCTCTCTCTCTCTCTCTCTCTCTCTCTCTCTCTCTCTCTCTCTCTCTCTCTCTCTTCCATCCAAGCACAACCTGATGTGACTTGATTTGATTTGAGCGCTGCCACTTGCGGTTTGAACGCGGTAAGCAGGACTTATTTGCTCGGAGAGACGAGGGCCTCACCGGCCCGGAGGTTTTGATGAGTTTCCACACAACAAAAAAACAAAAAACCTAACTTTGCTTTATTCAAACGCAGCTCATGACCACAAAGAGTCCAACACTCATCCCGACTGAAGGGATCTGGAGCGGGGCGCCTTCATGTGAGGCGCCCCGCTCTGAGCCCAGTGACGTCCCCTTGGGGCGCCGCTGGATCAGATGGGGGATTTGTGCTGCAGCTTCTCAGGGATCTGAGATGCAGAGTGTACACTTCTTTTTCCTCAAGGAGGAAATCCCAGATTCCCGCCGCATTGGTGCTCCATTTCTGCCTGATTGTACCGTTTAAAGCCCTCCTCTTCTTACTTGCGCCCCGCAGTCCGTTTAGTGAGCTAACGGTAAACGTGTTCACCACATCCGCTCCTTTCACCGGGTCACACACACTTCAGGGCCTCCCCCCTCCGGCGCTCGGGCCCGAGGTCGGCACACCATCCTCTCTTGGCTCGAAAAGAAGAAGAAGAACCTGGTGGAAAAGTAAAAAAAAAAAGAAATAGAATTGAAGAGCAGATGTTTAGCAGCGCGGCAGATGTTCTCACGTCAGCAGCAGAGAGAGCGCTCTCTTCTTTACAGGAGCTGATGTGAGAGCGCACGGCTACCTCTGCATGTGTGTGTGTGTGTGTGTGTGTGTGTGTGTGTGTGTGTGAGCCCCCGAAACCAAGCGGCTCCCCGCCTGTCCCGTCCCCCTCCAGAGGGTCATTCAGCCTCTCGCCCGGCTTCTAATCCCCGCCTGTCCGGGGGAGATAGAGCGGGCGGCGGCGGCGGCGGCGGCGGACCCGGGGCGCCGCAAACACAATCACCGGCCTTTTTCACAGACACTTACCGGGGCTTTGCGCTTGTTCAACAAGGCAGAGCGCGGCAGGAGGGATCAATTTAATGCCGGGCCGGACTGGAACGGAACGACGGTAAATAAATAAGCAACGACAGCGAGGACTGCGGCGCCATTTGTGCCTCGGCCGTCCACTTTCCCTCCGCCTCTCCTCCTCCTCCTCCTCCTCCTACACCATCCGGTTTCCTGCCTCGGCAGCATATGCATGTATATATATATATATGTATATATATATATACATATATATATATATATATATATATATATATATATATATATATATATATATACATATATATATATATATATATGTATATGTATATATATGTTTATATATATTTACACACAAGCTGCAGAGAGAGAGCATCCCCGCCTCCTCCCTCTCATCTGGGAGTGTTATTTTAATAAATCACTTCTGCCATTGCCTGCTACATTAATTCCCCGGCCCGGAGCGCCGTGTTGCCACTAGCAGCGATCTGCATCAGGCGCTAAATGATGTGGGGGATCCCCGGTGAGGGAGCAGAGGCTCCCGGAGCCTCCCTCCGTCTCAGCCTCGGCGGTTTTGGCTCTCACCCGGCGCCGGCTCTCTGCAGACATCATAATCAGAGGAGAGCCAATGCCCCCCATGCACATACCAATGAGACGCACACACACACACATGTAGCCACGAGGGAAGTCACCTGACGCTCGCTCTGCAGACACCATAGCACCTCGCCTGGCTCCATTACGCCTCCTCGCTCTGGGGCTTCATCACACGGTGTGAGCGCCGCGTGACTCTTTCTCCGGGGAGAGTTTTTCCTTTTCTGTGTGAATCCAAGTCATGCGGCAGTTTAACCCACATCTTCCTCAACCCTCTCCCCGCTTCGTCGACGCCGTACACGCGGCTGAGCGGCAACGCTGTCGATGGGAGTATCCGTCTCCACTGGGTCTTCCCTCGCGCCGCTACGCAGCTACTTTCCTTTCTCTAAACATCATAACTCCTCAGACGGAGGCGAGGTTTCCATTGGTATGCACAGACGACACCGGCGGATTCACCGCCTCCCAGAATGCCGCTGGGAGATTACACCCTTCCCGTAAATAGAGCGCTGGGTGTGCGGCGGCGGCGGCGGGAACGCGGCAGCCGGACGGCGAGCACAAACTCAAGGACTGCTGCAAATACAGTAATCTCTCATGCCTTTCTGCTTTGGGGGGTTTTGGCCCCTTTATTTCCCGCGGGGACTTAGAAATGGCCGCGCTGGAAATCCGGCTGGACGATTGTCGGCGAGCGACCGCCGGAGCGTTGCAGAGCGTTGCAGAGCGTTGCAGAGCGTTGCAGGACTATAAACTGCAAACAGAATCTGGTGGACTTCAGAAAAAAAGAGGGAACGCAAGAGAAGTCAGAGAGAGAAAAGACAGAGTCGCTCACACAGAACGCCTGCACCTTCAAGCCCTGATCAGGGCCCACAGGAGGGAAGATTGCCCTGCACTTATTTGCTTATCGCTCAAACATTAAGCCAGTTCATCAATAAATTATTCATTGTCTGTTTATATCAAATCTTATGCACAAGTTGAAGCAGCGGCGTCTGCATGCAGATCAAATCATAAATGGAAAAGCAGCTCTTCTGGAGGGGATTACTGGAGACAAAAAGCTGAATGACGGCAAGCGGGAGGTGATTTGAAGGAGTGTAAGGACTCGCTGTTGCTATGACACGCGGTGGAAGCGCTAGACAGGAAGTAGCGTGGCGGGTTTTATCAACACGCCTCGCGTTATGAATGAGTGAATGTGAAATTAAAGTGCATCCCCAGAAGGGTTTCTTTTTGTTTTTTACTTTCTAAGAAGAAGTTCTTGGCAGTTTAATGAAAACATCTCATGGTCATTTCCAGTTTTCATCATCGAGCACACACACACACACTCACACACACACACACACACACACACACACACACACACACACACACACACACACACACTCTCGTCTTACTGGTGCATTACTCTGACCCATTAAAACCGCATCTGTGCATTTTTGACTTAATATGGACACGGAGGGCTGTCTTAATTAATAAGCAGGCATCCACCAAACTAATCTGCCGGTGTTGTGAAGTCTGTCCTTTCCATTAAGTGGGACTCGCATTATCTCCTAATCAAATTAGTCACTTAATTGTGGCCCTCCCTTGATGGATCCCATGAAAAAAAAGAAAAGAAGCGGCG
>NC_136605.1:22370658-22410658 GCF_910589615.1 Taurulus bubalis
GGCATGTGTCTGAGCCATATGAAGAGTGGGTGTACGCTGTGTGTGTGTGTGTGTGTGTGTGTGTGTGTGTGTGTGTGGGCTGAGATGGATAGGCCCTGTGCCCTCGCCGCTACGCCGTGGCTAATGGGCACGCAGGTCAGCGGGGATGGACACGCATCCGGCTGTGCGGAGATGTCACCGACACCAGAGTCACGAGCAAACACACAAATCTTTTTTAAGAGAGAGAGAGAGGGAGAGGAAAAAAAAGAAGCATATTGGGCCAACAAAAAAAACCCCGCTCGCAACACACACTTTGGCAGATTCATTTGGCAGAGTAAAAGGGATTGATCTGAGCGTGGCAATTAGGCAAATTTCAGAACTAAGCATCTGGCGAGGCGCGAACGCTTCGCCTGGCAGAGGATTACCATTTTAGTTCCATTTTGAGACGACGCAGCCCAGAATGTGTTATTTCAGAACGCTCCGGCGACTCGGGCACACGCGGAAAAAACACACGCGGAAAAAACACGCGGAAAAAACACGCGGAAAAAACACGCGGAAAAAAACACACGCAAAAAAACACACGGAAAAAAACACACGGAAAAAAACAAACGGAAAATGAGGGATCTGCGTGCAGCGTCTACGCCGTGTACGTTGATTCCAGCGCCGCTCTCTGATTAATGATGATGCGGTGTTCCTAGTCGCCGACCTCCGACCTCCTCCCTCCACCCCCCCCTCCCCTCCTTCCTTCACCCCCCTCCCCTCCTTCCTCCACCCTCCTCCCTCCCCCGGCATCCCTCAGAATGAATCACCGCCAGTGAAACGGCTGGGATGAGAGCAGCCTGCCGATGAGCTCGCTTTTCCAAAGCAGGCTGATATAAATGAGAACCATTCCCCCCAATTACAGAAGATTAGGTTACCCTCCACCAATCTGAATCCTTAAATCCCTTCTGTTTTTACAGCTCTGTCTGCCTGAACGCGGCGCAGACCCGGGCAGAATAGCAATAAAAGAAAGGTAAAAACTTTTAGCAGTGAAGCCAAGGCAGTAAAAATATCCATCGGGGAGGCGGCTAGCGCGCTTAATAATGGAACCAGAGCGGTGCTGTAATTAACTGAGGCTGTCAGTTAGGAAGGGAGAAGACGATCACATGCATTTAACACACTTTACCCCTAGAACACAAACCTAGAACCCTAGAACACTAACCTAGGACCCTAGAACACTAGCATAGAACCCTAGAACACTAACGTCTTTAACCCTAGAACACTAATGTCTTTAACCCTAGAACACTAATGTATTTAACCCTAGAACACTAATGTCTTTAACCCTAGAACACTAACGTCTTTAACCCTAGAACACTAATGTATTTAACCCTAGAACACTAACATAGAACCCTAGAACACTAACCTAGAACCTTAGAACACTAACCTAGGACCCTAGAACACTAACATATTTAACCCTAGAACACTAACATATTTAACCCTAGAACACTAACATATTTAACCCTAGAACACTAACGTCTTTAACCCTAGAACACTAACATATTTAACCCTAGAACACTAACGTCTTTAACCCTAGAACACTAACATATTTAACCCTAGAACACTAACATATTTAACCCTAGAAGTTACCTAGTGTTACTGTTGTTAATGTTAGTGATCTCGGGTTAAAGGTCAGCTCTCATGGGGCCCCTGCAGCCTCCGGGTAGAAACCCCTCATCTCCACCAGGCAGACGCTGCTATTCCTTTATCCTTTTCTTCTCTCCCACAGTTTGAACACGTGAAAATATCAAAAGGAGCAATTGTTTCTAGGCCGAGTGTAAAAAAAAAAGAAAAGAAAAAAAGAAGCTTATCATCTATTTTTAGTGCTCTTTTCCCTCATTGTTGCCTGGGCCACGATTCACGCTTACGTCTGGAGGTTTGTGTGCCATAAACTATGTTGTGCTTTGCAGCCGAGGCGCTGGCTGCTGCTGACAACTCTCACCCACACGTTGGTGATCTACGAGCCTCATACCCCCACACACACACACACACACACACACACACACACACACACACGCAGGACTACAACAATGTCATTCTCCCCGTGTGATAGCGCCCATATGTGTCGAGAGCACCTGTATTAGCGTAGCGCCCGTCCCCTTTATTCCTCATCACTTATCAGGACCCGCTACATGCTGTACCGAAGGGGGGGGGGCGCTCATAAAGATAAAAATCACATTTCACTGGAGGGTGCTTGTGTGACAGTGATATATGCCGCCAGCATCCTGCCACCTCATTGAGATGGGAGTGAGTTCTGGGTGGCTAAATCAATTTGTGCGAAGGCGAGTATTGGTGTCGCGATATGATCTTTGTTGTCCGTTTATTTATTTATTCCTTCTTTAGAGGTCAGCCGCGAGCGCGGCGACAAGGGCAAAATAATCTGACCGCTTTCCCTTCCTCTGGTTCCCCAGACTGGTAAACGATCCGGCCCCAGAGGATTGTGGGTGAAGTCCGTCTTGTTTGTTTTTCCCCTCTCCCAGGTTTAGACACTATGGATTCTCTATTAAGAATGTACTTTCATCCATTACCGCGCGCGGCCTGATAGAGTGTCCGCAGCCAGAGGCGAGCCGCGTCCGCGCATTAATCGCTGTAATTACTCAGCGAGGGCGACAGTGATTCTGGAGGTGCGTCTGAGGCTATAGAGCGGCGGAGGACCGGGGGCGGGGCGGCGGGGACGCCGGAGCGAGTCCCGGTGATGCCGGAAGCTCCGCGGTCAGGAAGCAGTGAAAGGAAGTCTGTCTTCCAGATCAGACGGGCGAGGCACCGCGTGTCGCACGTGGGATCCATAATCTGGGGAATTGTTTTCTTTTTGTGTGTAAAGATTAAAACTTCGCAGTGCCGGCTGATGGAGAATGTCAATTTAAGTGGAATTGTTGAAGCACGAGCTTCAAGTCTGCAGAACCGCGCGCGTGAATTCCTTCTTTGTGAGGAAACAATGAAGGAAAAACCCGGACTGAAGCGTTTCTTTTCTCTGGGAATGTCGCCACAGAATCCAAAGAGTTTGTACCGCAAATGTGTAAATACTGCGACGCTTTCATCGGCCGACCGCCATTGTGCCGCGTCCTTAAAGAGACGCTCGCCAACTCCTGGAGATTATCACTTTAACGAAAGATGTTCCGCTCCTTTGATGCACGTGAAGTGTTTCACTGCATGAATGAAAAATGAAAAATGAATAAAGAAAAGTTCCCTTTCATCGAATCCACCAAGACGTCACCGTGCCGGCCACCTTCTCCTCTCCGACTGACTTGTGATCTCTGGGAGGTGCCGTGCAAAATCACCACAGCAACGACTGCTTAGCAACAAAGATGTTGCCAAGAAAACTAAGATCAAACAACAACAACATATAAAAGGGGAGATCTCAGAATCATCTCTTGATTTAGCGTGCCGGCTGTTCTTCTGTGTTTTTGACGGCGAGGCTCTGCAGACGTTGCAGAGAGAGACGCTCGTAAAGAACGAGGAGGCGAGTGGTCAAATCGAGGCTGACAAGTCGGGGACATAAATAAGTAAATAAAAAGAAGCGGAGGAGGGCGAGCGAAACCCGAGGCCTCATTGTCTGCACAGGGCGGCGGCGGCGGCGGCGCCTCACGGTGGGAATGTGCCGGCTGCTTTGGAGGCCGCGTTGTTGCTCGTAAGAAGTGAGCGTGGAGTTCAATAGGTGAGCGTCCTCCACTTCCCTTCTTATCGCTCTTCTGTGACTTCCACTCGCTCCGACCGCCGGCAGCAAGGAATCCTGGGAAATATACGACCGGGAGACGTCGTCTTTTCATTAAAGACGGAGAGTTTTCTTTTCTTTTTTAGCATCATTTGAGGGGGAAAGAAAAAAAAGTGACATTTTGGACGTTTGGAACGAGAGTTCGCACACACACACACACACACACACACACACACACACACACACACACACACACACACACACATGCATGTCGAGCCGTCTTTCTTTGCGTTCGGTTTTCTCATTAATCAGCGGCGGGCCCATGTCTGATAGGAGCGTGCGGGAGATGAAGCCCGGCTGGAACGGCGAATATTTGAACATCTCAGCGCTGATGTGTGCGAAGCAGAGTGTGTGTCTGCAGGGGAGGCTTTGAAATTCCATCCACTCCATCCCTTTTAACTCTGCGGAGGGGATGTGTGCGTCTCACTCCAGTTGGCCAATGGCTGTTAGGAAGCTCCTGAACACCCCACACACACACACACACACACACACACACACACACACACACACACACACACACACACACACACACACACACATCCGCCGCCGCCACCACCAGCCCATTCACACACTCCTCTCCTCCTCCTCCTCCTCCTCCTCCCCCCTCCTCCTCCTCCTCCTCCCCCTCTCCTCTCCTCTCCTCCGCAGACCTGCATTGTGTCGGATAGTTTAATGTGAAATTGCTTTTCTTTCAAATTTCCCCCTGGAAACGCGGGTCGTTGCAAAATGTTACATCTCATAATGGCGTGTTATTGTTGTCCTTTCATACGAGTCCTTGGCTCCTTAGTGCAGGATTCTTTTTTTGTCTTCTTCTCCGACTCGCTGCTGAGGTCACACTCGTCTCTCTCTCTCTCTCTCTCTCTCTCTCTCTCTCTCTCTCTCTCTCTCTCATCTGCCCACGGTAACCCCGCTGAAACATTTCGTGATTACGCCGCCGCAATAGCGGGGCTAACGTTTAAACTGTCGGGCCCTCGCGGTGCTGCTGCGGGGGCCCGGCCTATCAGAGACGCTGTGTTAAGGGCCCTGCAAAGAGCCCCTCCCCCGGGGGCGATCCCATCAGCAGACACACCGTCAGCAGACACGCTCGGTTACTCGGCATCGAGTCGGAGAGGCGGCCCGAGCCGAGCCGCACGGCGCCGCCGGGCCGCGCGGCGCCGCCGGCCAATCAGGACGCTGACCTTTATTCCCCCGTTGAAGCGAACGCTCCTCAACAGGTGATCCGACCGACGTCCCCGCCTCCAGTTTCAATATAGCATCGCTTTCCTCTCCTCTCCGCCGCAGCCTCCCTCCGCATCATCGGCGTCGGCGGCTCGCATTCTTCCACGTCCTCTAAGGCTTTAATCGGCGCGCGGTGTCAATCCGATCGCCTCAATAATGATCATCCGTCCTAAAGTGGCTATTAGCGTCTTCCGCTCCTGTGATTTACATTAATACCCAGTGGTTAATGTCATGTTTCTTTACTGAGAACATTTAAGTGCAACCCTCCTCTGCAGTTAAGCGCCGTGCGATTATGCCCTTTTGTTGTGCCTTATTTTTACATTTCCGTCCTCGCACACGACCATCAAAATAGATCTGAGGTGGCTTTCAGCGCCGCTCGCGGAACGAGAAGGTCAAGCTTTAAGGCGTTCGTGAGGGAGGGGCTGTTTAAACCAGCTAGTTACTTAGAGAACCAAGAGCGGCCGCATGCTTCCCGCAGGCTCTAATTGGGACCCATTTTCATTTTTATATGGTTTTAAATGTCAAGAACAGAGCGCTGGCAAAGTGTTTTGAATTCGCCGCAGAAGGCTGCAGCCTGCCGGTCACAGGGGTTGAAAAGCGTATTGGTTTATTATGAAAAGAAGACGCCGCTGGAACGAGGAGCTCCGTGGCAGAGTTCTACCGCTGGAATAAAAGAAGAAAAGCTAAAAATATGATACACTGCTTCTGACCTCATCCGTGGTCCGCTGAGAACATGATGTCAAAAGTTGCCAGCGCCTTCCTTCGTTTGACAGAAACAAATCCTCAGGAAGGACTGAGTGGTTTCCCCCGGGTGCTCCGGTCTCCCCTCGCGGTCCAAAGATAAACCAGTCGCTCTGCAGACTTCCAGCTTCCCCAAATGCATGAATGGGCTGTGTGTGTTGTCATCGCTCCACAACCTGACACGGCAGAAAGCTTTTGTGCGTCGTCATGAAATAGTTGGAGGCGACGAGGCCGGCGGTGTCGAGTTTCCTCACAGAGACGCTAACAGAATAGCATTTAAACGTTGAATTATTTGGATTTCAGAAATCCCGTTTGCCCTTCTTTATCGGCGCAGAGAATATTTAGAGGTCAGGATTTCGGCTGAAAGACCGAAGCTTCCTCTTCGTCTCCCGAGGAGAGCAGAGCAACCCTTCAGCGTGGAAACAGTTGATGCTTAGAGAGTGTGCTTGTGTGTAGTATCAACACTCTGTTGCACGAGCAAAACACGTTCAAAAAGAAATAAAATACTGCATACGCAGACATCCAAAAGACAGTGGAACTTTATTGAGTTTAACTCGATTGCAAATTTTGCTTCAACACAAATTATCTTTGCTTTATTGGTGCTTCTCTTTCGTTATGTCCTGCCAAGAAAGAAAAACAGCATTTCAGCAGATGCCCAATGTCGACATGTTTACCTTCATTTGACGAAACCCTCCAGTGAGAAGTGTGATTCTGGTCGGTAGTGACAGAGTCTGGTTGATGGTTGATGGCGTCCATTACCCGGCAACAGTGAACAATAAACGTGACTTTAACCAACTAGTAGTTTTATCCCTGACTCCAAACACTCAGCTAAAGTAACTGCATTGGTGTCAGATCACAAGACAAGTGTGTGTGTGTGTGTGTGTGTGTGTGTGTGTGTGTGTGTGTGTGTGTGTGTGTGTGTTGTTGTGTGTGTGTGTGTTGTTGTGTGTGTGTGTGTGTGTGTGTGATGCTCTGGAAAGCCTGTGGTTTTGATTTGGAGGAATTGTTTAAAAAAGAGCTGAACTGGCAGATTCCTCTTTGGCTCCTGGAAGCTGACGTGAAGCTGTTTGGAAAAGGGCAAAAGACACTCGGCAGGCGATTGGACGAACCGTCTGTCAATCAAACTCTTGCCCCAAAGCAAGTCGGAAGAAGAGCAAAAAATAGAGAAAAAAGCCTTCGGTGTCATTCTCTGCTCTTGTCCCACCTTGCTACTCCCACCTAGCTACTCCCACCTAGCTACTCCCACCTTGCTACTCCCACCTAGCTACTCCCACCTAGCTACTCCCACATAGCTACTCCCACCTAGCTACTCCTACCCTAGCTACTAACACCACACCTAGCAAATCACACCTAGCTACTCCCACCACACCTAACTACTCCCACCTACCTACTCCCACCTAGCTACTCCCACCTAGCTACTCCTGCCCTAGCTACTCCTACCCTAGCTACTCACACCCTAGCTACTCACACCTAGCTACTCCTACCCTAGCTACTCCTGCACTAGCTACTCCTACCCTAGCTACTCACACCTAGCTACTCACACCTAGCTACTCACACCTAGCTACTCCGGCCCTAGCTACTCCTACCCTAGCTACTCACACCCTAGCTACTCACACCTAGCTACTCCTACCCTAGCTACTCCTGCACTAGCTACTCCTACCCTAGCTACTCACACCTAGCTACTCACACCTAGCTACTCACACCTAGCTACTCCTGCCCTAGCTACTCCTACCCTAGCTACTCACACCTAGCTACTCACACCTAGCTACTCACACCTAGCTACTCCTACCCTAGTCACACCTAGCTACTCACACCTAGCTACTCACAGCAAAAGGCAAACCAGCTCTTCCGGGCGCGGCACAGGAATATATATATATATATATATATATATATATATATATATATATATATATATATATATAAATAAATAAATAAAAAAGACACAGTCAGTCATTGTCTGTGTGGCTCACAGTGGATGATTTAATTACTTGCTTTAGACTTGAGCAATTATAGCTGAGCAGCACATATGTTAATTATATCTGACCTCACATATTTTTTTTTTGCTGCTCTGTTAATTGTTCGCTGAGGTGACATTCCAGGATGACTGTCATGGCCGCCTGCGTATCGGGCAAACGTCTAAAAATAAAAATGAAAAAAATGACGGGGGAAATGACCGTGTGATGTTAAAAAAAAATTGAAGCTGCAGCGCCGTACTTCCAGTTGGAGGAGTTTCACAGACACCTGCATCTTCACGGGAAAATATGCTTCATGTAATATTGTCACAGGCTCACAATTAAAGAGACGACGATTAAAGCGCGTCGGCTGGATGTTTTTCTGGATGTCGAACTCGCTTCCTGTTGTTTATGAGATGATGCATTTTGGTTTATTGCCCAGGAAACATCTAAACCCACTAATGTCCCGTGCAGACGCTTCCTGTCTGTTTCTAATGCATGTTTGCGTTCCCGTCCGGAAGTCCTCGCCTCCAAAAAGCCATTAAAAACAGCTGAACTAATATGATACGTCTTGTTGGAACGACACACGTGTCGCAGCTTTTTCTTGATGATGTCGTTGTTGTTTCGAGCGCAGCTTTAGTTTTTATATCACGCAGCTTTTTATCACGTTTAATGGAGACTGTTTTCACTTTAGCCATTACTGCACACTCTTTAGCTCCTCTGGCAGCGAGCAGCCGAGCAGAGGAAGCGGACGCACACGGCGAGCTGCTCGCGTTGGTTTTGCCTCGCCGTGTGACTGCAGCTGCGTGACGGCGGCAGGAAGAAATGGAAAATAAATATAAAAGCACACGCGCCCGCCGCTCGACGCGATTACCTTTGTTAATGCGGCAGTACGTCTCCGCCTGCTGCTTCTAATGGACGCAGCTTTTTGTTTGTCGCCTTCGGTGAGCGGAGACGTCGCTCGCTTCGCTTCACCGGAGAGACGAAGCGTCTCTGACTTTGTGGTTTATCCGATGCAACGTCTTCATGCTGCCCGGAGCTCAACGCTAACTTTTAAAAGTGCATCGTCTTCTGGTTGGTTGCCATCTTGGTTCACCTCATGTACTCATTAACCCTCTGACACTGAGGTGGTTTTCTCCATTTTACATCATTTCTTAAATTCACCTTTTAAAGGCACTTGCATATCAGATGCATACCCATGTGTTACATCAATCTCAGATATCTATATAACAAGGCACTATTGTCATAAGGAAAAAGTGTAAAGAGAAAATATGACTCTAAAGCTGAAAAATGTAATCTCGACTTTTGAAATTCTTCATATCTCTTGTGAAAACATAACTTTACTCAGGTGGTCGAGCTTGAAATTGGTTTACCAAAGGTCTTAGGTTCACAAAAGCAGTGGAACATAGAAATAAAATGCAGTTATACATCAGCCCAATGGAGGAAATGGTACACAAGATACTTCACATATTCCCTTTTTTAGTTTTAGATCCATGGAGTTCTTTGAATCAGTCGGTTCGTTGGTGATGTCGGTTGGTTTGTCTTTTTCCAACAACTTTATTTATTTTGCCATCGTCTCTAAAACCGATGCACCGGCATACGATCAGCGCTGCCTGGTTCTGACTGTAACAGATTTAAATATCACTAATGCAACACATCACTATTTCTTTCAGGAAGCATTTTTTGTTTTGTTTGCTGTCCTTTATATTTGTTTATATAAAACCGTATTTTTAAAATTAAATTAAATTATTTTGTATATATGTATACATCATTTCTTTGTATTTTTTAAATTGAAAAAAAATAATTTAATTTAATTTTAAAAATGATGATGTGTAGTCCTGGTCCTCTATAGACCTCAGTGTAGTCCTGGTCCTCTATAGACCTCAGTGTAGTCCTGGTCCTCTATAGACCTCATGTAGTCCTGGTCCTCTACAGACCTCATGTAGTCCTGGTCCTCTATAGACCTCATGTAGTCCTGGTCCTCTACAGACCTCAGTCTAGTCCTGGTCCTCTATAGACCTCAGTGTAGTCCTGGTCCTCTACAGACCTCATGTAGTCCTGGTCCTCTATAGACCTCATGTAGTCCTGGTCCTCTACAGACCTCATGTAGTCCTGGTCCTCTATAGACCTCATGTAGTCCTGGTCCTCTACAGACCTCAGTCTAGTCCTGGTCCTCTATAGACCTCAGTGTAGTCCTGGTCCTCTATAGACCTCAGTGTAGTCCTGGTCCTCTATAGACCTCAGTGTAGTCCTGGTCCTCTATAGACCTCAGTGTAGTCCTGGTCCTCTATAGACCTCAGTGTAGTCCTGGTCCTCTATTGACCTCCATCAGTAACCAGACCACCAGAGGGAAGATGGTCTGGTTCTATAGAGTTCTTCTTAAAGATCCTCATCAGAGCCACCGGGTCGGATTCTGGTGAAACCAGATGACATCATGCAGGTTCACCAGAACCTCCTTCAGCTCAGATCCAGCAGAGACCAGTCCACGTGGACTAGACCCAGACCCAGTAGAGACCAGTCCACATGGACTAGACCCAGACCCAGTAGAGACCAGTCCACATGGACTAGACCCAGACTCCAGCAGAGACCAGTCCACATGGACTAGACCCAGACCCGGTAGAGACCAGTCCACATGGACTAGACCCAGACCCAGTAGAGACCAGTCCACATGGACTAGACCCAGACTCCAGCAGAGACCAGTCCACATGGACTAGACCCAGACCCGGTAGAGACCAGTCCAGATGGACTAGACCCAGACCCAGTAGAGACCAGTCCACATGGACTAGACCCAGACCCGGTAGAGACCAGTCCACATGGACTAGACCCAGACCCGGTAGAGACCAGTCCACATGGACTAGACCCAGATGCTCTTGCAGTAAAATGAGAGGTTTTCTAAAGGGACCCTGGTGCTCAGAGACAGACTTTTTATCGACGCCAATCAAGTAGTTATTTTATATTTTTGCTAATGTTGCAGTACGCTTCATGCTCGTGTGTGAGCGTTAGTGTGTGTGTGTCTTTGTGCGTGTGTGTGTGTGTGTGTGTGTGTGTGTGTGTGTGTGTGTGTGCTCGTCTGGTTGAGATTCTGAGCCGATGGCAGCACACATTCATTAAGCGCGGTGGCTCAGCTTCTCCCACCAGGATCCGCAGACAGCTGTCAGTGTAGTGAGCGGCTCCGGCGCTGATTGTGCGTCAACATGCGCTCCGACTCGCTCGCTCCGCTGCACGCCTGCTTACTCCGACATTTACATCCCATCAACGCGGGAGCGCCGGCCGAGCGACGGTCGGGATGATTGCACGGCGACGACCTTTGCTCCCCCGCGTTTATGTTAAAGATGCTGTCTGTGGAGGGATGTGGATTTGAAAGCGGTGTTAAGTGATTCAGTTTATTTTTATTTTTTACCACAAGCTGAGATTATATAGTCGTTATGAGGAACATGTCGGCAAACAGTTTGTAAATCCAGACACCGAGCAACGGCGTTGGATTGTTTTTTTGTGCCTAATCTGATGTATTCACTCTTCTTCTAGCTCATCAAGATGGATTATAACGGGTTAAATGTGTTAAAGCTGCATTATCTCTCCTGACCACCAGGGGTGACTCCTCTGGTTGTATAGAAGTGTATACTTCATGTGTTAAAGCTGCATTATCTCTCCTGACCACCAGGGGTGACTCCTCTGGTTGTATAGAAGTCTATGCTTCATGTGTTAAAGCTGCATTCTCTATTGACCACCAGGGGGCGACTCCTCTGGTTGTATAGAAGTCTATGCTTCATGTGTTAAAGCTGCATTCTCTCTCCTGACCACCAGGGGTGACTCCTCTGGTTGTATAGAAGTCTATATAAATGACTCTACTTCTCTTGATGTATTCCCTCAGTAAACATTGTAAACATGAGTTTATGTCTCAATCTCTAGTTTCAAGTCTTCTTCAATACAGCATGATGTTCATTTAGTAAATTATGGTCATTTAGAGTCAAACAGACCATAAAGCAGGGGACGCTTTATGGGCGGGGCTACAAGGTGATTGACAGGTCGACACCAGAGGCGTCTCTACTGATCTATGCTTCATATGGTTCCACATAAGGTCACTTCCGTTTCTTTCTTATTAAAAAGGTGCGGCCGGCACGGCGGCACGACACACCCGCTGGACGCCGACGTCGTTGCGGTGCACGCCGGTTAGCCAGCTGCAACAGTTGCCAAGGCAACGGCACACATAGCCAACCACCACCACTTTCTGTGGATTTGAAAGTGAACGTCTGTTCTGCGCCAAAAGTAAAAAAAATAAATAAAAAAAGGGATAGAACAGAAAGCTGCAGGAGTCGTCTGAGAGGTCGTCAGTGAGCGTCGCGACCCCTTTCACGGTGGAATGTGAACGTTCTCTTCTTCTGTGTTTTATAAGATCTCAAACTGAACTCAGTCGGGGTTTGAACCGTCGGTCAGACGAAAGAGGCGTTTGAAAATGTCACCTTGACCTTTCAGAACTCGTGAAAAGGTACTTTCATCATGCTTTTGGATATTTCATAGATTTAGCAATTAGTTAATCCAAAAAGAACCTGAATGATACATTGTTGCAGCTCCATTTTATTAATCTGCTACACGCCGAGGTGTGAGCTTCAAATAAAAGTCCCCTTCAAAGGAAATAGAAAAGTCCGTGAGAAAAGGTGAGAGAGTTTTGCCTCGTTCATTGTTTGTTATAATGGGACGTCGCTTTGATTCCCGTCCGCCGCTGCAGCCGAGGAATCCATCGGTGTTCAGATCCGCCGGCCCCGAGGTGGCGATCTGTTCAGGAACGTGGAGGTGGGCGTCGCCTCGCGGTTACGCCGCCGCCGCCGGCCCCGAGGCTCGGTGTGCTCGGACAGCTGGCCTCGGAGTTAGCGAGCGTGACCGCGGAGGAACGGACGCTAAACAGCAGAGCCGGCCGGGCGGCTGGCGAGCAGGCGTGACGAGGCAGGCCGGAGCCAGCTGCAATCCATTACCTTTACCTGAGGAAGAGGGGGAGGGGTGGAGAGAGAGAGAGAGAGAGAGAGAGAGAGAGAGAGATTGAGCTAAGGGCCAGAGCACCTTTCAGCGTCTCCTCTGCATGCTAATTCCAGCTAGCGCTTCGAAAAGGATCAAAATCTGCTGGCTGAGAAACAAGGTCTCTCAGCTCACTAAAGGAAAGAGGGGTGTGTGTGCGTGTGTGTGTGTGTGTGTGTGTGTGTGTGTGTGTGTGTGTGTGTGTGTGTGTGTTGGGGTCCTCCTTTCTGCTCGCTGCTTCTCTGGCAGCCAGTCTGCACACATATGCATATTAACACACAGCTGCACTCAGGGCTTAAATCAAGTGTTTTGGAGCAGGAGTCTGGTGTTCCTCGACTGTTATCAGCTGCTCTGAAGAGCCATCGATAGATGTGGAGATAAGATGCTATTCTTTAGTGTTCTCATAGCTGTACATGTAGTATGATTACACAAAAATCCCTCTGTTATTGGCAAAGCAAATCTTTTTAAAGAATGAAAGGCGTGCGATTATTTAATTGTAATTTGATGGTAAAAGTCTGCATTTTGTTGTTGAATCCGTCTGCTTTTTTGGGTGAACGATACAACGATTGGGGACTATATTCCCACCTGTCACACAGCTCTCTTCCAGATTCATCACTTGCTCAATGATGTCACGACACACACACACACACACACACACACCAGCACAAATCACCTCCACCCCCTTAAAAAAAAGTTGCACGCGATGAGCATTTGTGCAGCGGGCGTGAAGCCGAGCGTGATTTTCGAGGCGCTGCTTAAAGCGCTCGCTATCGGAGTGGAAAGCACGCATGGCAACATGGTTCAGGTTCCAAATGAGAAACCACCGCGCACCGTGTGCAGGTGGGAGAGAGAGAGAGGGAGAGAGAGAACCAAAACAGCCTGGATTGGCAGCCGGTGACAGTGATAAATTTCACCAATCGTCCAGTGTGAAGATCTGTCTAATCTCCGCGGCGGCTCGCAGCGGGGTAGGACCCCATCACTCTCCCATTATTTGACAACAAAACATCCGCGGAGAGCAGTGAGCCAGGTTCAGTTAGCTGGATACACTCCCCGCATACACAAGCAGCCGGCGAGGCGAGGGGGGGGATTATGAAGTAGCCGGCCGTTAAAGGGGCCGCCGCAAAACCGCCTATCCCCCCGGCCGCTCTCAGCCGTGAGTGGTGGAGAGAGACCAAAGCAAAGCCTTTCATTGTGAATGGAGAGCAGATGAACCGCAGCGCCGGCGATGGCCTTCGTTTGCCTGCAGACTCTTGAAATTGATTCGATGGTTTTATTTGGTCGCTGGCAGGCGGGGCCGCGGTTGGCAAACATCTCCGGCCGCGTGCCGTTCACCCCGGATGACTCCATCAAAAGCCTCTGCAGCGGCTAGGTGATTAGCCTCTACTAGCTACTTTAGCTTCTACTAGCTACGTTAGCTGCTTCTACTTTAGCTTCTTCTTCTTCTTCGCCATGCATCACATCGGCGTGCATATGCGTCCGCGGCGGCGGCCATGTGGCGGCGGCCATGTGGCGCGGTGTTGGCAGCCGTGCTCGACGTTTACACCCAAAAGAATGTTATTTTGATTTCTCTGACACGGAGATAATGTTTCGTAACACACAGCGAGGCACGAATTAGCCCATCTGTCTGTTTGAGCTTCCCCCGGCGCCGATGGAGTCTGTGTGTGTGTGTGTGTGTGTGTGTGTGTGTGTGTGTGTGTGTGTGTGTGTGTGTTTGACCACAGTGGCTTAGCTCCTCTCCACCAGGACTCCCTGACGGCTGTCAGCTGCTGAGTGACTCCTCCGCAGATTGTATTCGAGCCAGAATCCTCGATTCTCTCGTCTCGCCGCTCGTCTTTTAGCGCGTTTAGCTTCGCCGCCGAGCGTGTACCGTACACGCGTGTGTGTACACACACACACACACACACAAGCGTGCCGCTGTGGCAACAGGAGTGTCGTCAGCCGGGTCGCATCTGATGACACCGATCTTATTCCCACAATGCACTCCTTTTACCATCTCCATTGGCGATACATGATCTGATGTTGTGTCGTATTCACTGGACTAACAGACGCATTCCTATCTGCGTCAAGTGGTTTTAGAAATGGACGTACTTGTTGCCGTTGGTAACCACCTTGAGAAACCAGCAGACGATTCCTGGCCTTTGGCTTCCATCAGCGGCGGCCATTGTTATACACGTACACAACAAACTATTCCCCAAGAGCGATGTGTACATATTGCTGCTCCTGTCAGCAGCGCAGCCCGTGGCGTGTTTGTTGTTGTTGTTGACGTCACGTTGTTTGCTGTCAGGTTTCAGATCATCGACCTGACGGAGCCGTCTTCTCCCGTGGAGACGAAGGGACAGTTTCATGTTCACTTCAAGTCGTGCTGAAAACCCAAAATGTGAGAACAGAAAAGCAAGAAGTGACTTCCTGGATTCATTTCTGAGGTTTTGAAGCCCAGAGTTCGCCACCTTGGAGCACGGTCGGCGCCATCTTTGTTTTGGGAACAGGAAGTGACCGTGTTATGACGACATATACGGCTCTGCTAGAGACCTGTCAATCACCTTGTAGCCCCGCCCTAAATCATGCCCTGCTTTACGGTCTATTTGATTAAATGGACCATAATATATCATTTTGGTGGAATTAATCTTTTATTTGTTAATTTTTCTTTTTCAAAAAGTAAATGGTTTTAGTCCCTTCATTAATGTTGTTCTGAGAGTGAAAACCTTCTGCACGTTGAACTCCTCAGTCCCTCCTCCTCTTCCTCCTCTTCCTCCTCCTCAAAGGAGAGGCTAAAAGCCTCCGTTCTGGAAGTCTCGCTTTGCCGAACATTTCTTGATCACTGTATGAATTTTTAAATCTGAATCCAACAGGAAAATTGAGTTCAGCACTGAATAAGGAATCAAAGCTTTTTATGAGTGTTTTTCACATCTTCCACCTCAAACTCTTCTTTCATTGTCTTTGTTACCCCATGTGCTCTCTCTCCCTCCCTTTCTCTCTCTCTCCCTCCCTTTCTCTCTCTCTCTCCCTTTCTCTCTCTCTCTCCCTCCCTTTCTCTCTCTCTCCCTCCCTTTCTCTCTCTCTCTCCCTCCCTTTCTCTCTCTCTCTCCCTTTCTCTCTCTCTCTCCCTTTCTCTCTCTCTCCCTCCCTTTCTCTCTCTCTCTCCCTCCCTTTCTCTCTCTCCCTACCTTTCTCTCTCTCTCCCTCCCTTTCTCTCTCTCTCTCCCTTTCTCTCTCTCTCTCTCTCCCTCCCTTTCTCTCTCTCTCCCTCCCTTTCTCTCTCTCTCTCCCTCCCTTTCTCTCTCTCTCTCCCTTTCTCTCTCTCTCTCCCTTTCTCTCTCTCTCCCTCCCTTTCTCTCTCTCTCTCCCTCCCTTTCTCTCTCTCCCTCCCTTTCTCTCTCTCTCCCTTTCTCTCCCTCTTTCTTTCATTCTATCTCTGTCTGTATCTGTTTCTCTCCCTCACTCTCTGTCTCTCTCTCTTTCTTTCTGTCTTTCTATACCTCTCTGTTTCTCTTCCTCCCTCCCCCTCTCTCTCTCTGCCTCTCTCTTTCTCTATATCTCTTTCTATCTCTCTCTTTATATTTCTATATATGTCTCTCTCTCTGTTGCTCTCCCTCTTTCTCTGTCTCTCTCTCTCCCTCTCTCTTTCGCTCTCTCTGCCTGTCTCTCTCTTTCTGTTTCTCTATGTCTATCTCTCTCTTTCTCTCCTCCCTCTCTCCTGCTCTCTATCTCTCTCTTTCTCTTTAGCTCCCTCTCTCCCCCCCCCCCTCTCTCCCCCCCTCTCTCTCTCTCCCCCCCTCTCTCTCTCTCTCCCCCTCTCTCCCCCCCTCTCTCTCCCCCTCCCCCTCTCTCCCTCCCTCTCCCCCATTACCTCCCCTGCGCTCCCCGTAGTCTAACCCCGTCCAGAGAGCCTCTGCTCCCGGCTGTGATCTACATGACTGATTACGGAGTCATTTCACAGTATTTGCTCGGATCTCCTCGACATCCTGTAACTTCCTGTAACGGATTACTGAAGCCGGGCGAACGAGGACGAGAGCGACGAAGAGGAGGAGGAGGAAGACAGGAAGGAGACGGAGAGGCAGATAAAGTTCAAGTTAAAGTTCAAGGTCATATATCTTCCTCGCCCTTCATCACGCTCACGTCTCAGAGGACTTAAAGGGACCGGCGGCAGACAGGAGGAAGAGGAGGAAGAGGAGCGCAGCCCCAAACAATTACAGCCAACTAATCAGCAACCAATCACACAGGAGCATGAAACAGAGCTAATCAGCAGGAGAGAGACGGCTCAGCAAAGTCTGCTCAATAAAACATCTCCCTCCTCTCTGCAGGCCGGTTTCATTAATATGCAGTAAATGATTGTTCGGAGGGTTCAGCTCGGCCTCGTTACGACTTCCCTGTTTAAAGAGGTCAAAACACACGGCGTGCACAGATCAGCCTGACATGTAGCCGGGATGCGGCTAACGGACGAGCTACCTGAGTTCATTTAGTTCATTCTGATTGAATTATGATGTACAGTTTCGTTTATTATAAGAACGAGGTGGCGAGGTCGCAGCTGCACATTGTACATGAAACCACACGAGTGTTATGAATGAATGAATGAATGAATGAATGAATGGACACCAGTTCATAGAGGGAGAAACATGCAAAGTCGGGCGAGTAAAATTAGGAGATCACGAGGTAATTGTTTTAAATGAAAAACATTGTTTTGTTATTTCTGGAGCTGAAGATGGAAGTAGTTAAGAAGTGAGACATCTCGTTGTGTCGTCACTTTCGGGTTTCAGACGCGACATGAACAGCGGTCTCCTGGGTGAAAGTCTTGAACCCAACTTGTTCCCATCCATCCACCCCGACATCATCCCTACATGGACTCTCACTTCATCCTTCAACCGCTGATACACTTAATGCACATGAAAACACACAAAATATCATGAATCATGATCCACATTAAAAAGTGTAGCGCCTCCTCCTTCACGATTAACCTGCGAGTGACGTTAAGGCGCTCTGGTAACTTCCTGTTTCTGTAGCTGATTGTCTTCATCCAAGATGTTCCCGAAGTGTTGAAGTCGCTCCATTAAAAGCAGCCAGGCGTTACTGAGGCTGCAGGGAGACTTTCATCCTAAACGGCGTCTGTCGCCTCGGCTCAGGAATCCATCAGGACACGAGTCGAGGTGCAGGACGTTCAGCTGGAGGCTGCAGGGGTCATAGGGGTCACAGGGGTCACAGAGGTCACAGGGTTACATACCACACTGTAAAAACCCTCTAAAGCAGTCCAGCGCCGCTCTATAAAGCGCTCTATTTTATTTTCTCTCTCTCTCTTTACAGATGCCATTTATAGTTTTGTCAGAGAATTTCATCAGTGCATTTTTTTCTTTTTTTTTTACGAGAGGTTGGTCCTATTTGACGCTTTTTATGAAGCCAGTTACTTTTTATGAGAAGCCTTCAGTAGAAATGTTGATGCGGGATGATCGCTGGATCGGAGGCTTTATTGGGATCAGGGTTCTGTCCGTTACCCAGAAGCCTCTGATCGACAAAAAAGCACCCGAGCTTGTCGTTTTAACTTTAAATACATGAATATCTAATTTAATTTATTTAGGATTAAACTCCCGCTGCGTCCCGACGTTTCCATTATGTTGTGATTGTAGCGCGCTCACATTGCCCGATCGTCTTTCAGTCTCTTCTCTTTCTTCTCTTGCAACAAGTAATTCATTCCACGTGTTGTCATCAGTTGGACCCGTTTAAAAATATATATTTTGATCATAACTATGAACATCCAGCACGATATGAGCAAGATTTCCCAAAAATGTCTCTCTAGCGGTCACCGAGTTGTTCACACTGCATCGTGGTGCCCTAACAGCCTTCATACGAATAACACACCTTTTAGGAAAGATTAGGACCTAAAGAATCAGAATCTGCATCATGAATCATAACAGAACAGCATGTGGGTGTTCACAGGAGTTTCAGTCAAAAAACTGGAGTTTACGTAAACACTTCAACTCAACGGTTACTTTAATGATGTTTCTTCTTACAAGGGTTGCGGTATCGTAGCAATTTAGATGAAGTTAACCAGCGATGTGGTTCTGGAGATAATATGTTGTTGTTTTTTGTCTGATAACAGGAGCAGGGGTTCACCCTGTCTTTACATGTCAGGGGCTTTGGTCCATTTCTTGACTGAGTCATCCCTCCGTCACGCGGCTCGTCGGACGTTTTCTGTCCCTCGTTGTTTTTCCCGTCACGTTAGCCGCATGCTAATGCGGCGGCGTCATCGCGGGTCTGATTGCATTCGTCTCTTTTTGCACAAAGGAAGCGTCGCGGCGCCGGTCGACACGGGGAAAGCAGACTTCCTTCCTCAGGTACTCGGCCTGCAGCAGGTTGTCAAGGGGAAGCTGCGTTAGAGCGACGTGATGGATCCCAGAGAGAGAGAGTTGACGTCGAGGCTTTTCTTTTTCCCCCGTATGATTTTTTCTTTTTGTACCTTATGCATAAACGGTGCAATTCAGACGGCTACTTAAGCCCTTCGCCGAGGTGCTTAAGTCTTCCCTCGCGCAGCGTTTCCTCCCCGCTCCTTCTGACATTGAACTGAAGTGCAAAGCTCCCGGCGAGCGCCGCTCCCCCAGCGCTGCATTATTTAAAGCTGCTCCCAACCCATATTTATACAATCTGGAGATGTTTTGCTTCACTCGTTGTTTTGAGTGATTGTAGTTTAACGTCGCACACGTGCATATTTACACACTTTACCTCAAGTCGTTGTCCTTTTGTGGAAGAACTCCTGAGAGCAGACGTCTGTAGCAAGACACAGGCGTCACAACACACCTGTCGGGATGCAAAGGGACTCCAGCTCTGACCTCTGACCTCACGGCGTCTCGTCAGGATCTCAGAGACGTGAGGTTTCAAAGCCGTACGCCGTCTTTTTATGTGTTCGGGGATGTTTTAGTTTCCAAGGTGAGAAAATTGATGAAAATCAAAGAGATAATTAAAAAAGAAACTGGAGGAGAAGGAATTTCAACTGTAGTCATCGCTTGGGAGTTAATTGTGTTAACTACACCGTCGTTTGGTGGGTGTTTAAAATATATATTACACAACCTGGTGTTTCCAGTTGTTAAGCCACGTCGTGTAGAAGAAGACAAGACGTGGCTCCGGGTTACAGGAGGAAGTGTGGAGTATAAACTGCTTTCACGCAGGACTGTGTGCTCTTATTGTTCTTATTTTATTATTATTTTTGTTGTATTGCATACTATTGAGGACATTGTAAATGTTGTGTAAAGTGACTTTGAGTACGAAGAAAAGCGCTATATAAATTAAATGCATTATTATTATTATTATTATTATTATTATTATTATTATTATTATTACCCAAAAGCCATACTTGAGGAAAAGTAAAGATATCTTTCTGGGAAGTGACTCCAGTAAAAGTGAAAGTCACCTTTTAGAATTGAGTAAAAGTCTTAAAGTATCTGATATTTAGTATAAGTATTTTTCTGATATTAAATGTATTCAGTATTGAAAGTAAAAGTACAAGTACATGCTGTTAATAAAGAAGTGTTGTGGCTCCATGACCAAGGACCAAGTTGTGTTGATAAAATAAAAATAACTGTGTCAACAATGTTCAACATAATATATTATAAGTATATTTTTGCATCACAACCGCAACCCATAAAAGATGCAAGATAGAAGAAAATACACAACAGCATCAGGGAAGAGATAAGAAGCACGCGGCACAGAGAAGTAAATGAACATAACTAGAAGTACAGACCCGTCCTCTCATGTCGTTAAAGCCACACAGATATACATTCATATTTGTTATCATATATAACATAATGTATAGAGGGAGTTGAACAAACCCCCTTCCACAGCGGTGCTGAATCACCAGCAGCCCGACGCCTCTCCACCACTTACTGCTGCGGCTCGGCCCGGTCTGCACCAGAACCTCCACATCCACCCCCTCGCTCTGTATCTTCCTCCTCCTCGTCTTCCTCGCTCTGTATCTTCCTCCTCCTCCTCCTCCTCCTCGTCCTGCCAGGGGCTTGTGATCGGATTTAGCGCCGCGTTCTCACTCCGTCTCCCTAGATGAGTGACAGATGGTGGCCATTAGTGTGTATTCCATGCATCTGTTGAGAGGCGCTAATTTATCTCATTAGGGGAACGTGTGGAGGGGGAGGAAGAGGAGGAGGAGGAGGAAGAGGATGAAGCATTTTATTACGAGTGTAAAACACAGGGAAATATGTGGTGAGCTGGCTCGTGCCAGAGAGAGAGAGGGAGAGGGGGAGAGAGAGAGGGAGAGGGGGAGAGAGAGAGGGAGGGGGAGAGGGAGGGGAGAGAGAGAGAGAGAGGGAGGGAGGGGGAGAGAGAAAGAGAGAGAGGGAGAGATAACTGGGCGGAGTTTTGAGCTCAGAGGTCACAGAGTACAATCATTAGGCTTCAAGACGTCTCTGTGTGTGTGAAGGTATCAGTGTGTGTGTGTGTGTGTGTGTGTGTGTGTGTGTGTGTGTGTGTGTGTGTGTGTGTGTGTGTGTGTGTGTGTGTGTGTAAAGGTATGAGTGTTTTTATCTGTCATTTTGTGGGCGAACCAGACAAACCCACTCCCATATGTACACTCTGCCCACACACACTCACATCAGGACACACACACACACACACACACACACACACACACACACACACACACACAGCGTATTTACATGCGGTGCATATGGTCCGGCTTAATGAATGCTGCTCGTGTTAGTTGGGGGAGGGGCTGGCGGCTCATGGCTCATCATCCTCACACATCGCAGGTTTAAATCCAGGAAACCAAGAATCACATAACAACCTTCGTTCTGCTTTCCGTTCACAGTGCGCTCAGGTAAAGTGAACACAACCCAGTGGAGTGTAACCCCATAGCCCGTTGTTGGGGCTCTGGGGTTAAACGCTGGTGTTCCTTTTGTTGCCTGAACCTCACCAAGTAAACTCACGTTGAAAGTGCATGTCGTAAAAGAGGCCTGGACTAAGAGCACGCTGTGGCTGCTTGAGCATCTCAATGGCGCTGTGCTCCTTTAATGTCCATCTCTGGTTTGGTCTCCTCCTCCTCAGGAACCCGTCTGGCTCTGTGGCTGCTAGATGTTCTCCACATGGTGTTTTTACACATTTCGTGCCTGCCGCTTGGTGCCGGGCAGATCGCGTTGACGAGAGCGCACTTAGCGGCCCCGTAAACCGATTAGCTAAAAGCCGCTGTCGCGCTCCCTCGACGCTAAAACCTCACTCACATGTTATTTCTGCCGTCAGTCAATCGGCGTACGCGGCGCTGTGAGGAAGTTCTCCCGGTGCTTTCTCTTTAATGAAGACTGATTGTTTGCTCAGCGCCGGTTGTTAGCGGTCCCGTTAGCTAACCAGTTGGTCGACAAGCTAAATGTGACGTGCAGCGCGGCCTTCAGGACGCAGCTGCACGGTTCATCAGGATCCCTGCGGTGCCGCGTCAGGCAGAGTGAAGCTCCAGGACTACGGTGACGCCTCCATGTTGGAGTTAATGGCAATAAACGGTGCAGGAATGATGCAATTAGCCATTAGCCTGCAAAATATAGATAACAAAATGGCGATACGTGCATTGTTTTTGACGCTAAGACTGATTGCCAGCTGGGTTTGGACACGCCGGTGTAACCAAACAAAGGAAGACGGGCAGCCGCCTCCTCACTCTGTGCCGGTGTTCCAAAAAAGAACTTAAACCCTTCAAGCTGAGTTCTCTCCTCCAAGATTTCTAGCTCAGAATCCACCAGCTGAGAATCAATTTTAGCCCAACAGCTGGAAACTGGACCAGACTCTTTTTTTATATATAAAGACAATTGCAATATGAGCCGTGCTTCATTTTAAAAATAGACTTGGAGTGAAAGAGAGGAACATTTAGATCTCTAGTGTGGACAGAGTGGGCCAACAGTAAAATGTAATATGTTTAACTTTTGCATGAAACTGAATCCTATTAAATAATAATATCTTCTTCAGATGCAGCCTGAAGAGAGAAACACCACCACCAATCATCGCCGGCACGCTCTCATTTGTTTGCAGTAATTATACCTGCAGAAGGTAATCACTCCAACAATAACACGCTGATGACTCAAAATAAAAAAATAAAAAGTGAAAGTGTTGCCTCCGCAGCCAAAGGTGGCACATCGTTTATCCTCCTTAGGGCTTAAAGTGCAGGAGTGAGCGTGTTTAAATTTCTGTCCGAAGCGTTAACTAAAGTGGATTAGGAGCAGCCCGCAAACTCCCTAATACCCCCGGAAGATTGTTTCAGCACATATTCATGAATAAAGAGCGAGTTTAAGGAGATTTGGCATCAGGGCTCTTATTGACCCGTCTTCAGTGAACGGTTTTCAGGCTATCTGGCAGCCCAGGGGAGGGATTTAGCCGGCCCGGGAAAAAATCTAATATTTCTCCACATTAAAGTCAAATAAAAGCCACCTGGCAGCCCCTGTGTGTGTGTGTGTGTGTGTGTGTGTGTGTGTGAGTGTGTGTGTGAGTGGGAGATGATACAGTGGTGACCTGCAGCCATTCGCTGGAGCCCGAGTTAAACGCTCCGGTTCGGCCTCCTGCTATCTGCTCTGGGTGCCATGAGAGGCGACGCATTCTCATAAGCAGGCGGGAGGCCACAGCGGGTGTTGATACGCTGTCCATTGATGTGTGTGTGTGTGTGTGTGTCTCAGAAATGCTGTCTTCTGCACGGGGTGAGGCAGGGTGAGCTGTTCCTGCAGTTACATGATATTTTTAGGAAGCGGGCTCTGAATGTTTAGTGAAAGGAAGACACAGCAGAGTTTTCCTGTTTATTATTATTCGCATGTGAAGCACGAGCACGAAGGCTCTTCGGTTGTTTAAAAAAATAATTCAAGTGAAAGGCACGTTATGAGTTGCTGTATGTATAGAAGCCATTAAAACATGGGTACACATGTAATAATAACTCCATCTGCAAAAGAAAAACACAAGTGGAAGTCTAATTTACGTGTTTTGTACAGTGCATTGTTGTTTTTAAACATAAAATGCACTGAAATGCCAATTTTCTGGACCACGTTTATTCTCATTTTAGCGCTCCATAAAGAAGCATCAGTCCAATGGTTCATTATTAACATCCTGACTGAGTTGTGTTTTTTGTGCACGACCCTCTGAACTCTCACAGCAGTGCCGACATTTACTGTTTGATCTTCCTCATTTAAAAGTGTTACAATTGGCTAAAAACACACAAAAAAACTCTTACAGAAACCGTACCTGAAGTATATCTTGCTTTTGAATTTCACAGTGAAGCTCTGCTGGTATTTTACAGACGTGTTATCTACAAGAACTACGGCGCTGAAGGTTTCGAGGACCAATTACCACATGACAAATTTACAAATGACAGAAATAAGGAAAGAAAAAGTGGGACGCGGCGCAGAGAGATTTGATCGCGATCACAAATCAAACATTTGAAGGTAGTTATATATTATGGAAGTATACAATCTGGATTGCAATGACTTACTTAGCTGTCAATCTCCTCCCGTTGCTTCTTCTCCGCGCGTCAGAAAATAACACTGTCGGGAGATTTCATCACTTCCTGTGATAGTGTCTCTTTTGGGAAAATAAATGAAGAAGTTGTCACGAGCAGAGAGGACATAATGCTCCGCGATGGCCTCGTTAGATCAAACCCATCACCTTTTGGGAGGAGAAACTTGGGATTGTTGTAGCAGGTTTGCAGGGGAGATTTATCGCCGGCGGCAGGATCTCTATCTCGGTTTCTGGGAAGCGTTTTGTTCCCATCTCTGTGTCCTCGTCTCGGCCTGCCGCCGCACGTCTCTGTGAACGCCGGCGTGTCGTGTGTTCTCCGCCCGCCGGCAGCCGTCCGGGATCAAAGCGGCGTTTTGGTAGCAGACTGACCCGCCCGGTGACCTCCTGGTGACCCGGGAGGTCGCTTTCATGACGGTGATGAATGTACGGGGAGATATATGTGTGTGTGTGTGTGTAGAGAGGACCCTTTTTGTTGCATTAATGCAATTAGACCCTCCCATATTTGAGAATGTTCATCTGAACGTCAACACTCATATTAGAGCGCCTCCCCGTGAAATATGGCGGGATCGGGCGGGAATCGTTTCGGCGTCGCTCCGCTTTGGTGATGGATGGCACCGGCTTGTGTCCACTGAGCAGATTCAAGGGGAAGGTCTCATCACGTCGAGGCAATATTCAAATTCGGAGATGGAAATCTGTAGCGGAGAGGAGAGTTTTTAAACGGCGGGATTCAATATCCTGTTCTTGACTTGTTATCTGTCCCTGAAAGACAAAGACACGGAGATGAAGGACGAAAGTGTTCTGGTTCCAAAGTCTGCAAGGAACCGCCTCACGTTTGGAAATAAATACCAAACTCTCATCCGTCCTTAAGCTTTTCGGAGCAGGTCTGATTCCCCGTAGAAAGGTCTGCATCCTTCGTCTCCCGAAGAACAAAGTATTTTCACATCGACTCAATAAGCAATAAGGTTTCTTTACAGTTTTTAATTCAAACAAGTATGAATAGGGAAAGCATCCGACTCTGAAAAAGGCCCCAAAAGTGTCAAAGTATAAGATCATTTAAGACGGGACCCAATCTCGAGACGGTCCCAGTGTCAGAATCTGGGTTTCTTCCTATTGTTAATTGCTGAATATGTTTAATTGCATTGAACCTAAACAGAGTGATTAACAGATGTTCTCCAGACGACGATTATTAAAAGTGTGACGAGTCTAAAGCGAGTGGACGTCCTGGATAATATCCAGTGGAGCTTTTCACTTCTTGTCTGAAGTCACAAACCTGAACCGAGCCCTGGAGCCGAGGAGCAGCGCATTACAGCTGCAGCCCAGCCAGAGTCTGGCTGACTCCCTGAATAATTCACTCGGCTCTATCAACATGCTTTGGAAAAGAAGAAAAAAAACAGAAAGTAAGAAAATAGTCCTCGCTGCCTCTTCCTCCTCCTCCTCCTCCTCCTCCTCCTCCTCCTCCTCCTCCTCCTCTTCTCATTTTATTCCAATATAAATCACACCACTTCTCTTTTCTTTCGCTCTCAGCCTCTCGGTTTGATGTGCAGACACTCGCCCTGAGCCGCGCGGCGCTAACAAAGCTAGCGTAGCTCGGATTCACCCCTCCGAGAGACAGCCAGCCAGACAGGCACCTGCGAGCTTGTCAGCCTCCCTTTGTGTCAGCCACCTAATTGGGAACAATTAGCCCAAAGGTTGTTTAACATGGCAGAACATGATAGACTTCAGTTATTCTATTGTTCCTGTTTTTCTGAATGGCGCTATCTGAATGAAGCGCTGATTTGAATTGTCTTTCACGAAACGAAGTGGCGTCGGCGGCGTGTCAAAAAGAGGCGCAATAGGAGGTCATTGTCATCAAACGAGGAGGCGTGCAGCTGCGTAATCGGGGGATCGGGTCGGGCCTCTCGTTCTGATCCGCGTTCTGCACCCGGGAGAGTAAGAGGCCGCGTGTGCCCGATGCGATCAGTTATGCTGCTGATGAGTCATGATGGTTCCTCGTAATGACTTTGCGCACACGCCATCAACCCTTCCTCCCCTCCACGCTCGCCGGCTCGGCCCCGCTGGTTGCCAAATGGAGCTGACCCGGAGCCAGCCCGCCTCCCGCGGCGCTGGAGGGGAAGCCATCTTCTCGTCTCCGCCGCAGAGCGCTCTCCTCCGTCACTCTGCGGGCGCAAATGTGTTTGTGTCGGGTGTGTTGTTCACCAAACGTCCTCTGAACCAGCCGGCGTGGCCACGCCCACGTGATGAGGAACACGCAGCTGCTTTCATCAGGTGTTCATTGTCAGAATGAGTGATCGCTTTTTGGGGTTCTTTAAAGACATATACATTTTTCAACCTTTTATAGACTAATTCATGAATTAAATAGATTAAAATTAAAATTAAAATAGTGAACTAATTGTTTACAGAACTAAACTTTAGCTGCAGGCCTGATTGTATAGATTGATTATATAGTTACAACATGTTGTATGTTGGAAGCTTTTAGTTTAAGAAAAAATAAACTGATCACATGAAGGCATCCAGTTCTGAAGGTGAAGCCAATGATGAAGTGTCTTCAACCTGCATTCTCTCTCCTGACCACCAGGGGGCGATTCCTCTGGTTGTATAGAAGTCTATGCTTCATGTGTTAAAGCTGCATTCTCTCTCCTGGCCACCAGGGGGCGACTCCTCTGGTTGTATAGAAGTCTATGCTTCATGTGTTAAAGCTGCATTCTCTCTCCTGACCACCAGGGGGCGATTCCTCTGGTTGTATAGAAGTCTATGCTTCATGTGTTAAAGCTGCATTCTCTCTCCTGGCCACCAGGGGGCGACTCCTCTGGTTGTATAGAAGTCTATGCTTCATGTGTTAAACCTGCATTCCCTCTCCTGGCCACCAGGGGGCGACTCCTCTGGTTGTATAGAAGTCTATGCTTCATGTGTTAAAGCTGCATTCTCTCTCCTGACCACCAGGGGGCGACTCCTCTGGTTGTATAGAAGTCCGTGATGTCAAACACATTTTGTGAACTACATTATAACCACACTACTGGAGATTTGTAACGTGTTCTTTGACTGGGAATCAAACCTCCGGCCCAGAGAGAGCTGGGGATCAGAGTCTGTGTGTGAATGGATATGACAATAATATTATAGTGTTGGTCGTAATACTGTTGTTTGTCTGCAGCATATATTGTTCATACCACTGTGACTCACCTTTAGAATACGTTATGGGAAACAGTTCTCTCTCTACCTCTCTCTCCATGTATATATGTATATATATATATATATATATATATATATATATATATATATATATATATATATATATATATATATATATATATATATATATGTATAGATATATATATATATATATATATATATATATATATATATATATATATATATATATATATACGTATATATATATATATATATATATACGTATATATATAAATATGACATTCACTCGTCTGTCAGCTGTTTGCAGAGCGTGGACGGAGCTCAGAGCTTATTTGTTGGAAGCAGCGACTGTGAAACTAAATCTACGAGCGTGGTTCTCTGTGGTTCTGTGTGGTTCTCTGTGGTTCTGTGGTTCTGTGTGGTTCTCTGTGGTTCTCTGTGGTTCTGTGTGGTTCTGTGTGGTTCTGAGGTTCTGTGTGGTTCTGTGTGGTTCTGAGGTTCTGTGTGGTTCTGTGTGGTTCTGTGTGGTTCTGTGGTTCTGTGTGGTTCTGTGGTTCTGTGTGGTTCTGTGTGGTTCTGTGGTTCTGTGTGGTTCTGTGTGGTTCTGTGGTTCTCTGTGGTTCTGTGGTTCTCTGTGGTTCTGTGTGGTTCTCTGTGGTTCTGTGGTTCTGTGGTTCTGTGTGAGGGCCCCCAGTAGTGTTTTGATCGCTCTTCTTCTATTTTATTTGTTTCTCTCAGTGAGTATTGGATGTCGATGTGCACCTACACATTCTTTATTTCTCTCCTCATCCTCGTGTTTGAATCAGCACAATACATTTTTCTTGTGTGTGTGTGTGTGTGTGTGTGTGTGTGTGTGTGTGTGTGTGTGTGTGTGTGTGTGTGTGTGTGTGACACCTGCCACGGTCGTCCCACTTCCTGTTGAGCTCTGATGCTGAGGCCAAGTGGGTTTTTGTGAGAGGCAGTATGGTCCTGTTGGCCCTCGCTACCGGAAGTGTAGCAGCGTGGTGTTGTGTTGTTGTGTTGTGTTGTTGTGTTGTTGTTGTGTAAACAGGAAGTGCACACCTGTGTACCTGATGCAGCGCGTCGCTCACTGCTTGTTTACATTCGGCCGTGTTGAGGATCTCATTTGTATGGAAACGCGAGCAGGTCTTTGTGCATATGCATGCTCCTGTGTGTGTGTGTGTGTGCGTGTGTGTGTGTGTGAGTGTGTGTGTGTGTGCCAGCAGGCACAGCTTGCATCTCAGTGTGTTTATATATTCCTGCTCTCAGTGTGCGTCCGGCACTGCGGCACTGCGCCCGGTTTCACCTGAGGCCAAGGAATGTCCTCTCTTCCTCCTCTTCCTCCTCCTCCTCTTCCTCCTCCTCCTCCTCCTCCTCCCAGCGCCGCTCACACTCCTCGCCCACGCCCTCCGCGGGGCAGCGGGCGCACCGGCCTGCCTGCCGGGCATCTGGGCTCTTACTGCACTCACCTGGACCCGGACAAGGTCAGGAAGTTGGGAAAAGAATGCATAACCTGGAAAGCACTCCGGCCCGGGGGCGAGGAAGAGGAGGCGAGGAAGAGGAGGCGAGGAAGAGGAGGCGAGGAAGAGGGGGCGAGGAAGAGGAGGCGAGGAAGAGGAGGCGAGGAAGAGGGGGCGAGGAAGAGGAGGCGAGGAAGAGGAGGCGAGGAAGAGGGGGCGAGGAAGAGGAGGTGAGGAAGAGGGGGCGAGGAAGAGGAGGCGAGGAAGAGGAGGCGAGGAAGAGGAGGCGAGGAAGAGGGGGCGAGGAAGAGGAGGCGAGGAAGAGGAGGCGAGGAAGAGGAGGCGAGGAAGAGGGGGCGAGGAAGAGGAGGCGAGGAAGAGGGGGCGAGGAAGAGGAGGCGAGGAAGAGGAGGCGAGGAAGAGGGGGCGAGGAAGAGGGGGCGAGGAAGAGGAGGCGAGGAAGAGGAGGCGAGGAAGAGGAGGCGAGGAAGAGCAGAGCGGCCTGAGAGGATGCAGCTTTTTATCTTCTCTTCTCCCCAATAATTCAGCGATCAGGAAGTTGAAGTGAAAACAAATGGAAAGGGAAGAATGAAACTAGCAATAGATGAGCTGGTGTTCCAGTGGCTGCTTCCTGGAGTCTGAGTTCAGGGGCGGAGTGGACTTTGGAGGAGGGTTATTTGGGTTATTTGGGTTATTTGGGGTTTTGTGTGCTGCGCTGCACACAAACTAGCAGGAAGAACCTCAGAGATAACGGATCACTCGTGTCTGCAGCGGGAAGAAGAGAAGCCAGACCTCCTCCTCTTCATCGTCGCAGAGAGAGGAGAGAGGAGAGAGGAGAGAGGAGAGAGGAGAGAGGAGCGAGGAGAGAGGAGAGAGGAGAGAGGAGAGAGGAGAGAGGAGAGAGGAGCTGGCCGTCGACAACGGGCCTGGACTACTTTTCATTCGGTTTAATTCCCTCGGATGTTTTTCCAGGACTCCGTTCTGCCGTCCCCTCTTCCTTACCCCCCTTTTTATCACCGTCGTTAAACCGGACCTCCTCGCCTCCCGACAGCGTTTTTTATAGTCCTTGAAGTTATTAAACATGTATAATTACTTTTAGTCAGTTCTGCCTGGGGAGAAGAAGAGAGAGAGTGGAGGATGGAGGGAGGAGGGAGAGACAAATAGAGACGGGTCGGGTGTGCTCGTATATCCTCATTCTTCATCGAGAGAGTGGGAGGTGTGTGTGTGTGTGTGTGTGTGTGTGTGTGTGTGTGTGTGTGTGTGTGTGTGTGTGTGTGTGTGTTTGTGTGCTCATATTTCTTTCATTGGCTGCGTGGCGTTGCTGTGGCCGCCGCGGGGACAGCAGGTGCGGGGCGTCCACGCGCCGCTGTGGTCGAGGCGCATAAAAGGCTCGGACTGCCACGGGAGTGAAGTGCATGCTGGGAGCCATCGGAACAGCTGCAGAAGGAGCACCGTGGGCCTCCATTGTCCGGAGCGCCGTTCGTCTGCTTTTCATCACTCGCAGGCCGACTAATTTAATCATTTTTCTGCATTTCGTTCCCGCTCCCTCTGCGGTAAGGTCAGGGCCCGGCAGGGGGGCTCACGGCGCCGGTTGGAGGGCGTACAGTAGGAAGTGGCGTGGGGAGCGGTTGGCGTGACATTTGGGACGCGGCGGCGTCTCACGGCGTCTCTAAATATAAACGGGAGGTTTGAACTCCTGGAGGTGCTGCGGGGTCCGGGGAGGTGACGCGAGGACGCAGGGGCCTGATGGGTATCGGCAGGCAGGTGGTGGGAGGATTCCTGCAGGGGGGCACGGCGGGTTGTTGCTGCGGTTTTGGAAAGGGGTCGGCTGAGGACAGGGGAGCGATGCGGCTCGGAGGCATTTCTGTCTGCAGAGGGACATCTAGTGGTCGCAGGCGGGACTGCAGAGGGATGCGGACACAGCGAGCGCTTGGAGAGACGGATGGCACTGCGGTGGCGCTCCGGTGGCCGGCCGGCGCACAGCCGACTCAGCCGCTCTCTGTTTGCATTGTGCGGCTCCGGACGCGCATCCCATAATATTTGCAGTTGTATACGTCCATGCGTTTAGCTCTGCCTCTCTGGTGGCGGACAGTAGATGGCAGCAGTGCTTCACTGAGAGACGACGACGAACGCACACACACACACACACACACACACACACACACACACACACACACACACACACACACACACACACACACACACACCACCTCGCTCTGCATGTAAAGGAATGAAGCGTTTATTCATGTATTTCATTATCTTACTTGCATTCTCGTATTTTCTCCCTCTTTTTTCCCTTTAATTATTCGGACACAATCACACTTGTTTTGTCATTTTCATATTGCAGAAAGGAAATAATGCCCTTAATGAGATTATCTCATATCCTTCTGTGTCGATGCTGAGCAGGAAATGAAGGTTTTGTTCCTTTCGGACACGACATCGGTTCATTCGGTGGAACCGTCCCATAGAAAAGGAACATAACATCTGCAGCTTTTTCCCACTTCCATCCTTTCCATAAACATTTGAAAAAGGTGCAGAAGAGCATTGAAATACCATCAAATGTACATTTAATTAACAGATATGTTCACTACCCAATATTCTCATTATTCTTTCCGTAAAAAAACATCTCTGACAAATATCCCACCCCTGAAAACCCAAAATAAAATCCATCTCCTGTGCAATGAGTTCAAGAACAGCAGCAGATTTTAACATTTGAGAATATACAATCAGAGTTCTGACATTTCTCTAAAACGATCAATCGATGCTCAAAGTAATTGTCGCAGATTAATTTCCCACCAGTTCTCTGTTGCAACATGTACTTTGCACCATGTGTTTGAAGCCCAAATAGCTGTTGAAGGTTCTGTAAACAGAACCCGCGCTGCAGGCGTCCCTCCTGTGACGTCACCGGGTTCTGATGTCACGCGCCGGGCTTCCGGGTTCCAAACCCGGGGAAGTAAACAAACACACGCCGGCTTATTTGTTGCAGGCGGGAGGGAGAGAAAAAAGGCAGAATCGAAACTCTGTGCCGCTTATTAAAATAAATAAAAAAAGCTCTCCTAATCTGTCGCAGCGCACACATTGCTCTGAGATAAAGACCAGCAAATTAATTAGCGGTTAATTATCATTTCTCACACTGCTCGTTGGAGGAGAGGACAATGGAGTCCTTTCCCTTCCTCCCCAGAACACCATAGGTTCTCCTCTCCTCCCGTAAAGTGTTTATTTATTCCGGCGGTTTGTTCGGCGCCCGGTTACCGCCGGAGCGTCTGCACTTCAGCACGCTGGGAGAGGAAAGGGGGGAAATATGATTTGAATGCAAATCGCTGATGTAAACACAGACGAGCAGCAACGTGTTGTGTTGATTACGGAATAATATTCAAATGGGGAATATTCAAGAGGAGGAAAAACACACACACACAAAAACAACTTGGTGAATAATCACTTCAGTGAAACTGTCAATGAGTGAAAAAGAGAGAGAGGAGGAACATTTACAGTAAATAGTGAGCCGGCTGCACTTATCCTCGTGTCCTTTTCACCAGACGGCTCGATTAAAATGCAATGTTTAAATTATGGAAATGTTTGATCCTGCATTGTTCAGGGTGTGTGTGTGTGTGTGTGTGTGTGTGTGTGTGTGTGACTGGAAGTATGCGGCCTTGAATGGAGGAGGCAGGAAGGCGCAGGAGCAGAATGAGCTCTGCAGCCTCTGCCGGGCCTTTAGGCAAGGCACTCTGCATCACAAAGACTCGGCCCGGGGAGGAGGGAGGCTGAAGGAAAGGTCTGGAGTGAAAAGACAAACCCACCATGAATTAATCCCACAAGTTGTCTGAGCTCAGCGGTTAAAACGGTGTCGCTCACTCTGAGCTCCGTCCCAGCAGGCGGCTTCTCCCCGTTTATAAATACTCACCAGCGCACCCGATGCGGATTAATCCGCCGCCGAAAATAGTCCTTATCAAATCCCGGGCAGTCATCCGCCGCCCCGCGAGTTGGCCGACAGTCAGACGGCGGCGCCTGTCGCGGGTCTGATTGCGAGGAGGATTTATCTCTCTGCTAAGAGAAGCTCGGTTTAGGCTCGATTATATCGATCGATATTGAGATCACGATCATTCATCACCATTATTTACTGTTTAAAGCACTAAGTTGTTGTTTTGAGTCCTGCTCTCTTCCCAAGCTGCACTGCTGCTAGCGTGCAGCTGTTATGGTCATGTGGTATAAGCAGTTTATTACTGGCCGCTCTGTCGCCCCCTGGTGGCCGGCTGCAGAGCGCTTTAAAGGTCAACGTCGCAGGCCATGAAGCTCACGGAGTTCAAGTTTCTGTACGTCTTGCACATGCGGTATTTTTGATAAATAAAGTTGACTTGACTTGAAGTTCAGGTGTCTGATCATAAAAGTGGGTGGACTGTGGCTCAGTGGTTAGCATGCCCGTCTTTCAATCAGAGGATCGGTGGTTCGAGCCCCGGCTCTGCTAGTCCACGTCCTCCTTGGATAAAAGCGTCAGCTAAATGTAATGTAAAAAAGCATCACACTGGAAACTAAGTAGATCCTTCTGGGGGCGGGGCTTAAAATGTAGATGCATTGCTTTTGGCAAGGGTACGTCATGAGGAGAACATTCTTGTATAAAGTTCAACAAGTCGATACGCCATCGGAACGATCCAGAGGGCTAATTGAGATTATTTATGATGGCAAATCGCTTTAATTTATTCGTGTTTTCATTTTGTTTCAACACTGTTCAGGTAGATGTGATGTCGTCACATTTAGACAGCTTGTGTTGAGAATAGTTCTTTAATGCTTCAACAACACGTTCAGCAGCGATTGAAGAAGCTTTTACTCAACAAAACAAAAGCATGTGCGTTGCAACCTTTCTAGAAATGAGCCGTGGATCAAGCTTCCAGCGTTGCACGTCAGCGAGTTGTGATCTACACCTCGACGTGATGCGTTATTTATAGAGCATGAAAGACGATAAAAGCAGCGTTAAGGCCTTCACGCCCCGGGGACGAGGAAGTAAACCGATGCAGGAATGCTAAACGCCAGGCGGCTCTCACCACGGAACAATATGCGCTGTAAAGTTTATCCACAAACATGAACCAGGAAGTAGGAAGCCAGGGAACGGGGAAGTGGGCGGGTCCAACAGACGGTGACCTCTCAGCCTGGAGGCCGCAGTTTGTTTATTTGAACCCAAACCACGATTTTCCTCAAACCTTGAGTGTTGTTCTGCATGCAACGAGTGTTGCCGGAGATCGGAGGAAAACAATAAGGGAGCAACTTTACGCAGGATAGCATGTTGGGATGTTATACGTCCTGGGCTTTTATTGTGAAAGGGCACATTGGAAATAACTACGTTTTCTACACATGAAAGAAACCAACGTATATGATGTGTGGAGGGTGGATGAAGGCGTCTCAGGAGCTGATCTGAAGTCAGCAGATTCTTCTGCGTCTCCTTCCAGACGGCAGCCGGTGAACAGGTCGTGTCTGAGCGGGTTTTTTGTCTTTTAATCTCCTGGAGGCTGTTCTCAGGCACCTGGTGTCAGTGGGCGCGTCCCGGTGACGCTCTGGGAGGTTTTAATCACCCTCTGCAGAGCTCCTGTGATGGTCCCGCGCCAGTTTGAACCGGTTCCAGTCGGGAGGCCCCGTGCCGCTCCTCGGTTCAAAGTTAGAACGAGAACTTCTCGGCACGGGAAGTAGTTTCCTTAAGAAACACCGACGTTTACCAGTTTTCCTCTGCGGCGTGGAGGCGTGACCACGGCGGCCGGTTTGTGGACGATCTTTTAGGCCTCCGCTCGAACATTGCATAACCTTTTTACAAAGAGTATATCTCTGCAACCACAAGGGCTGTTTGAATGCTTTTGGTGTTAAAATAAAGGGAACACTTGTGAGATTTATCCAGATGTGTAGATATCAGTATACATGTTACTGGTAAAGAGTAAATGAAAAGTTAAAGTGGCTAACTTGCTCCACTTTCTAAAAACAACCATTAGCTTCTTTTAATGCCCAAAACAACTGTTCAGCGTACAAATGTATAATAATAAAAAGACTTTACCATGTAAACGCATCATGAGACACTCCTCTAAAGGCAGAGGAGCGTGTTTAACCCCTTCACCTCCACACAGTCCGGCTGAACCCTCTGCACATGCTCAGTTGCTCTAGCTAGCGGCCTCCAAAGCGAATGTTTGAAGCTGCATGAATGAGAACGTTCAGCAGAACTTCAACGCAGCTTCGTGCTCGTGGAGCCGAGCGGCGGATGAGATGCTAAGTACGGCGGGCGGCGATGCTGTCGTCACATTAGCTCGGCCCGGCTTGTAATCGTTGAGGCTGCTGCTGTCAGAGCTTCCAGTCGGAGCCAAAGCGCCCCGGATAAAGTGTCTCTCTGCCGACTGGAGATAATTGAAAATCCCCCAAAAAAAGGAACTCGGGTTAATTTGATTACGGCCAGGCAATCGCTGAGTTGTTCCCATTATTACGGGGATTTGACGATGACACGCGGAATGGAGTCGTTATCGGTGGCCAGACTGCAGGAGCGAGACGGAGACGGTCCAGAGGGAACAGGAAGTAGATCCCTGAATGTGAGCCGCAGTCCTTTAACGTCCTTTTTTCTGGAGTGACGCTTCAGCATCTTAATGTTGAGATCCTGTATGGACACGGAACTTCATTACCCAGAAACCCTGGCATCAGACGGCTTCAAGCGCCACCAGATAACCCAAAGTTATTGTTTGTACAAATAGAACAATAAAATACAGACGTACATCACACGTGTGACGCAGCAGTGTGTGCTTTTAGTTTCTTAAGGGGTTCTTGAGAGCAACGGGAACCGAGGAGGGCAGCTTCACCAAACACACCGTCAGGTTTTCTACTTTCTTTTAATGGAAAGAAGAAGAAGAAAAGTCAGATTGCAGCAGTTTCAGCCTTTCACTTTTGATGCATCACTTCCCGAGGACGCGGCGACCCCTCCGACGGAGGAGCATAATTTGGGCAAATAGAGTGAAACTACAGCGACTCACTTCGGGGACGATTCTGCCCCACTTAAGTGATTTAGGCTGATGGCAGGGGGGGGGGGGGTGGTTACTCGTGGGATGTTTCCAGGCCGGGACATGTGAATAAAAGCAGAGTTCAAAAGTTGGTCACGCTCATCTTTCTCATCATCCCTCCACCCGCCATTTTTTTTCTTCTTCTGCCCGCTGATTTAAATACCAGCGGAATTCACTGAACTCTCCCATTAGGGTCCAAAGACGAGCCTCGTGTAATGTATGCCCCCTCATGTTCACACACACACACACACACACACACACACACACACCCTCTACCTCGGGGCGCTACATTCACATGAGGGATTAAGAATCCTTTGTCACTGGACCCCATTGACATTTGAGCGAGCATTAGTGAAATTATAACTGCATCTGGACAATATCCAGCCACGTTTGGCTTTTTGTGTGTGTGTGTGTGTGTGTGTGTGTGTGTGTGTGTGTGTGTGTGTGTGTGTGTGTGTGTGCTCCCGTTGTAGCCGCACGGTGCGACCAGAAGGGAGCAGTCTTGTGCCTGGCAGTGTGTGTGTGTGTGTGTGTGTGTGTGTGTGTGTGTGTGTGTGTGTGTGTGTGTGTGTGTGTGTGTGTGTGCTGTACAGTACATGCACTCTCCTTGCACATGCCCGGGGTATATATGCAGAGACAGTGTGGATGTGTGAAAGAGTGATTTTGTCCCTTCTGTATCTCGGCGAGCGGCCCTTAGTTCTGCTCGGGTGGAGGTATGAAGAGTCACAGTGGTGTGTGTGTGTGTGTGCGTGTGTGTGTGTGTGTGTGTGTGTTTGTGTGTGTGTGTGTGTGTGTGTGTGTGTGGGCCGGCTTTACCCACTCGAGTGTCCCCATTTGAGACCCAGTGCCCGGCTTATCCTCCCTAAAGCACCTTTGACTGGGGCCCGCTTCATTCTGCCCCCACAGGACTGTCCAACCAGACCGGCAGAGTGACTCATCCTCTCTCTCTCTCTCTCTCTCTCTCTCTCTCTCTCTCTCTCTCTCTCTCTCTCCTTTAACCAAATTTGAAAGCGACCGTGTTTGTAATTCACCTCTGCGCTCGAACAAAAGCGGCGCTCCGATCCGAAATGAGCTTCCTCCACTCTGTAGACGTGCGACGGCTGTTTGCCCCCCCCACCCTCCCCCCCCCTCCCCTCCCCCATCCTTAGTGGCAGCAATAGAACATGAGTGGTTTGAGGTTTATTTATTTATGCCTTTCGGGCTCTCTTTTCCTCTTCATTTTGGGGCTAAGAAATGGAGAGCAAGTGCCGCTGAGGCTGCAGAGATTAGGTTAGCATTGATTGCTTTATTGGTGCGGTTGGATTGTTTCGTATCTCGGAACATTTGATGCGAGCGCAGACATTCGTCTTGTCTCGCGCTGTCTCTGTTTCGCCGAAAGATCATTCATTTCTCTCTCGGTGCGTGGGATTTATTGGTAATTCAGAAAACAAAGGGAGCAAAAAGCTCCTTTTTTGCTCGTGCAGCCTGTATATATTTGTGTTTGTTTGTTTTAAATGATGAATGGAGATATAGGTCCAATCTCGGGCTGTTATCACTCTCATCGGAGCCGTTGCAAGTAATGTTCCAATTTTAATCAACGCCTAATTACATCCAATAATGCACATGTAGCTAATCGGCGGTTGTAATTACTACGTAGTCCGGCCTGAGAGGTATAGATCTGAGCGGCGGCGGCGGACCTCTTGGTCGGTACGGCAGCATTGATCATAAAAGTCAATCATGACACACATTATAGTAACTTTTTCACGAGGGCTCTGCAGCGTTACGCAATCCCTCCTCCTCAGCTTGATGCCCCTGCCTTTATTTATCGTGCTGAGCCGGTGCGATCCCCTGCAGACCTCATTGTGGATGTGTTCCAGCGCGTCGATACCGTACTCTTTTGGCATCAACCATCAATAGTCCGCCCATTAAAATGTGGAATTGCTTAACGCAACGCAGTGAGATGCATTTCTCCGGCGTGGAGACGGGTATTTGCAAACAGCCCCTCGGATCGATGCTCTTTTACGGCCTTCTGGAACCATTGTCTGCAGAACAATTGGAAATCTTTGGTGGAGTGTAGCGGGAGGGGGGCCGGCGTGAGAGGCCAAGCGTCCCGGCACGGCGGCGAATTAATTACCCTTGTGAAGAATGAAGGTCTGTGAGATCTGCTTTTTTTTTTTAGGGGGGCCATTATCAAGTGACACCGCGAAACGATTGTTTGTCCCTCTCTGGGTAATGTAGCCCAAACAATGGCTGGCCCGGGCCATCATATGGATCATTAGCGGCTCGCCGTGGGACGCCTCCTCCCCGTCCTGTGAAGACGGCCTTGCGGGGTTGCTGGGTTTCCGTCTGCACCTCGGGGCCGACAGCTGACGGCCCGCGGGAGGAGACGGGCGCCGCTCATTAGGAATGGATGCACTCGAGTCGGGTCGCCGGAGCAAAGTCCCAGCGGGGCGGCGACGACGGCGCCATTACTGCAAACGCTCGCCTGCCGGGGGACGCCGGAGCTCACGCAGGCTCCGGAGAGACGGCGCGGGGCGCCCTCACTTCACATCACAGATGCCAGCACTGCGTTTTGCTGCATGGATTCTTTCTGTTGGGTTCACGCTGAAGAGTTTAGAAATAATGAACCGCTCATAAAAGGAGACGCTCCACTCCTAAACACACGCTTGTTAAGACGCCATCAGTCTGCAGGGTGTCAACTTGTTCTTTTCTATCATGTCACATGCGTCCCAGAGGAGAGGCCCCAACTCCTTCCTTTCAATGTGAAATAAGAGTCTGCTAACTCTTGACTCTATAGCATGCTAACTATATAGTACACTAACTCTATAGCACACAGACTCTATAGCACACAGACTCTATAGCATGCTAACTATATAGTACACTAACTCTATAGCACACAGACTCTATAGCATGCTAATTATATAGCACACAGACTCTATAGCACACTAACGCTATAGGACACTAACTCTATAGCACACAGACTCTATAGCACGCTAACTCTATAGCACACAGACTCTATAGCACACTAACTATATAGCACACAGACTCTATAGCACACTAACTCTGTAGCACGCTAACTCTATATCACGCTAACTCTATAGCACGCTAACTCTATATCACGCTAACTCTATAGCACGCTAACTCTGCAGTACACTAACTCTATAGCACGCAGACTATATAGCCTGCTTTCTCTATAGCATGCTAACTCTATAGCACGCTAACTCTATAGCATGCTGACTCTATAGCCAATAACTTCATAGCACGCTTACTCTATAGCACAGTATCTGTATACTAACTCTGTATACTAGTTAGTACACTAACTCTATAGCACGCAGACTCTATAGCCTACTTACTCTATAGCACGCTAACTCTATAACATGCTAACTCTATAGCCTGCGTACTCTATAGCACACTAACTCGATAGCACGCCAACTCGATAGCACGCCAACTCGATAGCATGCTAACTCTATAGCACGCTAACTCTATAGCATGCTAACTCTATAGTCTGCTTACTCTATAGCACGCTAACTCTATAGCACGCTAACTCGTGGTAGCAGCAGCATTACAGCAACGGCTGCAGTTCTGATCCAGTTTGTGTTCCTGTGTTTTATAAAAGTGACTTTTCTTTTCACACCAGAGCAAACTTGAGTCTAAAACGAGCCTCGGCTGATTCTGCAGGAAAAATGGCAAAAACAAGAATGTTCTAGATCTTTTGCTTCTGCTGTCTGTTGTGTAACTCTCATGGGGTCACGGCTCCGTTGAAGATATAAAGGAGTTCTTTGCCCGCCGGTTGCCAGAACGACATGATGTCATCGTATGTTTCTGAACCAAAAACACATTTAATATCAACATATCAACAGTCCCTTGAAACATAATGTCGTTAATATAGGATTGCATCTTTTATGTATTTTGGCTTATAAACATAATTGCCTATTAACCCTTTTGTACAATAGAAACACAGGACATGTTTACATGTGGCAAAACGTCAAGAGGCATCAAGTTATGATGGTTTATCAAACCAAACTTTAACATTTCAAATACAAACAAAAGGTATCAGTATTTTTTTTGTCCTAGCATGAAATATACGTCTGAAATATTCTCAGAAATTCCTTCACAGACGAGCAAATACAACAAAAATGTCACATTTTGGGGCTTTCTTCTGCGCCCACTATTCCGTATCAGCAGGAAAACAAACACGCTAACGAAATAAAGGACTGAAGGAGAGCAACAGTTTACCTTCGTGGTCCGATGTGTCGGTCCACACAAATGTATAATTTAATT
>NC_136605.1:22415658-22438158 GCF_910589615.1 Taurulus bubalis
AGCCTCAGCGTCTGGGGCTCCTCGGCTGGGAGAGCCGCGCAGATCTATGTTGAGCTCGCTGATTAAGCAATGGCTCTTCTCTCCATTTTCAAATGACAAGCTGCCAGGGACTTTGGTTTTAAATTGTGCAATTAGTGATCTGGCATGCTTTGCTTGGCTTCAGTCAGACTCAAATCCCAGTCCGGGGCCTCGCAGTCGACAACACACACTCACACACACACACACTCTCTCACACACTCCAGGAGCATTTGTCAGACAAATTCATCTGAGCCTCCACTTCCACTTTGCTCTCCGAGCACACTAACCCTCCCGCGAATGTCACGCCGAGTATTTACCGGCTCGCCGCCGGGTAAACATCCGCGATCCGGGGCGCTCGGTTCGGCGGCACCGGATTCCTTCGCAATCGGAGCGGATAATAACTCACTTGTTTGTTTATTGTTGTGTTTTTCCTTTTTTTTTTTTACACAGATGAACGCGATTATGTTGAGTCTGCACTGGCCTCTGCCAAAAAGTTGTACTGGAATCCACTGTAGGAAGCAATGATCTATATCCCTGCAGTCATAAAATATAAATATATTTACATTTACAATATCCACCTAGGACTGCTACAATAAATCTACATAATCTTGTTGGGTTCACTGCAGCAAATATATAAATTAGGTTTCTCGTTTTTTAGGTTGCAAAACCACAACCCAGCCACCGCTTGATCCATACGTTGACTAAACAAATGAAAAGTGGCTTATATAACATCATTATTACTGTACTGTATAAATAATCTAAGCTTGGATAATATTGGGAACAGCTTAGATAATAGCGTTAATATTTAATTTCCCCCCTTTGAAGCCGCGGCTGAGTACATTAAAAGTTAGAAGAAGAATATGGTAAAAACTTGTCATCACCACCAAGATTCATTTGAACATGTATTTTTAATAGACTCTTGTAGGAGTCGGGTTTCCAGCTCTGAGAAGCGCTTTCATTCCGGCAGCAGTTTGTTTCATGTCTGCAGCCGAGCATCAGGAGTCTCGCGTCTGACCAGCTGGGATTTAATGTGCCTTGCTGATAGATGAAAAACTTGCTAAGTTGCAGAAAAAAAAAAAAGAAAATATTCTGAATTACAAGTACCTTTTTACCACCTCCTCCTCGTTCTCCTTCCTCTCGCTTCCAAGCGTACAGCTGGATACTAAATATCATCTTTCTGGTTTTCTGCAGAAAACGGCATTACCCGCCATTCATCACCGCTGCTGTATTTGCTGTGGTAATTAACTTTTTTAATGCCGGCAGTTTTGATATCTATTCCAAATTAGCGCCTCCCATCGGGGACGCAGCAAAACATTAGAATAGACGTTTTATTTTTCCTCTGCAGCGTTTTGTTCTGCAGCAGCAACAACTGTTGGGTTTGAGATGACGTTCATCCAGTTGATCCGAGCAGCGGCGGTGAGGAGGGGGAGGCATAACATGGTGGAAAATCACGGCCGACGGTTTATATACGTCCCAACTTTTCAGCAGGAGGCTTTTCAAATCTGAGAGTGATATCGCTGATGATCACTCTTCTCCCTCAGGAACCGGAGCTGTAAATGTTAACAACGTAGAAGTGTTTCTTATCAGAATCTGGCACAGAACGAGAATCTCATCTCTTCTGCCAATATATCGTTCTGCTGCTTCAACCCGCCGGCGTCGGGGAGCTTTCATACTTGCTCTCGTCTTTAAAGGGGCAACGTGTCGGTTCTGGCAACGCACTCCAGGCAGACAGGGGGCGACGTTTCACTCTATGCACAGTCATCCGTTATCACAAAGAAGAAGAAGAAGAAGAAGATAACTACTCACTAACAGCAGGGCAGAAATACGAAGAACACGGTCAAAATAACACTTACAGTTCACTTCTTTGTGTTTATTGTGGCGCTAACCAGGAGCTTGTGAATGATTTGATAGTTTTATATTGGATTAAATCCAAAGTGGCAGTAATTAGGTTCATCTTCACCGCTGACGAGAAACTACACTTCACTGGCCTTTCGTGTTATTTTGACAGCTTATTCACACGCGTGTTTGTGTCGTAATGGTTGAGTATTTCCATATTTATTTATATTTCGACGTTTCAGAGGGGAATTAAAAGCTCCACATTCATCTGACAGCTGTTGATTTTTACTCTAGAAATCAGTATTTTACATCCAAAACACATCAGTTTATATAATACGATGCGTCAGCTTGGGTCAAACTGTCCAACAAATAGTTAAATAGTTAGAATATATATTGTATATAGCCTATAAATGCTTTGGTTTTATTTCCCTAAATCCAGTTTGAGGCGTGAGGTAATACACTGATAAATGAACTTGAACACCATTGAGCGATGACAACATTGTTGGATTGAACGGTGAATATCGTGTTTTAATGACGCCCATCACGCCACAAATGGCCCTAAACACATCCATTAATCACCCGGCGGGCCGCGGCCCTCGTGGACCGTGATGCAACACCCGGAGCCGGACCTGCAGGTGGTCGCGTGGCGGCTTGCTCTTCTTCCCAAAGCAAACACGGCAATTACAGGCGCTGTCAGTCACTGTCAGGCGGGGCATCGGTGATCAATCCGGCCCGGTGGACTCGGGACGGTAGACGTGAACATGTTGAGTCGTCCCCCGGCTCCCCGGCCGGCTGTTCAATCAGCTCCCTCCGCTGGGATCGGACGGGATCCATTTTGTGTCGCAGGCTGCTGTTTCTCCTCTACCTCTCAAGCAACATCTGTCTATTCCAACCCACGCAATTTAAACCATATTCCCCAACTGTTTTGTTTTTTTTACATTCTGGCCTTCGTCGTCGTTGTTTTTTCCTGCATCATCCTCATTCCCTCAGATAACTTGCCAAAGGCAGAAATGTCACCCTTTCTGCACAAAACAATGGGTTTGATGAAATGAGCTTTCCTTTTTTCACTCCAACTGTCCAAAACATGAAAGTGAAATGTCAGGTTTTTGGTATCAAACAGAAAGGCGTTCTTTCTACGACTGCCATGATACACTGATGTGGAAAAGCAATACAGGGAGATTACCGGGGCGGAAGAGGCAACAATTCAATTGGCCAGAATGCATTACAGCAGTAAAACATGGTGGTTATATCCAAATTCAATTCTGCACGCTGGGAGCAGACGCTAGGACGTATGTAATTAGTGTTCTCTTCTGTACTTAGAACACACACAAAAAAATCAATGAACTGACCCCTTTTTTTCATTAAAGTAATAAGACTTTCATTCAAACAAATGTCTGTTAAGTCTCCATCTTTTCGCCGAGTGGAGGTTCAGCTTATGGCATTTGTAGTGTTTCCAACTGGGAGCAGATCCAAATACACACCTCCCATCACTGCGTATCTCCCATTGCTGCCTATCGGCCATAGCATAGCGTAGCGTAGCATAGAGTAGCATCGTCCGTCTCCAACCAGGGCTCAGCAACTCTTCAACGGTTTCAGAGGATCCTTTTGGAAGGAGATGTTCTGTACATTTCTAAAATATTACGTTAGCTAAACGTTAGCAGAGTATGTGAATACATCATGAACTAGAGTCAGCACCACTATGCTACGCTAGCTACTGAAAGTACACTGGATGTAACAGTGAATAAAGACCAGCTTAACAGGAACAATGTTGTTCCTTCACGTCATTGTCTTCTGGATATTTACTTCAAAGACATATTGTCTGCAACATTTCACTTTTTATTCAGGCAGTGCAGTTCGTGGCAGTGTGGGCTCTGACGGCTTCACTGCAGGGGGCGGGGCTTAGCCAAGAATAATACTTGTTTTTCCTCTCCAGACTGTACATTGAACTGTGGGAAATCGCTGTCAAGTCAAGCATTTAGAGTCCTCACAGAGTGCACTCTTACAAACACCATGCAATATTGAGCCGGCGGTAATGAGTGTCCCTGCAATCATAGACGGGCCTGAATGTAGATAAACCTCATCGATCTCGCATTGTCTACCGATCTTTTTATTGAAAAGAAGAAGCATTTGAACGCCATCACATCGTTCTTGCTTCAGATGTCGCTGATCCGGGATCAGAACGTGTCGGTGTTTCAGCAACAGGTTTCTGCCCATTGTTTGAATAATAAATAAGAATAGTATAGAGAATAGTGCTCAACAGAACCCTGCCCTGTTAGGATCAGTAGGAAATCAATAAGTGAAATAGAAGTAGAAGAGACAAGCGGGTACACCAGAGGGATAAATGGCAAAACATGATGGCAAAATAACTCCTGCAACACAGTCCACAGACGGATGGATATAAGAGTATATGAGGGGAGAGTTTTTCCTTTAGCGGCGCAGTTATCACCGCCGTCAACCCTCTGAGGGGAGCAGAGACATAATAGCCCCATTCTTAACTTTATTTCACTGTGGCTTCTGTGCATGTGCATTATTCTCACCGCAGATCGAGATCTGAGGCTGCCGTCTCCGGTCCGGAGGGAACCCGGGTGCGGGGGCGGGGGGCTGTGTCGGGATCCGGGTCCCCCGCCTCGCTCGCTCCCACATGGGCAAAGAAACAGGCATCACGCTGACCTCAGAGCTGTTGTTTAATCATCAGGGCATTTTAATGGCTTGTCAGGGTAATGAAATATGGTTGGAGGCTACCTGGTGCAAACATTACGATAAATCCCTCTCACGCGAGCCTACGCGCCGGCTTAATGGTTATAAATCATCACTTTGGGGAGAGAAAAATGACAGCTATTAAAATAATGAATGGGATGATTAATTTTTCACATTAAAGATTAAAAGCTGTGAAAGGTATCATCAGATATTTGAGCCGCCGTAAACGTTTGAAAGTGAGACGCTTATTTTCCGCACTTTACGACGCCCTCCGTTTCTTCACTGTCATCCAAGTTGTCTGCCCCTTTTTTTTCATTTATATACATACATATATATATATATATATATATATATATATATATATATATATATATATATATATATATATATATATATATATATGAAAAACAAAAGAATCCCCCTCCTTTCTCTGTGTGCAGACATTCCTTACACCTAATTTGTGTTCTTGTAAAAGTGCTCTGAGGAGTCGCCTTGAGGAACACTCATTGCTGGAGGCCTGCAGGACCTCTCCGGCTCTGCGGGCCCCTGAGGGCCCTCGCCGCCATCATTTCACACCTCTAAAGCTGTCAGGGCTGCAGCCTCTCGCTCGCTAGAAGGATAAGAAGAGCCGGCCAGCGGTAGTTTGCCTCTTGTCGTCTTCGGCCATCTTTCGTTTCCACGCTTGTTGTTCCTGTCGGCTCCCCTCAGCTGCATCTGTTCTCGCTAGCGAGAGCTGATTCGTCAACTTTTCTGCTTGGAACTGCGCGTCGAGACAAAAGACGGCGTGTACGTATATATACATATGTATATATATATATATATAACAACAGGATGAATCCCCGTGTCGAGCCGAAGCGTGACGAGCTCCCCGCTCCCAGGAGAAGCTGCGTTATCGCACACGGAGATTCATAATCCTGCTTTCTCTTCAGACGCACATCACACAGAGATCAGAGGCGGAGGGTGTGATTAGAACATTAATAACATGCATGCTAGGGAACATACGTGCATGAGCTTCCTCCGCGATGAACGGGGATGTAAACAAAAGGCAGAGCGCTCCGGTTAGATATTCCGAGCAGGCCTCAGTCTCTGAGAGACGGGAACGCCGGCTTCTCCCACTGTTGCCCAATTATTTCTGTGTTCCCAGGCAATGATGGCGCTGCTCGTCCATCTGCAGCCTTCAAAGGGATATTCAAATCCTCCCATTGAAGCAACGGCTCCATTTGTTGGCAGAGAATAAATTGTTGGCGAGTAATATATATATTTTATTTTTGTATTTGTCCCATCCGCTCAGAGCAACGCCAGGTATTTGTGCAGCTAAAGTTATTTACAAAGTGGTGGGAAATTTAAACGACTCCTCCGGCGTTTCCGCGTGACTCCTTCTTCTTCTTCTTCTTTGATTTCTCGCTGTGTGTGTGTGTGTGTGTGTGTGTGTGTGTGTGTGTGTGTGTGTGTGTGTGTGTGTGTGCACGCACACGGTTTCTCTTCTTCCTGTTTTCGTTTCACACGCCGTCACCGGAGACACGCGTGACGGCCCACGCCTCCTTCATGTCCCTCCGGCTGTTTCTGCTAATGATCCAGAGACCGCCAAAATAAAGGTCCACTGGAACGAAATGGCCACTTCGCTGCCCACTTGGGCCTCAGTCCTCAGTCCTCAGTCCTCAGTCCTCAGTCCTCAGACCTCAGTCCTCAGTCCTCAGTCCTCAGTCCTCAGACCTCAGTCCTCAGTCCTCAGACCTCAGTCCTCAGGCCTCAGTCCTCAGTCCTCAGTCCTCAGTCCTCAGACCTGACATGTCCTTCTGATAGAAGGTAAAGGTTCATGGTTGTTACCGATAATGTTGGAACGGCATTTCTTGGTTTCATTGAGTAGACGTACTGTAACCTCTGCAGTGGGGCGGCTCCTCTCCTCCTCTCCTCTCTCCTCTCCTCTCTCTCCTCTCTCCTCCTCTCCTCTCTCCTCCTCTCTCGTCCTCTCTCCTTCTCTTTTCTCCTCTCCTTCCCTTTCTTATATCCTCTTTTCCCCTCCTCCCTCCTCACCACTAATCTCCTTCCCTACCTTCCCCTCCTCCTCCTTCTCTCTATTTTCTTCTGACCTCTCTTCTCTCCTCTCCTTCCCTCCACTCTTTTCTTTACTTTAGTTTCCTCTCCTCTTTTCCTCTCCTCTTCCTCTTTCCCTCCCCTTCCTTCTCTCCTCTTCCTTTTCACTCCTCTTCCTCTACATATCCTCTCCTCACTCCTCCCCTCCTCTTCCTCTCCTCTCCCTCCTCTTCCTCTCCTCTTCCTCCTCTTCCTCCTCCTCCTCCTCCTCCTCCTCCTCCTCATCTCTTGTTGTTCTTCCTCTCAGACTCAAACGTTGGTATTTACCGGCTCAAATATCTCCTTTGGCAGAAGTGTTCGCCGCATGTTTTCATGTTTTTTCTTTTTTTTCTTCCCTTTTCCGTGAACAAGTAACCGGCCAGTGTTTGTGTTTTCCTCCCACTCTTGTGTTCACACAACATGAAGTGAAAACAGGCTTTTAAGTCGGCTAGTCAATACGCTGTTTCTAATGTATTATTTACCGCCTATGGGTTGTATATCAGAATGCGCTAAACAACCGTTTCGGGTTTTTTTGCCGTCGTAATCATGTAGAGAGAAATCACAGAGCCAGATGTCTGGCCCTCATTTTACAGCGTTTATGTTTTCCTCCGAGTTTATGTAAAATTCATCCTCCCCTGTTTTATTTATTCCCCCCGTTTTCACAGACTCAACAATTAGTCAATTCCCAATCAACAAGAGAAAAAGAAATTGCTTTTAATTACTTTTGATAAATGACAAATTGTGTTGGCACGGCTCCCCGAGAAATGCTTAATCAGGTGCGGGGCGGGAAGGCGGAGCCACCGGGAGAAAAGGGATTTCTGCCGGGATGAAATCAATGCGCTCTCTCTCTGCGGTTCACCGGCTGGGCTGCTGGGCGGCGGCCAAGCCGAGGCCTGCGAACGGAGACCCGAGTCAGCAGAAAGAGAGGCAAAGAGGGCTCCCGCTGTGCGAGAGCATCACGCTGCCGTCTGCGCACGACTTTAACGGCGTGCAGACGCACATTCAGTTTGTCAATGCCGGATAATGCCAGATAATGCACCGGTCCAGAGATAATGCACCGGTCCAGAGATAATATACCGGTCCAGAGATAATGCACCGGTCCAGAGATAATGCACCGGTCCAGAGATAATGCACCGGTCCAAAGATGATGCACCGGTCCAAATATAATGCACCGGTCCAGAGATAATGCACCGGTCCAAAGATGATGCACCGGTCCAAATATAATGCACCGGTCCAGAGATAATGCACCGGTCCAGAGATAATGCACCGGTCCTCAACCTAAAGCGCGTCGACGATGAAGCGCAACACGCTTTAGGTTGAGGAGAACAAGTGTTTGGGATCCGTGACTTCATGTCACTCTCAATGTTTCTCAGCGAACACGTCTAGTCGTTGCCAGGTTTGGTTGCCAGGTTTGGTGCCTGAAACTAGGAGACCATGTTGTGTTTACATGAGTGTTGTGTGTGCGGATGGAGCTCATGTTTATTGGCAGGTGTAGTTTTTAACATTCAACAGAGCCAGGATGCCTTCCAGTCTGTATGCTAAGCTAGGCTAACCACATTGTGACTTCAGCTACTTTTTACTAAGCTAGGCTAACCACATCCAGATTTCAGCTATGTTATGCTAAGCTAGGCTAACCACATCCTGACTTCTGCTACTTCCTGCTAAGCTAGGCTAACCACGTCCTGACTTCAGCTACGTTATGCTAAGCTAGGCTAGCCACGTCCCGACTTCAGGTATGTTATGCTAAACTAGATTAACTATGTCCTGACTTCAGTTACTTTATGCTAAGCTAGACTAACCACATCCTGACTTCAGCTATGTTATGCTATGCTAGGCTAACGACGTTGTGACTTCAGCTACTTTATGCTAAGCTAGGCTGTCCAGATGAAAGCCTCGTATCTCCAGACGTGTTGGTGGAGAATGTTTGTGATGAAGTGTTTCATTTACGTGTTGAGAAAATCCTTCTACTTCTTAATCTAAATAAACTCTCTCTTGCATTAGTTGGAGAAAAAAAACATTGTCACTACGTTTGTTCTTTTTGGAGATTCAGAGACGCTACATATTAATCCACAAATATCATATATTATAGTAAAACACTGACAGGGAACATTTTACTGAAACATTATTTAACTTGAATGCATAACCTTTACTTGTTCTTTCACAGGGTGGTAGTATTACCTTGAGTTAACTTGAGTATTTCTTCCATCACTAATGAACTGTGTGTCTTGTATTTGGTGTATTCTGCCAGTGGTTCTAATGATCTCACAGTTGTTATCGTATCACTGACCTCTGCACTGGACCTCTGCACCGTTCTAACGGGAACTTCTCTCCTGCGTCTGTCCGCAGGGTTCTTCAGCACCTGGTGCAGCAGCAGTCGAGTGGAGTGACCCAGCTTCAGCCCGGCCGGCTTTACCTGTACATGGAGACCCCCAGCTGGTCAGGTCAGCTCCTCCTCAAACCCGTGTAGTGTGTGTCCGTGTGCTGTGTAGTGTGTGTCCGTGTGTCGTGAGTTACAAACACGCCTACGTTGGGTTTTCTGAGTGGACTGAGCTCATTGATCAGGTTGTTCATGCTTGGAATCTGAATGTGTTAAATTTTCTATGATATTCAGGAATTATCTGGTGAGAGAAATCAAAAGTTTCCTTTCTGTACCCAAATGCTTCTTGAACATGAAGCATGGCTTTTTTTCTTGCAGAGAAGTTTGATGTTTCCAGAGCAGTTTGAAATCCCCCTGAAAAGAGAACCCGGCTGTGTATATTTGTCCAGTCCAGTGTCGGCTAAGTTCATGTTGATATAATACATAATCTTGAGTCTTGAGGACTTTTTTTTTCCGGCCTTTGCAAGAAAAAGAAATACAGATTTTTGGATTCTGAAATTAGTGAACTTTGGTTTGTGCTTTTCTATGCTGTTCATATTCAAATGTTTTGGACATCAAGTCAATCAAATACGTTGTTTTTAGTTGACTTCCAAAGACTTGCTCGACAGAAGTGTGTGTTTATTAGAATAGATTGAAGGCTGTGACGAGGACACACACATGTTCTGTTGTTGCCGTTTCACCGCTCTGTGAATGCAGAGCTTGACAGAAGGTAGTGCAGTCCGCCGTGCTTGATTGTTTACAGACCGTAAACGTTCCTCTTTACAGTCGCACCATTGGACGATCCAACGCTCAAAGGTCACAATGAGCTCATGCCTGTTCGTTCCATTGACACATGAACAGCTGATGCCGTTGTTGGTCTCTTGGAAGGGACGTTTGTGTTTCGTGTGACCGCTTCCCGCAGACCATTTTATCTCCACCTTCACTCCCACACAGACACACATTAATTTTTTTAAAAGCAAGACTCACAACTCTGGCCCTGTTCTTGCTCGAGAAGCCAAGAAAACAAAAAACAAAACCTGGCGTCACGCCCTCTCGCCGTGATGAAGCCTGTACGTATGCTAGCGTGATGAAGCCTGTACATAGGCTAGCATGATGAAGCCTGTACGTATGCTAGCGTGATGAAGCCTGTACATAGGCTAGCGTGATGAAGCCTGTACGTATGCTAGCGTGATGAAGCCTGTACATAGGCTAGCATGATGAAGCCTGTACGTATGCTAGCGTGATGAAGCCTGTACGTATGCTAGCGTGATGAAGCCTGTACATATGCTAGCATGATGAAGTATGTATGTATACTAGCGTGATGAAGCCTGTACGTATGCTAGCATGATGAAGCCTGTACGTATACCAGCGTAATGAAGCCTGTACATATGCTAGCGTGATGAAGCCTGTACATATGCTAGCATGATGAAGCCTGTACATATGCTAGCGTGATGAAGCCTGTACGTATACTAGCGTGATGAAGCCTGTACATATGCTATCATGATGAAGCCTGTACATATGCTAGCGTGATGAAGCCTGTACATATGCTAGCGTGATGAAGCCTGTACATATGCTAGCGTGATGAAACCTGTACGTATACTAGCGTGATGAAGCCTGTACATTTGCTAGCATGATGAAGCCTGTACATATACTAGCGTGACGAAGCCTGTACGTATACTAGCGTGATGAAGCCTGTACATATGCTAGCGTGACGAAGCCTGTACGTATACTAGCGTGATGAAGCCTGTACATATGCTAGCATGATGAAGCCTGTATGTATGCTAGCGTGATGAAGTATGTACGTATACTAGCGTGATGAAGCCTGTACGTATACTAGCGTGATGAAGCCTGTACATACGCTAACGTGATGAAGCCTGTACGTATGCTAGCGTGATAAAGCCTGTACGTATGCTAGTGTGATGAAACATGTACGTATGCTAGCGTGATGAAGCCTGTACGTATGCTAGCGTGATGAAGCCTGTACGTATGCTAGCGTGATGAAGCCTGTACGTATACTAGCGTGATGAAGCCTGTACGTATACTAGCATGATGAAGCCTGTACGTATGCTAGCGTGATGAAGCCTGTACATATGCTAGCATGATGAAGCCTGTACATATGCTAGCGTGATGAAGCCTGTACATATGCTAGCATGATGAAGCCTGTACGTATGCTAGCGTGATGAAGCCTGTACATATGCTAGCATGATGAAGCCTGTACGTATGCTAGCGTGATGAAGCCTGTACGTATGCTAGTGTGATGAAACCTGTAGGTATGTTAGCGTGATGAAGCCTGTACGTATACTAGCGTGATGAAGTATGTACGTATTCTAGCGTGATGAAGCCTGTAAATATGCTAGCATGATGAAGCCTGTACGTATGCTAGCGTGATGAAGTATGTACGTATTCTAGCGTGATGAAGCCTGTACGTATACTTGCGTGATGAAGTATGTACGTATTCTAGCGTGATGAAGCCTGTACGTATGCTAGCGTGATGAAGCATGTACGTATTCTAGCGTGATGAAGCCTGTACGTATGCTAGCGTGATGAAGCATGTACGTATTCTAGCGTGATGAAGCTTGTACGTATGCTAGCGTGATGAAGTATGTACGTATTCTAGCCGGATGAAGCCTGTAAATATGCTAGCATGATGAAGCCTGTACGTATGCTAGCGTGATGAAGCCTGTACGTATACTAACGTGATGAAGCCTGTACGTATACTAGCGTGATGAAGCCTGTACGTATGCTAGCGTGATGAAGCATGTACGTATTCTAGCGTGATGAAGCTTGTACGTATGCTAGCGTGATGAAGTATGTACGTATTCTAGCCGGATGAAGCCTGTAAATATGCTAGCATGATGAAGCCTGTACGTATGCTAGCGTGATGAAGCCTGTACGTATACTAACGTGATGAAGCCTGTACGTATACTAACGTGATGAAGCCTGTACGTATACTAGCGTGATGAAGCCTGTACGTATACTAGCGTGATGAAGTATGTACGTATTCTAGCGTGATGAAGCCTGTAAATATGCTAGCATGATGAAGCCTGTACGTATACTAGCGTGATGAAGCCTGTACGTATACTAGCGTGATGAAGTATGTACATATTCTAGTGTGATGAAGCCTGTACGTATACTAGCGTGATGAAGCCTGTACGTATTCTAGCGTGATGAAGCCTGTCTGTATACCAGCGTATTGAAGCCTGTACGTATACTAGTGTGATGAAACCTGTACGTATGCTAGCGTGATGAAGCCTGTACGTATGCTAGCGTGATGAAGCCTGTACGTATGCACGCCTTACTCCATCCCCCCCACTCGGCCATATTGTGCTAATGCGTGCTGGTTAAGTAGCGGAAGACTAGAGAGAGACTCTTATCCATATGCCTGAGAGCCAGGAGCCGGCGATCTCTCCCCAGGCGGAGGCCCCTGCCTCCCCGCCCATCCTCCACGGGGCCATATAGCAGGTGGCGGTGAGGATCAATGGGCCTCAGCCATTACCTCCTCTCCACTTCACATCTCCAGCCTCATCCCCGCGGCGCATCTAGCTGCAGCACACCGGGAGAAATAGGGACGTTTTCCATTACTCTAATTGCCGGGTTATAGTTCTATATTATTGCCGTGATCACCACTGCGGCTCGGTAACGACGGACCTCCCGCGCACCCACGTATAGCTGGTGGGTGTTACGGCTCCCCCGCTGCCAGCCATTGGAACGGCACTGTAGGAGGAGAGAACCAAAGTTAAAGAAAACAGGAGGATAAACAACCAAGAGAGAGAGAGAGAGCACTTCAGATGTTTTGATGTAAGAGTTTAATCAAATAGCCTCAGCTATTTACATTCTCAACAGGTGCGGCGTTCGGCTGATTTATGGAATAAACACTGGAGTTCTAGTGCTTGTTCATTTGCCTTCCGCTAAAAACTGGCAATATGGGGCTAATTTGCAATAATTTGCTGCTGCTGTGGCCACCGGTTAGGAATGTTTATATAATCACGATATAATAAGAAAAATGAAAATGAGTTTTTTTTCTTCTTTTTTTTATTTCACGCAGCTCAGGCCGCTGTCAAACACAGCTCACGGACTCGCTAAATGATAATTACATTCCTCAAGCGCCGTATTACATTCCTCCCTCTTATGTGGACTTTGTTCACGGTAACAAGAGGGAGGGGGTTTTAGTTTCATTTAAAGGCGATACGACCCGGTGTTATTATTCAGTACAGTGGAAGTCAGCAGATGAGGTGGATTATAATGAATTAATTTACCCTCAAAGACTCTGCCGTCTCTTTTCTGTTCATACCGTGCTATAATAATAATGCTGTATTAACATAACGCGGCCTCTCGTGATGGAAGAGCTTTACTTCTGAACGTTTCACCGCTGACCTGCAGCTCTCCCTCCAGGTCGGCTCATAAAAGCTGCTTCCTGTTTCCTCTCCTGCAGTCGGCTTGTTGCTGATTATCTCGCCGCTTATTCCTCAAGAAGGAGAAAAATCCTTGGCCCTGTTTTTTTTTGGATTATTTATCTTTTTTTACAGGTATGGGTATTGATCTTTGCCTCTGCTGCAGGGGGGGGCATGTTCACTTAAAAGGCTCAGTGATGTGAGCTTATTAAACAAATAGGCCAGAGAACAAGGCCGCAGTGGCTTTGAATCATGGACGAGGTCGTCCAGCACCACTCAAATATGAAACGCTCCGCTAACAAGGTGTGTAATCTATTTTAATCAGATCATATTTTATGAAACAAGGAGGAGGTTGAACTTAAGCAAGAGAGAAAGATGGAGATACTAGGAGGGATGGGGGGTTGTAGTTTGAAATTGGATGTGACGGCCGGGGACCATGACATGATTTTACACGCATGGCTTTATAATGAAGCCACGCCAAATGGTCAGTTATGGTTAAGTTTCAGGAGGAAGCCGGAGCCGTAATGGGAGAATAATGCAGCGCCCAGAGCGGCGTGACGGCCGCAGAGCGCCGCTATAATCGAGAGGTACGTCCGGTGGCTCCGGGATCCGGGTCCCCGGGGTCCGTGTTCGTCTGCAGGTCGTGTGTGTTGAGTGTGTAACGGCGTGGTCAAAACAATCCAAACACACTCGCTTGTAGCGGAGCGACTTCACGTTGTCCTTTTTATATTAATTTATTTTACACCGGCTCGGGTTCAGAGGCTAGTTTTCAATCATGTTTTTTTTCTTTCTTTCCTCGTGCCATAAATTGTCTCCGATCCTTCGACACTGGGCTCAGTTATGAATATATGAATATATATATATATATATGTATGTGTGTGTGTGTGTGTGTGTGTGTATATACACTCTGTAGATCTCAGGAAGCTCCAGCAGTCAGAAAGTGGTATATATATATATATATATATATATATATATATATATATATATATATATATATTATATATACAGCTCTGGGAGGCAACACTTGTTAGCCGGGATGTTTTTTAATAATCATAAGAAAACATTTAGCTTCAAGTTTCTGCCCACAGAAAAAAATGCATTCAATTTGAGTTGAAGTAGACGGAGAGCGTTTATCTAGAACCTCCCGGGGAGAAAGAAACATAACTAAATCTTCTGTTGTAAATAATCCGAGAGATAAGAAATGCATCTGATTTCAAGAGAAGTCGTCGTAGTCGTATAGTTTCTGTTCCTCCTCCAAGAAATGCTCTGCTGGTACGGTAAACAGTGGCGGTATTAATAGAAAGATATGAGTCACCGCTCTGGGAAGCACCACTTAGAGAGGAGCTTCCTGTGGACCAGGACCAGCTTCCTGTAGACCAGGACCAGCTTCCTGTGGACCAGGACCAGCTTCCTGTAGACCAGGACCAGCTTCCTGTGGACCAGGACCAGCTTCCTGTGGACCTGGACTATCTTCCCCGTAGACTAGGACCAGGACCAGCTTCCTGTGGACCAAGACCAGCTTCCTGTGGACCAGGACCAGCTTCCTGTGGACCAGGACCAGCTTCCTGTGGACCTGGACTATCTTCCTGTAGACTAGGACCAGGACCAGCCTCCACCCGGACCACATGGGTCGCCCAGAGCCGCTCTCCGTCCCGCTCCGTCCGGGTTCTGCTGGGTTCTCCAGATTCCTGCATTATGTTTCCATCGAGGCCGCTCCGCCACCACGAGGTGATGAGGCAGAAGGGGAGGAGGAGGAGGAAGAGGATGTGGTGGGGGGCTCTGCGTCTTTAAAAGCGAGATGGAGTGAGGGAGCGGGGCGGACGGGTGGCTGCAGGATTGTGCTGACGGCAGGGCTTTGGTTCAGAGCATGCCCATTAGAGGGAGCCATAAATCCTGGGCTCTGCGGGCCGGGCTGTGTCAGCAGTCCACTGAATGAATTGATTTTAAACGCCACTGAAGAAAGAAAAAAAAAGAGAGAGTGCAGGAGAGAGAGGGAGGGAGAGAGGGAGTGACTATTTAATTCACCCTCCACCAGAGGCCCACACCCCGTTCCACCCCGCTTCTCAGCCCGGGACTGTCATCGGGAAAAAAAAGAAAAGCAAAAGAAGGGAGGAGGGAAGTCTGGAAGCACTGAAACTGTCACCGGCATCGAGCCGGCGGCGCCGCGGCCCCCTCGTTTGATTTAAACGCGAGGTAAACACACACAACCAAATACATAATCTCACGTTCCATACAGAGCTCCTTCTCTCCCACCCCTCTAATTCTGTCCCTCTCCTCCATCTCCTCTTTATATTTCCACAAGAGAAATGAGACATATCGTTAAAAAAAAGAGAAGAAGAAGAAGGAGAAGAGGAGGAGAAGAGGCGCAGCTTTAAAATTCAAATGTGTTGGGTTTTGAAATTGATGTATGTGTTTATTCATTTACGAGCAGCATCCATGTGTGCATGCATTTATATATTATCAGCAGCGATGAAACGCTGCAGAGGAAGCTGCAAGAAACCCGTCTGCCAACACGCGGGACATGCGTGTTACCAGCGTCATGCTAACGCATTGTAGCTGTTGGAGTGAGAGGACGCCTGCAGGCAGAGCTCTGGGTTCAGAGGAGAGAGACAGTTGTTCATGTGTGACATTTTTTTTATTTTTGAATTTAAACCTTTATTTATCCAGGAAGTCCCATTGAGATTAAATTCTCTTCTTCGAGGGAGACCTGGCCAAGACAGGCAGCAGCATAACAACACACAGTGACGGACAGAAAACACAGAACAAGACACGTTAAACGTTAAAAGAAACGAGAAGCTAAGAGACAGTGACGTTAAGTTAATTTAAGAAATATTGATGTTCCAGGGGCACGAATTACAAGACAAGAGACAATAAAATATCTCAATCAAACGCGTGACCACGGGCGTAAAACACGGAAAGCAGGCGCCATGTGACAGAAATACATGAATATGAGGAGCTCAAATATGTAATCTCCTGTAGATCATCTTTCTCATGTGTGTTGTCTCCGTCAAACAGACCACAGAGCAGGGGACGCTCTAGGGGCGGGGCTACAAGGTGATTGACAGGTCGCTCCTCCTCAGTCCATGTACGGTCACGTCCTGTTCACTGGTTGCAAAATAGCCAAGATGGCGACGGCCAAGTCGGACCAAACATCCACAACTTAACGGGCGACGTCGTCCGCTTCTTATAAACGTTTCTGTTAGCAACACAAGAATATGTCATACCTTTAATAATATGAATACGTATAATATTACCTGTAGATGCTGTGACTCCTGGTGTTGGTTTGCAATGAGAGTGGAATCATTCAGGGAGCGAATCCAAAACTAATCTGGAACAAATATGTTTTTCAACATGAAGTGATGTGATGGAGGAGGATGATGAGGAGGAGGAAGAGGAGGAGGGGCTCGTCCTCTCTGGCTCATTACGCTGTTTAAAGAGCCGGCGCCTCAGAATCACCTGCCCGGCTCCACGCTTCAGACGAGCTCAGCCACCAGGGATCGTACATCAACTTCTCCATCAGCCCCCCGGCTGCCCTTCCTCCCCCCTCGCCTCCCAAGCTCCTCCCGCCCGCCCGGGCCGCCGGTGGGGCGCGTGGGGTGCAAACGGCTTGTTGAATACTGATGACACGCCCCCGCTGCAAAAAGAGTAACACATGAGTTGTGGAGCCGCTTCCCGCTGCTGTGACTGTAATCACTCGCAGCATCCGAGGCTCGCTTCCCGGGACTCGAACCCCCGGCTGCCGCCGGTGGCTCCTCCCACATGTGACACGGACACTCGCCGGGGAAGAGCGCGTCGATATTTCAACAACGCTCTCGGGACGAAGGGCTCGATCCCCGTTTTCCTCTCTGTCTTCCTCACCATCTTCCTCTTCGTCTTCCTCCCCGTCTTCCTCTCCGTCCTCTTCGTCTTCCTCCCCGTCTTCCTCTCCGTCCTCTTCTTCTTCCTCTCTGTCTTCCTCTCCTTCTTCCTCCCCGTCTTCCTCTCCGTCCTCTTCTTCTTCCTCTCTGTCTTCCTCTCCTTCTTCCTCTCCGTCTTCCTCCCTGTCTTCCTCTCCATCCTCTCTGTCTTCCTCTTCTTCTTCCTCCCCGTCTTCCTCTCTGTCTTCCTCCCCGTCTTCCTCTCCGTCCTCTTCGTCTTCCTCCCCGTCTTCCTCTCCGTCTTCCTCTCCGTCTTCCTCACCGTCTTCCTCTCCGTCTTCCTCCCCGTCTTCCTCTCCGTCTTCCTCTCTGTCTTCCTCCCCGTCTTCCTCTCTGTCGTCCTCCCCGTCTTCCTCTCCTTCTTCCTCCCCGTCTTCCTCTCCTTCTTCCTCTTGTCTTCCTCCCTTGTTTCCTTCCCATCTTCCTTGAATAAAAGTAAAACATGACAAAGCTTCAGGCGGCGCAGAGACTCGTACGTGTGATTACAACATTTCTTTTGACGGGAGGTTGAGTGTGGATATGAGTGAGGGGGAGAAGGGGGAGGAAGAGGGGGAGGGGGGAAGAAAGAGGGGGAGGAGGGGGAGAAAGAGGGGGAGGAGGGGGAGGGGCACGAAGAGCCTTCATGACACATGACACACGGTCACATGATCACATGATGAAAAGCACGCTTCATCTCGCTCCCCTCCGGTAACAGGAGACATGAAGCCCACATGCAGTGCGGCTCGTGTTATTTTTAAGTTGCGACATCATTCCTCACGTGGAGGACGCTGAGCTGACAGGAAGTGCTGTCAGAACAGAGGACGGCGAGGAGCGCCGCGAGGAGCTCAGCTTCTCCAGCTATGAAGACAAGAAAATAATAATACAACACACATCCTGTGACTGAATGGAAGCCCTGAGGAACGCCTCACGGCAGACGGCAGCCGCAAGAGAAGGTTCTCATTCGGCGCTGGAGGACGGAGACGTCGTCGTCACGCAGCTTCCTGTTTGCCCTTTCAAAGCTGTGACCTTTGACCTCCTGCAGATGGAGGCGACGCTGAGTTTAAGTTTAAGTTTAACGTTAAATACTCTGAGAGCATCGTCTCTTTGTCTCATCAGCTGTGGCTCCACTAAGACACACAAAGGCTTGAGCAGATAAATGTTTATCCAAAACACACACACACACACACACACACACACACACACACACACACGTGTTTCTGGAGTGTGTGTTTTGGGAGCCGACATGTCGCCTCTCAGCAGAGGGTTGTTGGTATTATCTCTTTTTTTCTTACACCTCTCCTGTGACTGTGAGGCGTTCAGAAAGACGTTTAAAAGAAGTTGGAATAATTCAAATGAAAGAAAAACAGACGGTGATTTTAGTTTCTTAAGTTATGCAGAACAAGAACTGATGAAGTATTTACTCGTTTCTTTGGAGACAAAAGTACAAAATGCATCCGTTTGTCCAAAAAATGGGTCAAAGTGTTTAAACGAGGACAAAATCTCAATGACTGCAACCATGAAGCGTTCCACTCATGAGGAGGCGTGGCTTAGGTATAGGGGGCGGGGCTTACCAGACCAATGAAGGAAACCTTATACGTGAATCTGCTTAGAAGTTTAGCACCTTTTTGTTACAGGCCAGTCCCTCTGCCACACACACACACACACACACACACACACACACACACACACACACACACACACACACACACACTGCATTGAGGTCATTGAAGCGCGCTCATCTTTAACCAACGCTGTTTATTTTGGTTAAACTGTAAAGAAGCGGACGTGATGAGCCTTATTTCTGTTCTGGCCATAACATCCCATAATAGTTTCCTTTATGGACCTCGAGCCGGGAGAACCGGGCCTTTTAGGGCCGGGCTAATCTCAGAGACCTTTTGGGACCGGGCTAATCTCAGAGACCTTTTGGGGCCGGGCTAATCTCAGAGACCTTTTGGGACCGGGCTAATCTCAGAGACGGGCTCCATCATGAGATGAGACAAGATGTTGCTTTATTCGTCCCGCACTAATTCTCTGGTTCATGCAAACTGCAGCAGAGCAGCGTTTTCCCTCCGTCTGGAGAATATAATAATAATAATAATGTACGTTATAATAAAGTCAGTATTCCTCAGCGCTCCATCAATATATATATGTGACTTTATTTTAATTTGTATATATCTTTCATCCCTGTTGCTTCTTTATATATTTGATCTTTTATCTTGTGTGTTAGTATCTTCAATTGTAAGGCGCTACTGGGATTAATAAAGTATTTATTCATTCATTCAAGACGCTCGTTGTTCATCTGAACTTCACTGTGTTTTTCTTAGTGGAATTTTCTTTTTCTTAGTGGATCATTTTTTTAATAATATTGTTTTTTACTTATTCATCTTTTAATTTTAATGAATTCTTAGTGGATAATTTTTTCATAATTATTTATTTTATTTATTTATCTTTCAATTTTAATAAATAATAATAAAAAAATTCTTAGTGGATCCTTTTTTTAATAATTATTTATTCAAGTTTTTTTTCTATAATTTTGTACTTAGTGGATTTTTTTTGTTTAAATCTTTACTCAATTGTTTTATTTTTCTATAATCTTTTACTTAGTGGATAATTTTGACCATTATACCATTATATATATATATATATATATATATATATATATATATATATATATATATATATATATACATATCTTGTGGATGCATTTAATCTGCGTTTCCATCACTTACAATATGTCTAATTGATTTCCATCCTGCCAGTTCGTGTCCCAGTAAGTCAACCAGTAGATTGCACTGGTCTGAATCTCCACTTCCTATTCGTCTCTGAGTTTGAGAACTCGCTTCCTCAAAAGTCTGATCAATCAATTTATCTCTATTAATTTCTCATCTTTCAAAAAAGAACAACAACAACACAACTTTCCCAACAAAAGAAGCCCCAACACCAGGAAGTATTGTGGCGCTAACTTTAAAAAGCAGCGACACACTTTGAGGTCTCTAATGGTCTCATTTGTATACGAGTGAGGTAAACAAATGTATCACAATTAATTTGACAATGATGTATTAATGTTCAAAATGCTGCACACTGCACCTTTAAAGCCCCTCTTCCAATGCATATTATCATAAAGCCGACAGTGAGTAATGACCCCCAGAGCCACAACAACTTGACGTGAGCCAGATAATGACCCCAAAATCAACAGATACCGATCCTTCAAAATAAAAGCTGGACTCTGCGCATTACGTTTTTTTTTCTTTTTTTCCCAGCTCCCGAGATAAGTTTGCTCGTTAAAAAAGTTGTGGCCGCTCGTGCGTCATATTTGTCTTCCTGCGGGCGCCGTGAGCGAGGGGAGGTTCTGGTTCCGGTTCTGCTGGTTCTACTGGTTCTGCCACGCGGCGCCGTGAGTAATCTGCCGCGTGACAAACGGGGTCGAGGTGTCGCGGGAACGCGGCGCCGACTGGCACGAGGGTAATTACTCTTCCTGCGTGGGCGCGACTCAAAATTTCTGAACCTTTTCTTTCTCCAATCACACTTGATGGATGGAGTGGAAGAGGGCGATCATCTGGTTCTTAGCGGGCTCACGGAGCGCGGTGGGCCTCCGCTGATTAATGATATCTGCTGCGAGTCACCAAAAGCGGAAATTAAGTATTTCTGTTTAAATGTAACATTTGTCTCCTTTGCGGCGGTTGAGGAAAGGCATTTGTCACAAATCCCCGAGGCTTTGGAGGAAAAGGTGGATTTCCTCTGGGAGCACGCTGGGAATTACTCGCTGTGCTTCCACATTAATGGCATTCAGTGTTCCTGTTCTCGCCCTTTCACCTTTTTAAGAGACGGATTTTGAATACGGGATCGGGCCCCCGGTGCCGCGTGACCGCTTCCGATTGTCGAATATTTTGTATTTCTCTCCAGAAAGAGCGAGGACTGACCTTGGAGAGGAAGTGATCGCGATGCCATCTCTGCCTGGTGGTGGCGGTGGTTTCGCTGGTTGAGTTGGGTTACCGGTGCCGGGCCCCTGTGCCGGCGTCTCCTCTGATGGTTCCAGGGGCCTGGCCGGGGTCCAGTGCGGCCCCCCAGCCGCCGGGATATCATTACCCGCCCCCCTAATGCGCTGCACCAGACCCTGAAACAGTCAATACTCCACAATTTAGAAAATCAGCCAAGTTTGCAGAAACAAAGAGGCGATATCGGAAATAAAGACGGATATATAATCCGACGCCAGACCTTTTCTCATGCCGGTGAATTATTAGTCGTCTGGAAGGCGGGGGAGGGGGAGGGGGGAGGGGAGGGGGAGGAGGAGGGGGGGGGGGTCTGTCTGAGTGAGAGGAGGCGGTCAAACGGCCTGAATAAACCTGCAACTCTCAGCGCCGCCCCGAGCCGCTGACCCTCCCCGTCTCCTCCCGCCAGCCTACGCTTTTTTTTCTTCTTCTTTTTCTCCCATCAATGGAAATCTAATTGCTTGAAAAGCGATCAATGGAAACTAAATTGGTTTTCGTGTGGAAGCGCGCGCGGAATAAGCTCCGAGCCGCTTTAATGCGCGTTGGTTTTGCATCTTAAATCACGGTAATATTTGGGAGTGGGGCCCCCGGCGCCCCCCCGCTCTCTGGAGGGGGTAAAGTTTTGGTGGAGGCACTCAATCAGCCTCCTAATAAAGAATCGGCGGCTTAATTGTTTCTCCAAACTCATAAATCGTCCGACTTAATGGGTTAACGTGAAGACTTACGGAGCTCCTCTGTGGAGCTGCGACCAGCGATAACCCTCCAGCGATCTGATATGACTAATCCCCTCTAATCCTTAATACACTCCTTAACATGCTCCTAAGTGACAGCAGTCGATGCGCTGCACTCCTCTGTCTTATCGCTGATCTCTTTGTCTTTGTGCTCTGAAACCTCTCGTCCTCTTGACTCTCGGCCGCGGCGCACTTTTCCTTTTTAGCTCCTCGATGAGCGAAAAGAGGCTCGATCAAAGTTTTTTGAAATTGCAGCTACTTGTTGGGGGGCGGGGTTTCAGATGGGAGAGGAAGGAGCCGTTCTTCTTCTTCTCTTCTTCTACCGCAGTCTCCCAAACTGCTGCCCACCACCCCGCCACAGCCTCTGCCTCCCAGTGGACGCCTCCAGGCGGACTGGCCTTACTCAGGAAAGACCAGAGTACTTTATTGACAGCATGGAGATGTGTTTCTGGCCAGGTGCGTCTCTCAGCCATCCCTCAGGTGCTTATCTATCAGCTATCAGTGCAGACAGAG
>NC_136605.1:22445658-22493158 GCF_910589615.1 Taurulus bubalis
TTGGGGATATTTAAAGCTCGTTAAGAGTTGAATGTGCGGAGGCTTTTAAAACATGAATGTGTGATGGGACCTGATGACTGGAACTAGTTCTGCCAGCAGCTGCTCTGAAACGTCTCAAAAGCAAGTAGTCCCCCCCAAAAAAAAAATTCTGACAACCCCGTCCTCAAAATGGATGACATCTTGATTCCCCCGGTAATGAAATCATCACTGGGATATTGCGAGACGGTTTTAATTCTGATTAAAAGTCATTTTTTAAAAGAGAGATGACCTCGAAACATCTCTCTCCCTCCTCCCCGTCTCCCGCTCTTAATTCTTCATTTCCCATTGCTCGCAAGACCCGAAAGTCCCGAGTCAGCAGAAATTCCGCCAGCGAATAGGAGACGTTTATCAAAATTTCTCCATTAATCTGATGTGCGGGGGGCCTTGATTAAAACGCCGCGCAGATGCTCCGAGTGCAGAGTCGCAGGCGAACAGATTGATACAGATGCGCGGCTGCTTCTGCCTTGTTGGGACGCAGAGGGTGGGAATCGATAACGGGAACGCCGTGTGATCCGGGCGGGGCGGCTTTTGTCTTCAGTGTTTATCCTGACTCGGCACAAAGTCAAAAAGGCAGCATGTGACCGAAAGGGAAGACTGATGTGCCGAACACCCCCACAGCCCTCCCTCCGCTCGGTATCTGAGCGTCAAGGATTCCAGCAGAGATTGATTCTCTTCCCACACAGAGATAGAGCTTGTTTTTCACATGGGGCGATATGAGACTGTGTGTGTGTGTGTGTGTGTGTGTGTGTGTGTGTGTGTGTGTGTGTGTGTGTGTGTGTGTGTGTGTGTGGTGGGGGGTATTGTGCAGGCGGCGGCGGTGGGATTGGTATTGGTGGAGATGACAGGATGGTGATGTGGGGACCGGCAGGGCTGATTGAAGTTGAGAAAAGAAGTAGTGAAGAAGAAGAAGAAGAAGAAGAAGAAGAAGAAGAAGAAGAAAAAAAAAGCCGAGACAGAGATGGAAAAGCGGACCGGGCGACGGGATCGGGCCCCCGGTGCCCCGGAGCCTCCTCTCAGGGCCGGCCGGCGTCGCTTCTGCACGAGTCGTCCTGCCGGCGTATGGATCCGCTGTCTCCTAATGCTGATTGATAATAATCAAATTGCCTTTGACTGACACGGAGGCCAAGAGGCACCATTTTTATTTATTTACCCAAAAGGCAATTTTCTGAAAAATGCCCCCCACACACACACACACACACACACACACACACACACACACACACACACACACACACAAAGTAGTCTCTCGGCGGGTTTTTTTCCGCCAACTCGCTCCTGCCCGGGCCGCTGACCCCCGTTTGCAGAGCACATGTAATGGATGAGCACATATGCCTGGTGCTGTCTCCCTGTCTCAGAGCGGAGGAGACGTGCACTAATTAATTACTGGTGTGTGTGTGTGTGTGTGTGTGTGTGTGTGTGTGTGTGTGCTGGACGCTGACTCCGTCGTTGTGGCCGTGTGGTTATTGACTCCTCGCGGCTCGTTTAGCGGCGCTGCAGCCGGAGGTCAGCGGTCACGAGGAGCGGCGTTCGCTTGTTTGTCCGCCTCCCGCCTCGTGTTTGCCGCCGTCACACACGCGTGTGTGTCCTTCTCCTCGGACGTGTGCGTGGTATTAATTACATGATGCCACACATTTGTCACATTTTTTTTCTTGCAGTTATGCTATTTTTTGGGGGGATTCGTCGTGTTCGTTGAAGTAAATTGGAGGCGGTTCTAACAAGCGGCGTTTGTTCCTCCGAAGCTCAGGACGCGGGTTGTGGACGCTGCGAGTGCGCGGCAAGTAGAGTAGATTAGAGGGTTGTGCCCTTGAACATCTCTGGTTCTCTATATTATTCTGAAAATATAGATTACAGACTCGGGGTCAGGGAGAGGCGCCACAGGAGACTATAGAAAACCACTGCAATCATCTCAGCCGGGCTGCAGCCCTGATCCACGCGTGCGTCTGAAATTCTAATGCGCGCCAAGATGGATGTGGAAAAGTACTCAACTGCAGCTTAAAAACAGATAAATTACGACGGCCATCCTCTCACGGAATAGATTGCCTTAATGGCGGGGCCTAAGCGTGTCGCTGTCTAAACGGCGCACCCCTGGGACCTGTCAGGGTGCTGCACATCCACTCCTGTACGCGAGGAGATGCTTTTCTAATTGCTTTGGCTTCTTTTTGTTTTTGTGTGTCCCGCGGGCCAATGGGAGGCGGAGGTGGGAGGGTCTTCTGGGAGCCGAGTCAGGCAGGTGTTATTGTCAACGCTAGAGGTTCAGGTGGAGGCTGTGATTGTGATTGTTTTATTCATGAGGGTCTGTAAGGAGGAGAGAAGATCAGCCTCGCAGACGGGCTCGGGTATCGATGTCTGGCTTTGGAACTGGCTCCAATTTGAAAATAGTTGGTAATTTGTTAAGAAACAAGTTTTTTGATTCCACCTATTGATCCCCGAAAAGAGAACTCTGCACCCGCTGCCCACGTCTCCAGATGTGCACGCATCAAAGCACATGAAGGGCTGCAGCAATGAGTCCTGAAAGCCCCGGAAGTGAGTCTGTCTTTTGTGTGTTTTTGGTTATAGTTGTCTGGAATAAGGTCTGTGTTGTTCCCGTTGTGCTCTAGGATATAAAAGACATCAGTAAGCACCACTCTGGTGAGTTTAGAAGCTTTTCAGGTCTTTAAAATAGATCACTAGTCCTCCTTTAGCCCAGCGGTGGGGACGTGAAGTCATGTGACCGTGGTGGAGTTTGTTTGTAGCTTAGCGCACGTTAGCTTTTTACTTCTGCTGATTCATTTAATACCCAAAAAAAAACAGAGAAAAGTGGTGATTGTTTATTGACCATGAAGCTCATTCTCTGCAATAATCCAAAACCTAATGGAAGCTTCCCATTGGCAACCAGTGTGACGCTAACCAACCAGTGCGACGCTAACCAACCAGTGTGACGCTAACCAACCAGTGTGACGCTAACCAACCAGTGTGACGCTAACCAACCAGTGCGGAGCTAACCAACCAGTGTGACGCTAACCAACCAGTGTGACGCTAACCAACCAGTGCGACGCTAACCAACCAGTGCGACGCTAACCAACCAGTGCGACGCTAACCAACCAGTGCGACGCTAACTTCCCGTTGGCTAACAGAAACACGTCGCTCGCTAGCTGGAGCCGTACATGAAGTTACACATGAATGTCTCATCACCTCCAGCTCACGTCAAAATACACAGCAGACATCAAACATGCACAACACAGTCTTCATGTTTCTTTCTTCTTCATGAAGCAATACAAACTTTTCGCGGCAGCCTTCATGTACATCTGAAGAACATACTGCTGTTTGCTTTCTGCACATTTGTGTTTTCTTAAACTCAAATGGAGGATTCAAGTAGAACCAGATCAGCAGAAAAAAGAATGAGTATATAACACATTTATTTAATTGTCTGTCCTCATTATTTTAAATACATTTATCTGTTGTTTCCGCTGGTTGAGTCTCACAACACAAAGTCTGTCTTCGCCTCTCAAACCTCAGGGAGGAAGCGGCTACAACGCACGGCTCAATTAAAACAAGAAATAACTGTTAATAAATTATACCTTTAGCATTTTTTCTCTTTCTCTCTGCTGTCATAAATCCAATAAAAGTAAAGTCCTGTGGGTCTCCTCGTAACAGATGAAGACAAAACTCCCCCCGGGACCAATTAGACCATCAGGAAATTACTACTATTGGATTTTGGAGGAAGAAGAAGAAGAAGAAGAAGAATCATATTGAGGATCTTTTCCAACAAACACAAAATCCAGGTGATTCACACGAGGCCGGGAGATTTTATTTCATGTCTTCACAGCGTTTCTGTGTGTGTGTGTGTGTGTGTGTGTGTGTGTGTGTGTGTGTGTGTGTGTGTGTGTGTGTGTGTGTGTGTGTGTCTCGGGGGGGCGTCAGAATCTAACAGCTGACGCTGAAGGAGTGACAGTCGCCTTTTACCCGTCTCCAGCAGACGGCGGCGACAGCGGAGGGAGTTGGCAGATGTTGCCTCGTTGTTTGCCGGGTGAGCCGAAATTGTGGGTGCCGCGATGACACCCTCCCACCCAGCCGCCCTGGCCAAGGGGAGCCGAGGTGATTCATACATTTTTAATGGCCGTCTGAGGGTGCTAACGCAGCTCCTCGTTACTGCCCATCCAGCCTGTCATGGCACCGGGCCCACCGGCCCGAGCAACAGGCCGTCCTTTAGACACCTCAATAATTTACTGCATGTGTTTACAGAACGTTGACAAAGTCAAGTGCACTGGCCCCTGTATACACATGAATAATACATGGGGCCGGTTCAGGAATGTGCCCGGCGCTATGGAAGTTCAGATCCACCACACATACGCAAAGTAAATGTCCTGACATTTCAAATATCCACCGTGCCGAAATGTGCTGAACACACAGAAGAGCTCCGACTCCCCGTGAAGAGGGAGAGTCGGTGATGGTGATAGTGGTGGTGGAGGAGGGGGGCTCCAGAAATAGAGAGTTCCTCGCTCAGAACGATGGCCTGAAAACAAACCCCGCAGGCTCTCTGACAGGATGTTGCTGGTTTGATACCTCCGTGCTTCTGTCTGTTGTTTGAGATGCTGAAGAGAAGCTACAGGCAGCGAGTGCTTCTGTTTTCTGTCTAAGAGCCCAAACTACCGTCCCAGGAGGATGAGAGATGAGGAGCTCTGGGGGAAGGAAAGAAAGCAGGAATCTACATCGCTTGTTTTTTTGTTTTTTATTCCACTCTCCCATCGAATGAAGTGCTGGAATCTCATCAGGAGTGAAACGATGACTAATCCATTTTTTACAGTCCCCCCGGTGCAGCAGTCGAGGACAAGGAAAAGCCTCTAATTTCACTTGTACTTCACAAACGCACGAGTGTGTTGGAAACTGGCACAAACAAAACTGTTATGAATGATGCTGCTGTGAGTAATCCAGAGGCGTGGATGAGTAAACAGCCTCCTCCTGTTGCTTTTTTTGTGTCAGTTTTTTATCCTTTCGCTCCTAAAAAAAAAAAAACACCATCGACACGGACGCTTTGCAGCCACTGCAGCGTTTTACGGCGGGCTGTAAAAGTCCCGAGCCCCGTGAGTTTTCATGCACGCCGTGACACGCGAGTTCTTTGCAAGGAAGACATTATGCAATATTGCATTGGCCCTGTGTGCGCTACATAGGCAAACACAAACAGACATTGCTTGCATTTGGTTTTCCCCGGGCGGCGGCGGTGTTTTCTGAAATGAAGCAAACATTTCCTGTTTGTTGCGTGAGCTGTTAGTCAGCAGACGCCTGTTGGAGGCTCAGGAAACGCACACCGCCACGATCCCAATGAGTACTCAGAGCCTAACGAAGGTCTCGCATGATTCAGATTGTTTGACTTCTTTAATCTAGATCACAAAACTGCTGTTACATGAGACTCGTGTGTGAATATCTCCTCAGGTAAGACGAGGAATGTTGCCGCTTCGCTATTTTCTGTCTTTCTTGGCTTGCAAAGCCGAGTTAGCGGCTAATCAGGCAGCGCAGACAACCGCTGCCCGGGGCCCCGAACCCTGGAGGGCCTCGAAGGGGCCCGGATCCACTGCATATGAGTTGGTTTGAGGTCATTTGATTCATTTGTAAGTCTGGGCATGTCCATGAGAGTGCATCACAATTCAAGGCATATTGCTTTCTTAAAGTGGGGAAAAAAGGCCTTTATTAACACGGCTGCATTATTGAAAAACAAGACCACCACTCGGCTGCTGATCCCTGTTGCATCTGATGCAACTCAATGACTAAACCTAAATACCTAGAAATGGTGAGAACTGGTTCATGCATTTCTGTACACCAAGTCTGCATCAGTAGACAACAACAAGACAAGCTACAGGCATTGGTAGCGTTGTGGTTTCCCTTTGTAGTCCGAGTAGTATTGACCAATCACGTTGGAGCAGGCTTTGATAGAGAAAACAATCCTCGTGGTGAGCAAAAGAGGCAAAATCAGGCAGCAACCTGCGGTTCTGTGTTAAAGCTGCATTCTCTCTCCTGACCACCAGGAGGCGACTCCTGTGGTTGTATAGAAGTCTACTTTGGCTAGATATCCGCTGACTACTTCCATTGGTAACATATTTCAGATGCGTCTAAAACAGACATTATCTTGGAAAAAGAAACTAAATAGACCGTGCAGTCTCATTGTATTAGAAAGTCATCTTAAAGACCAGGAAAATAAATAAATAAACAACGTAAATAAATACATAAAAACCAGGACAATTCATTTGCAGAGAAACTAAATCATAATTGCGAACAATAAAAAAATAATACTACAGAACAGATTGGAATCTCATTTTGCCTCAGGATCCCCAAACAGCTTAATCTCCGGTTTGCCATCATCTACATTTTCTATAATGTGGTTATAAAATACTTCAAAACGTTTAAGAGCATTCACCAAAGTGTCTTCCGCGTGGGTTCAGGGACGAACCTGCAAGAGGAACAGGTTCTTGGTTTGGAGCCCCGTGATCTTTTAGGACCTCCAGTGGGTCAACGTTCACATCTTTCAGCCAAACGGGTCGCAGTAATGTACATCTATCCTTGTACATTTAGCCGAGTAAATTTAGCCCTGTACATTTAGCCGGGTACATTTAGCATTGTACATTTAGCATTGTACATTTAGCCTTGTACATTTAGCCGTGTACATTTAGCCGAGTAAATTTAGCCCTGTACATTTAGCCGGGTACATTTAGCCGCTTAGATTTAGCCCTACATTTAGCCTTATACATTTAGCCTTGTAGATTTAGCCGTGTACATTTAGCCTTGTACATTTAGCCGTGTACATTTAGCCGTGTACATTTAGCCGGGTACATTTAGCCGGGTACATTTAGCCGTGTACATGTCGCCGTGTACATTTAGCCTTGTAGATTTAGCCGCGTACAATTAGCCTTGTACATGTAGCCGGGTACATTTAGCATTGTACATTTAGCCGTGTACATTTAGCCGTGTACATTTAGCCTTGTACATTTAGCCGTGTACATGTAGCCCTGTACATTTAGCCGTCTACATTTAGCCGGGTACATTTAGCCGTGTAAATTTAGCCTTGTGGATTTAGCCGTGTACATTTAGCCGTGTACATGTAGCCGTGTACATTTAGCCGTGTACATTAAGTAATTTCTTCAGAGTGGACGTGTGTTCTGTTTGGCGCCCGCCGTCGTCGGTTTGCCGCTCCACACCATCCCTCCATTTTACACTTTATTTGAACTTCACGCTCAAAGTGGCTCTCAACCTTCCGGCCATTTGCTAGAAATGTAATTATTTATGCTGCAGCGTTGGAGAGAAAAGATGTTTTTATAAGTAGTCTCACATTTTATCTAATTCTCTCCCCCGCGTCTGCGAATGAGACGGACGATAATGGTGCTGGATGTCTAGCGTCGCCACGTATATGGAATATTATTTTACTACATTATTTTAAAGCCGGGGTTGATTTATGGGGCCCAGACTCGAGACGTGATGATCGTAATTAATCTGAACCGTCGTGAGAGGAAAAAAGGCCGACCGCTGATCTGCACGCGGCATATGGCGGTGGGATCTCACTCTCCCTGCACCAAATGCACCTCTTTCACCTGAATCAGCACGTTTGGGCTCCAACCCCCCTCCCGTGTGCACCGGTGCTCTGCAGGAATCCATCCGTCCAGCCATCACGTGTCTGTTTACCCCAAATCGGTGGGAAAAGGTGTGATCCGCCCCCCCAAAAAATAGATACTCCACAGAAGGAAAACACATTTAATTTAAAAACAAATATCTTGTTTCACTCCATATTTTAGACATTTGTTTTGTTTAGTTTTTCGAGGGGAAGCAGGATCATATTCTCCAGACGGAGAGCCCGGATGCACATTTGCAGACAATGAAACCGGTGCGAGCCTCAGACGGAGCAGACACCAGTAGACACCAGCAGACAGACACCAGTAGACACCAGCAGACAGACACCAGTAGACACCAGCAGACAGACACCAGTAGACACCAGCAGACAGACACCAGTAGACACCAGCAGACAGACACCAGTAGACACCAGCAGACAGACACCAGTAGACACCAGCAGACAGACACCAGTAGCTGGAGAGCTGGAAAGACAGAAAATTCTGAGTAATATTGATCTCAGTTAATTAGATTCCTATCTGGTCTCTGGGGACCGGTGTTCCGGCAACACGTTTTAGAGTGAAGAAAGTGGCTGAGAGATCTACCAGTATATGAACTCAGTTAATTTAATTTCAAAGCCCCGAGTACAAAATGGGATTTGATTATTGGGAATATTTTTCATGTCTAATTACAATTTCTCTTTTCTCCCCCGAAGTTTATCGAAACTTTCTTTATTTTTTTTTTCCTTCTTCTTTTTAACTCGGTGAGTCCTAATGAAGCACGGTCCTCGTTGAGAACCAAATGGCCGAGTGTTTATCTGCTCCCACCCTCAGCTCAGTAATTCAATATGCAGTGCAGAAACAAAAAACGAGATTTGAAATTGAACGCTGATATTGTTAGTTTTCTCCATTCATTGACACTAAATGAATTTGCACATCGGGGTCACCACTAATTAGAAGGTGTTCTATTTCACTTTACTTTAAGATGATACCTGATATCATAACGGCCAATTAAATATCCATCTATCTCTCAGTGCCTTTAGTAAAACGTGAGCAGGTTCACCCACACCTGTGTGTTCTGTGTGCTTACACTGTGAGTCTTCCTGTGTGTGTGTGTGTGTGTGTGTGTGTGTGTGTGTGTGTGTGTGTGTGTGTGTGTGTGTGTGTGTGTGTGTTCAGGAAGCGGCGGCCCGCCGTCCCGGGGCCACACGCCAGGTCAGCGGCTTTCATGGCTGATCTGTTTGTCATAATGGCTTTTTAAAAGGTCACGTGTTGATTAAAGTGACTGATGGTGAAAAAGCTTCCCCTTTATGGCGACGTGCACACACACACACACACACACACACACACACACACACACACTTGAAGGAACCACGTGCGCGCACATACCCTCTGGTCACGTCATTTGTTACAGATATATGAAATATGGTCGCGTGTCCGATGTCTCGGTCAGACCGCTGGAGACGCTGAGGAAGATCATCCCGTATTCTCCTCACACTCGTCACCATTATATGCCCCCTCCCCCCCCCCCCCCCCCCCCCCCCTCTCCGGCCCTCTTTCCCGCCACATTCTGGCTTTTTGCTGCGAGCCAATCGCTCTCGAGCGTCGCTGAGGGAATCCATCGCACAGGAGATCCAGATGCATCACCTCAGAGGCCGGCTGCATGGGGACGTACCTGTGTCTCACTCAAGCCCACAGCACCCCACCACACCCCCCCGCCTCCCCCGAGGCGCCTCCTTGTACAGGCGCTGTAATTGTTGCTGTAAATTGTGCCGCTCCCCGACGCCCCTGTCTTAACCGCCCATTACACATGGTTCACTACGGCCCTTGTTGATTGCAGCTGTCGAGAAGGGGGAGATTTATGCACTCTGGCTCGGAGATGGAGGGATGGAGCGGTGAGAGAAGGGTGATTGGGTGGGTGGGTGGATGGGTGGATGGGTGGGGGGTTATTGGGTGAGCCACGCAGCTTGACCCGTCCTCCGGCCCGCTTTACCCTCGCTGGGCGTTCAGGTGGAGGCCGATCAGAGAGATGGAGAGACAACAAGAGCTCTGAAGTGGGCTGTGATGAGATCTGGGCCTGATTCGCTGAGCTTTGTTGTTGTGTGTGAGTGTGTGTGTGTGTGTGTGTGTGTGTGTGTGTGTGTGTGTGTGAGGAAAACACACACACACACTCCTCTCAGCCCTCAACAGCCTCTCAGACGCCCTTTCCTTTCTCAGAAAACACCACTTGTGTAACAAAGGCTGCTAATCTGTTGAGTACAGCAGCGAGCCCAGTGTGTGTGTGTGTGTGTGTGTGCGTGTGTGTGTGTGTGTGCGCGTGCGTGTGTGTGTGTGTGTGTGTGTGTGTGTCTGTCTCACTTCCTCAGCCCATCCCAGAGTCCGCTGTAGTCACTCTGATTCATAACGCTCTTTAACAATAATCATAACAAAGACTTGTTTGTCTCATAAAACTTCATAATTGCATAATCACTGAAGTTCTGTATGTTTTTATGTTTTTACTCCCTTAAAGTAAACAACAACCCTTCATAATAGCTTATAACCACATTATAATGCTTTATAACAATCACTGGAACGTATTATTAAAATAAACTATATTGAGTGTTATAATGCGTTATTATGTGAATATAAGTTACGACAAATGGGCCTTGTTTGCTTGAAGTAATTAAAAAATGTAAAATAAATATACATGCACATTTTTTTATATTGTTCTTGCCGTTATTGCATATGTATATATATATATACACATATGTATATATATTTATATATAGCTATTGCATGTATATACATGTGTATTGCATATAAATATATATGCAATACACATGTATATATATATATATATATATATATATATATACACATATGTATATATATTTTATATATAGCTATTGCATGTATATACATGTGTATTGCATATATATTTATATGCAAGAACAATATACAGAAATTAACTTTAAGCGATCAACGACAACTTAAGTAACTTATATTTTAGAACATAATAAGATAATAATAATAATAATAATAATAATAATAATAATAATAATAATAATAGTGAAGTTCTTACTTCTTAGTAAGTATGAAAGTGTGAAAATGAATCATAATCTATCACAACTTGAGTTGTAATGAACTAGTATCCGAAAAGCAAATGTCAGAGAGTGACCTGCAATTATGAGTATGTTATGAAACCCGACCCTCGAGTCATTATGGGATGTGTTTCATGGCTCCTCCCCCTTCCCGTTGTCGTCTCGTCTCCGTGTGTTTTTCCCACCAGTATCTGCTTTAGACCCAACACACCGCCGTGTCCGTCAGATGGTGATAGATCGCGCTCGCTGCCGGTCGGCAGCATTACTGTAACGCGGCTAAACGTGCACACCTAAACGTGCACGCCTACACGTGCACGCCTACACGTGCACGCCTAAACGTGCATGCGCCTCTAAGTGGTCCCTAAGTCGTCCTGCGGGGATGATGGGATGCCATCGCAGCGCCGGTAATGGAATTACAGGGAAAGCCCCTGCCCTGGTCGCACTGGTGAGAGGTAGAGGAGGAGGAGGAGGAGGAGGAGGAAGGGGAGGAGGAGGAGAAGGGGGAGGAGCAAGGGGGGGGGGGGGGGGGGGGGGGGGGGGGGGGGGGGAGGGCCGCAGAGCGAACAGACCAATCTACACTGTGGCACTTATGGAATTACCCAGTTCAACCTTCTTTGGACCAAGAAATCAATGGCCGCTCATTAATAATTCAGCCGGTCTTTTTAGAGGGAACCATAACTGTCATAAATGGTAATCTTGTTTGATCATTACGATCCTTTGCATCGGGACATAAACAGACAACATTATTCATCAGCGGGAGCGTATAAATATTCATGGGGCGCGCACAACGTTCTGTACAGAGAATAGCAAGCGACCTGCGGAGAAGAAGAGCATATATATAACACACACACACACACACACACACACACACACACACACACACACACACACACACACATTCTACCTGCACGATGAGATAATTTACAGAATTGATGAAGATGAAGGCTAATCTTTACGCCTCCCCCTGCAGCCGAGCGCCGCTCCATTTGGCTATAAGCTAGCAATCTGGAGCGCCGTCCCTCTCCTCGCGTCCCACAATGCATCACTTTCATTTCATTAGCAGCTGGGGAGTAACGCGCCTCCACCACTTTGGATTTTCTCTTTATTTATAGGCTCCGATCGCTTCCTCCGAATCATCCAGAACACAATCACAGCGACGGCCCGCCATCCGTATCCATATCTGCTGTCTGAAATAAGTGCCGCCATATTAGATTGCGACCACGGCGGCGGCGTTTTTTCTTCTTCTTATTTCTTTGCGTATGAGTCGGAAGAAACTGATGAGCTATTACAGACAGACCGGAGCAGATCGAGGTCATGGAGGCTCCTGTGGATCGCACGTAAAGCGACGAAGAGGAGGAGCGCGTCGTGGAACGAGCGCCGTCTTTGGCGCAAATGTGTCCGCCGCGTACGAGAGAGCACGGAGGCCTGCGGGCGCAGACAGCCGGCAACGGGCAACGGGCAATGGGCAACCGGCCGGGAGATTGCACCCCCCCCCGTTCATAAACAGATTTCTTCTTCTCTGGTTTTGCGTTTTGTCCCTCAGACGAAGTGAGAGCTGGAATGTTCTATTCACACGTAATCCCTCCTTCCAAGCGCCGTTTCCCCCTTTCAGCTTGTGTTGCTCAACATGGGTGTTTAGTGTGTGTGTGTGTGTGTGTAGAATGTAAATGATGAGCCGCATCAGGTTTTTTTTGGGGTCTTTCAGCCGTTTCTATCTTCAACCAAAGGATCAGATCTCAGCTTCATTCTCTCTGTTTTATGTTTTTGTCCTCACGAGTGTGTCGGTGTGTGTACAGGGTGTGTGTGTACAGGGTGTGTGTGTACAGGGTGTGTGTGTACAGGGTGTGTGTGTACAGGGTGTGTGTGTACAGGGTGTGTGTGTGTACAGGGTGTGTGTCAGCGGCCGCTGAACACATGCGAGTCACCACCAGGGAGCGATTTCAGAGCCTTTTATAGAGATAGATCCGCCCGGTTTACTGGGCTGAAGCCGGCTACCAAGAATTGTGACAGACATGTGCCTGCTAGACCTCATACATAAACCACTGGTGTGTGTGTGTGTGTGTGTGTGTGTTGTTGGAGATAGCGATAGCTGTTGTATCTCCTCTCACGTGCCTTGCCTTCAATTGCCCAATCAGTCAGTGGAACCCTTCAGACAGTCTCCTCTTAATAAGGAAGCTTCCAGCCCAATTCCCACAGATAGCCTAAGTAAATCAAACCGGTGAGGAGGAGAGGAGAGCCTCTTCAATCAGGCTCTGGAGAACCGAGCCCGGCAACTCTGGCACTCCAGACAATAAGAGCGGGAGCAGGGAGGAGATATGCGGTATTCCCGCATGGTGATGACTGCGCTCCGAGTGAGGCGTACGATTCATCTGGCCTCAGCCGTCTCCGTCTCCGCGCCCTCAGGTCCTCCACGCTCCGCATCCCGCCGTAAAACATCCCATTGTAATTCATGTTATGCCGCGAGAGCCCGGGCTGCCGGTACCTCGGCCCTTCCTCCTCCTCCTCCTCCTCCTCTCGCAGCCTCGTGATACGGTCCTCATGGCGAGCTGAGCGAGCCATAATACCGTGTTTTGTATTCCACCCCGATAGCAGCCGTTCCAGCAGCCGCAGAGCAGAGGGGGCCCAGCCTGCGCGGCGGTCGGGGTTCAGGTCGGACCGGTCCCACGTCGGCAATTTGGGGGCCGAGAGCGCCGCGGGCCACATGCGTCCTTTCCCCGTCCATCACAGGTGGAGGGCAGCAGGGAGGAGAGGGAGGTGAAGTGGAGAGGCGAGGCCCTGGCATCTGCATCCGGCCAGACCAGCAGATGTGGCGATCCTGGTCTATTTGAGCTAAAGTGATGATTAAGGGATCATGGCCCTTAAATAGACAATCCTGTTTACCCAGTTTAGGGCCGCAATCAATCCGCCACTCGCAGATTAATTGAGACGCTTCCGATTGATTTTCTTTTTTCCCTCCTCCTCCTCCTCCTCCTCTTCTCTTGCTCGGCCTTCCCATCAATGACTTCTTAAACTGCAAGGCCATAATTCATGAGCGAGGGCCTGCAGGACCGAGTGCATAAGTAGGATCATGTAGCAGAAACGTATGACATCACGCCGCCGCCACGTTGACTCTGTGAGATGATCACCGTCTCCCGGTCCGACTTGAAGCTCCTCTCCGTCTCTCCGTCTCGGCGTCGCCTTCATATTTATTCCTCTCCACCCCTCCGCGTCCACACTTCCTCTCCATTACTGTAACGCGTGTCGGTGGAGGAGATGCCGTGAGGACATCGCTCCACCTGCACCCATCCTCATTAGTGACACGGCAGTTCATTAGGCCACAAGGATGAACTTTACACTCACACACACAGCTGATCACCACATCCAGGAACAAAAAGAGACGCTTCAAGCTCGTCTCTTTTCTCCATCAAACCCTCGCATGTTTATTCTCGCGTAATTGGCCGCGAATAAACTGTCTGTTCCTTTCACTTTGTTTATTTATCTCCATCGGTGAGCGATGGGAAAAGGGGGAGGCGATCAGGACCGTCACCGCCGTCTGTCAGCGCAGAGAATCTTGAAAGAGACTTCTCCTCTGCACTTTGCCTTCGGGGCAAACACCCTCCTCATGTTGCTGCCCCTCCCCCGTCTCTCCACCCCAGCTTCTAATAAGCTAAAGCAAAACAAAAGCTGGAGAACAAGGCGGTGAGGGTCTCAGTTCTCTCACGGAGGCCGCTGCCTGACAGCAGCTTCCTCTCGGTGAATCCTTCCTGAAACGTCGTGTGCTCATCACCCACGGATCATCTCTCTCTCTCTGTCCGGCCAGCGCGGTGAAGCCAACGCGGATGATTGCATGAGCGTGTTATGTTAATCACGGCGGTAATGCGGTTTGCCCGTCGGCGGCGCTTTATCGAACGTGACAGCGAACATCAACGGGGACAAGATGACACGTAGTTAGCCGCATGCACGGCGCTAAGAAACAAAAAGAAGGAGCGTCCTGCAATCGATTCCTCTCCGCTTGTCACCGGGAGAACAACACAACCGCAGCTGCTCGCGCGGCTAATGCACGAACCACAGTTTGCACTCGCGGCGCGGTAAGTGGGCCGCGTGGCGCCCGGCACGCGCCGCGAATGTCAAAGCATGCGCATACACGCCACATATGTATGAAGAGCATTTTAAAATATAGATTTCTGGGATTAGAGAGCTGCAGGTGCGCGAGCAAGGTGCTTTGTGGCCGCGGCACTTCCTCCTTCTGTCTTGTGCTCTAATTTGATTACACACTGATTAAACCCTCCCTAATGCAGTCAGAGCTACGGCATGCTAATGTAATAAAATCACTTACAGCTAAAACAGGTTAGCTTAATTGGCAGGAGGCTCGACGCTGGGATTTGCATTAAATTATTTATTTGCTTAGCAGACGCCCTTATGCGGGGCAACTCTCAATTCCATTATACACATTAGCCGTTTGCGCAACCAATTTAGCTTGAGCACCTCGTTCAAGGAGAGAACAACAAGTGTCCAAACACACACACACACACACACACACACACACACACACACACACACCACCTTCCACTGGTGGTTGAGGACCGTCACCAGAACAGGAAGTGGATCCCGGGTCGGACACGTTGTTGGGACCCTTCCAGAGTTTTATGTTTTTTTTGTTGGTTTAGTCGCCTTCCAGCGACGCAGCATGTCCGCTGACCCAGCATGCACGGCGGCATCGGTGCACCGGTGTCCCGGTCAGTCCGCTGAAAGTCAAAGCGTTTAATTGAGCCGCTCCGTCAGCACCGGGTCAACCAGATGGTGCCCTCCTTCTTTCATTCGCCCGTTTACGTGGGCATGGCATTCTGGTGTGGAAAAAAATAAATAAAAGCAATAGATGGGATGAGTGTGTGCGTACATGCTGTGTGTGTGTGTGTGTGTGTGTGTGTGTGTGTGTGTGTGTGTGTGTGTGTGTGTGTGTGTGTCTCCATACTCCCACCTGTTTAGTAATCTTTGGGCTCGGCCTCTCAGCACGATCTTCTCCAGCCCAACAGCCTGATGGTTAACATCGTTATCAGACTCACCGCTGATTGGCGTCTACACTTAAATGAATGAATTTCATGGGTGTCACATGGGTGTCACATGGATGACACCCAAATCTGAAACATTAATTCTTTATACAGAAGTCAAAAATGCCAGATTCTATTTTTTTTAAACCTGTGTAAATAAAGGATCCTTCCTACACACACAGAACCGTCTGTGAAGGTTCCTCTCTATTGTTGTGTGATGGTTTTTCATTTGTTTGCCACGAAGAATGTTTTCTACACAAATCCCAAATCCCTGCCGCTCCGGGTAGAGGTCCAGATAGAGGGACATTTCTTTACACTACTTGGCTAATTTTCTCTACGCCCTTAATTTCTTCATTGTTGTCGCACAATTAAAACGTGTTTGTGATTAATACATATTGTAAACTGTTTTGTTGAGTTCTCCTAGAAAACAGTGAGGCAGCTTGGGCTTTTATTGTGAAAGGTAAAACAATTGAAGAATGTGTCTGTGCTGACATTGTGATTGTGGGGCTGCAACAAGCGCATTTTCTCATATTGATGAATAAAAAGTACTTTGTGGATGTTTTTTATGATGCTCCGCTCACATATTTATGATATATATCATAATATATTATATATTCTTTTTGCTACTCACTACTCTCCATTTTTTTCTTCAGTCCGCTTTATATGGTGAAATATCGCTACACATTCTCACTCAGTCATTATATAAATACTGATGATAATGTCTTGGCCGTCGGTGTTTAGTGGAACAAACCCGTAATCTCTGTCTTTCATCACGTGACACCACAGCTCTCTGTTTAGCGCCGCGTTGATGAGAATCCATCTCTGATGAAGCGACACTCGCCAAGGTTTATATTTGGCTTTTTGCGCATTCAATTTGCTTTTACATTTCATACGGTGTCTTTCCCCGGTAACAGAGCTGGCCGCCTGCCACCGAGGCTTTCTGATTGGAATTGAATGCACAGTCATTTTCTCTAATATAAATCAATACTCTCCACAAAAAAAACCCCCTGCCACAACACATTCTTGGATGCTCACTATTGCCGGGCGGGCGGCGGGCGGCACTAGTGAAACGGTCAGACGGTTGACACATTTTTGTGCGGCGGTGAGATTAGTCTGTTTGTGGAATCTGGGAAAAACAAATCACTTAAGAGCCACTCAGACTTAATCATATTACCTTTGCTAAGTAAGAAGTTTTCAGATCCCTTCCGCTGCTCCCGAACTTCTGCAACGTCTCCCCGAGGTGGAGCGTGTCCGTCTCCCCGAGGTGGAGCGTGTCCGTCTCCCCGAGGTGGAGCGTGTCCGTCTCCCCGAGGTGGAGCGTGTCCGTCTCCCCGAGGTGGATCGCGGTGGCCCCCGGTGGCCCCCGGTGGCCCCCTGTGGCCCCCGGTGGCCCCCGGTGGCCCCCTGTGGGCCTCGGTGGCCCTCCGTGGTGCGTTCAGTGTCATTACGCCGCCGCTTTGATTCCCAGCATTCACGCTCCCGTTTGAAGTGTGATGAGGGTCAAACGGCCGCGTTGGCTTCTGCAGAAAAGAAGTGAATTACAAAGTGAAGCCGTTGACCAGATGATCCGACTCTGGATCCACAGCTGCACACACACACTCCCTGCTTTCTCCTCCTTTGTTTTTTTCGCTGCAACAACAGTATTGTTTGCATTAAGGGGCCTGGCTGGAGTAAATGGAGCTGTTTTCAATTAGTTTTCAAAGTGCTTATCCCATTAAAGGTAATGACTTATTGATTTAACGACAGTGGCGCTTTTGGTGTGAAACGTGGTGCTATTATGACTCTCTCTCTCTCTCTCTCTCTCTCTCTCTCTCTCTCTTTCTCTCTCTCTGTGTTGTTCGAAAGCAGCCGGCGATGCCGAGCGCCGGGTGAACGCCTTCGCTCTCAGCCGTCCTCGTGACCACCGAGCTCCTTGTTTTGTTCTGTGTGTTTTTTGCCGTTGTCCCCGGGTCATTATTGAGTGGCATACGTAACTCTGTGCTGGCGGGGCGAGCAGCTCTCTCTCTCTCTCTCTCTCTCTCTCTCTCTCTCTCTCTCTCTCTCTCCTTCTGGCTTTTGGCCAGCGGGTGTCATCTGGGATCCCGGAGCCGTCGCTAGAGGTGGGAGAGCCTGATGTCATTGTCGATGTTCCCGTGCGTCCCCGCGGGCCGCAGTGCAGAGGAGGCGGCGGCGGCGGTGCAAGCTAATGTGCCGCCGCCTCCCCGCGGGTTCCCCTCTGCCGTGAAGCCATATGGCCGCGCTGCTCCCCTCAGTCATCCCTCACCGGTGTCAGCATCCGGCCCAGGAGGGCCACACTTTTTGTGTTCTCTCCCCTCTCACTCTTCTCCCCCCCTCAGATTCTCTTTCTCCGGGTTTTGTTTCCTTTTTTCGGCATTCTGCGGATCCTCCCCCGGCGAACTCCTTTTGTTTCCCGTCTCTTTCTCTCATCGCGTGCTAAAGGTTGACACGTTGTTTTTCAACCTTGACAGAAGTTTCAGAGGCCGAGCCGCTCATCAGTACAGTAATATGCACCCCGCTGAGCTAATTGGCTTCTACTTATAACTCGTCATTGATGGCTGCTGCTTGCTAATGCAGCGTGTGTCCTCAGTGTCTCCAAAGAAAACACTGCGTCAGTTACATCGTATCTTTATTGCTATTATGGAACCTTTAAATATTCTCTACTGCTCTTCTATGCTCATGCCGTCTCAGTGGTTCTAATGGCTTACCGCTAGCAGTGAGTAGCACTGAGAGGATAACCAGTAGCACTGAGAGGGTACCCAGTAGCACTGAGAGGATAACCAGTAGCTGTTAGAGGATAACCAGTAGCACTGAGAGGATAACCAGTAGCACTGAGAGGGTACCCAGTAGCACTGAGAAGATAACCAGTAGCTGTTAGAGGATAACCAGTAGCACTGAGAGGATAACCAGTAGCACTGAGAGGATAACCAGTAGCTGTTAGAGGATAACCAGTAGCACTGAGAGCATAACCAGTAGCACTGAGAGGATAACCAGTAGCTGTTAGAGGAGAACCAGTAGCACTGAGAGGATAACCAGTAGCTGTTAGAGGATAACCAGTAGCACTGAGAGCGTAACCAGTAGCACTGAGAGGATTCCCAGTAAACAATAACAGCTGGACCGAAGTGCTGAAACAATTAGACAATTCATTAATTTGCGGATCCGGAGAACGTTAATTAAAATCGGTGCTAATTAATTATTAATTAATCACAAATCATTCTGTCTTTGCTGCTCAGAGCTGAAGGATGAACATCAGAGACTTTACACACTCTGCTGGATTTAAATATGTGGTTATCGTAACATTAAATAAACTGCTTTAAGGTCATTAAATAACTCACCGTTTTAATTAATAAATACAAAAAATAAAAAACAGAAACAAAACCAAAGTAAATGGTTTTAAACATATTTGGTAGGTTTGGAAAAAAAACATGTTTTGGCCCAAAAAAATTAACAAAACAAAATTGCAACAGAAGTACTTTGTTATGTTTACTCAACAGAAGTACTTTGTTATGTTTACTCAACAGAAGTACTTTGTTATGTTTACTCAACAGAAGTACTTGCATCACACAGGACATTAACAGCAGTTTCCTGGGTGAAAGTCCTGTGTTTTTTTTACCCATCGACCACCTACCATCCTCCATTTCTGCGTCTCATTTTAAGCTGTTTTTGTGATTCCACAAAAGCAAAAACATAACGCACGACTAAATACTTTCCCTCGTGACATCATCCACAATGTGGTATCGTCGTATGAGAACGTCGTTTTGGGCTTTAGACCAAACGTAGAAAAATAAGAATGTGGGTCGAGAACCGTCGTCATACTTTTAACCATATCAACGAAGTAATTTTTCGGCTGTAGAATGTAGAAGATATTGCATCGGGCCGACAACCTTCAGACTTCTTTGAGACATCGATGAAGAGAAGAAGAGCTGGTTGGTGGCTTTTCTTTGGGGGAAAAGCTCTGAACCCCTGAAAACGGGATTGGAACCAAAAAGAAAGTCAAACGCCTTCAACACCTTGGCTCCTCCCCTTTTTGACCTGATTGTCACTTCTTAAACGCCTCTGGTGTTTTTTTTCCCGAGTCGTCGGACTCTCCGTGTTGGGAAGCCTCCCTCGCAGCGCGTGAGCCCCAAGGCGCCGTGTCCAACAGCTCCAGTCACCGCTCACTGTCAGCCGGTGACTCGATTCCCGGTTCCCCCGAGGAACGGAAACGAAATTATATGTTTGCGCTCAGTCGGATGCGTGAGTGACGCGGCACACGGATTCATTTTAATGCCCATAAGAGCTCTTTTGTTTTTCATTTATCGTTATTGTTTAGGTATTATTACCATTCCTTATTCATCTCTTCATATACTATTGATTATATTATCTCTATATTCACTGGAAATGAAAGTGCATTAAGTTCTATTTAGTTCACCTTTTGCCCTCTTTCTGCGCTGGAGATATTAACACCTACTGTCTATGTAGTTAGCATCTCTGATGGGACTAATAACTGTTACCGGCTCCTCTACCTGCAGCCGGCAACACCGTAGAGACTCTATGAGCATTGTCCACCTGAGCAGTTCTTCTTATGGAGTCAGCCTCTGGTCTATAGTCAGCCTCTGGTCTATAGTCAGCCTCTGGTCTGGAGTCAGCCTCTGGTCTAGAGTCAGCCTCTGGTCTATAGTCAGCCTCTGGTCTATAGTCAGCCTATGGTCTGGAGTCAGCCTCTGGTCTAGAGTCAGCCTCTGGTCTAGAGTCAGCCTCTGGTCTAGAGTCAGCCTCTGGTCTGGAGTCAGCCTCTGGACTAGAGTCAGCCTCTGGTCTGGAGTCAGCCTCTGGTCTAGAGTCAGCCTCTGGTCTGGAGTCAGCCTCTGGTCTATAGTCAGCCTCTGGTCCAGAGTCAGCCTCTGGTCTAGAGTCAGCCTCTGGTCTAGAGTCAGCCTCTGGTCCGGAGTCAGCCTCTGGTCCAGAGTCAGCCTCTGGTCCGGAGTCAGCCTCTGGTCCGGAGTCAGCCTCTGGTCCAGAGTCAGCCTCTGGTCCAGAGTCAGCCGGGCCAGAGGCCACAGAGGAGTGAGAACACGCTCTCGCTGTACGGGAGTTGGGACCTGCGTTCACACATCGCCCCGAGCCGTGTGCTGTGAAACAACATGTGTAATATAGCTGAAGGCCATAAGGTCCTCTGGAAGGTCATAAGGTCACCGGGAAGCAGAGCCGCGAGGCCACGCGCTCCTCCTCCGGATGATTCTTATAAATAGACCTGGAGCCGGGTTTCAATTCCAAAGAGTTTTATGCAAATTGCGACCGATTGAAGCGGGAAGAGCTCCCTCAAAGTGGCACATTCACTTGATTTGTTTCTAATACTGCAAAAGAGAGGTTTAAGTAACACATAAATCATGTGTTAATTGGCCTTGGAAATACATTTATTCAACGTGTAACGATGTTGTTTTAGCTCGCGCGTGTAGCTGTTGACTAATCCGATGGTTGTAGTCAACGATGTGCCGAATATTTATTTATTTTTAACTGAAGGAGGTGCAGTCGCTCAGGAGGAAATAGAGATAAATGTCACGCGAGGCATTACAAAAAATGTCAATGTCAAGAAATGTTTCCAAAACAATTCCAGCGTCAAAGACAAATTACTTTTTTTTTTTTTCTTCTGTCGCTTGACTGGCAACATAGAAACCCTGACCTTTCACCTCTGCGGAAGATTTAACATCCTTCATTCAAGGAACTGTTGACTGACACACAAAGCAAGGGACTCTGGGTAATGCTTACGAGATCTCTGCCGGTCGGTGGAAGCGATCGTTCTGTGTGTGGTGTTGTAGGTTTAGGTTGATCCTCCGGTTTACTGAAGCTTAACTTACTGTGTCGATGGATCACTTGACGTGTGAGCTCAGTCAAGTCGTTATGAGGACCAGAGAGGACCGGTCCTCATAACGTCCATAAATGAGTAACCGCTCACTGGTTTATGGACGTTATGAGGACCGGTCCTCATAACGCTTTATGTTAGTTAGTTCATTTAGTTACCCTTTTTTTGTGCATCTGTATCTCTAAGTATATTATATATCCTTGTTTTATTGGTTTTAACCGTTTAGATATGCTGGACGTCCTGTATTTTAATATTCTGTCAGAGTTGTTTCTTATAATAAATGGTATACTATTGAGATAATCCTTGGTCTCATTAAACCATCCACTGCCACAGCTCTTTAGTGGTTTTGAGCTAATGTTAAAGGTGCAGTACAAGTGTAATTTGAACCTGATCAACCATAACGTTATGAGGACCAGAGAGGACCGGTCCTCATAACGTCCATACACCAGTATGCACACTGGTTTATGGACGTTATGAGGACCGGTCCTCATAACGTCCATAAACCATAACGTCCATGAACCAGTGAGCATACTGGTTCATGGACGTTATGAGGACCGGTCCTTTTAATGTCCATAAACCAGTATGCTCACTGGTTTATGAACGCCATGAGGACCGGCGAGGACCAGCAGCTTCAGTGAGTCCGTACTGAAGCCCGTAGTTCTACATCATCACCACAGTCTGCTGGATTTATCCACCACCAGTTTCAGGTGAAGAAAACAACTAAATGCTGTCTCTTGGTGATAAAGTCGTGGCCCCGTGCTGCTGAACTACAGGAGAGCACTAACTCAATCAGAGAGCTAATACACTACACATGACCTTTATCTTTAATTCTATTAGAGGACGATCCTCGAAACAAAGTTTGAATGGATGCATGAAGTTGTCCCCGAGAGTCTAAATTAGTCTCACCGTCTTAGTCTGGATTTAATGAAGGTGGTCAAATGCAAATGTGAGTGAGTGAGTGAGTGAGTGAGTGAGTGAGTGAGTGAGTGAGTGAGGTGTTGCTCTGCTGTCTGTCCGCTGCAGCGCGGTGATGGATCGGGCTGCCAGCCCACTGGGGCTTCACTAACACTGGAGCCTGGAAGGAAGGGGAGGGGTGCGCTAGTGTGTGTGTGTGTGTGTGTGTGTGTGTGTGTGTGTGTGTGTGTGTGTTTCTGCACAGGTATTTCAGCAGGACTGAGTGTTCTGCACCTGGCGGTGTCAAACCAGCTTTCAGTGTATTCAGCTGAATGGGCCGGCTCTGTTTAATATCTTCCTGGTTGTAATAATTTAAAAAATGAGTCGTTGTGCTTGATGAAAGTGCTTCTTCAGATTTGAGTTTCAACGCGGAGCTGAATGACTTACAGCAATAATGCATAATGATGTATGAGTCATAGTGTTGATGTGAACAGCTCAGTTCTCACTCCCAACAAGTCAAATACCAAACGTGTCAACGTCTGATTGTTACAAAGGAAATGTTTAAATTAAACCTTCATGTTCACAGGAAACAGGTTTTTGCCTCTTACATGCATACAGACTATTTTCAGAATAAAGTTCCCCGTTCACAGGAGACAAAGAAATAAAAGTGTAGGTTTACTTAGTCTATTTAGGATGTGCTTGTGCAACAAAAGTACTTAAAGCGTTGACTTGTTTTCAGGCGGGACACAAACAGAGGTGCACTGGCTGTACTGGGTGAAAGTCCTGTGTTTGTTTGACCCGTCCTTTGTTGACAGCAGAACGTAGCGACCACTTTGCTCGTGACGGGCGGTAACGGGGATCTGGTGAATTAAACATTTAGAGCAGCGTGAGTCTGTTCATGTGACGGGAACATCTCCACGCGCTGGAGCGAGAGACTGAGCAAAGGGGAGAGGAGAGAGGGAAGCTTAGAGTGTGAGCGTAATGGAAATGGTGCATCCTCCCGGGAGCATGAACAGTCTGAGACCCGTGAACGTCCACCGACATTTATTCATGACAATCTGACGGCCGGTGATAGAGAGAAAGTTCCTTTGGACTGGTATACTGGGAGGAGCGGCATCCCACTGGTATACTGGGAGGAGCGGCATCCCACTGGTATACTGGGAGGAGCGGCATCCCACTGGTATACTGGGAGGAGCGGCATCCCACTGGTATACTGGGAGGAGCGGCATCCCACTGGTATACTGGGAGGAGCGGCATCCCACTGGTATACTGGGAGGAGCGGCATCCCACTGGTATACTGGGAGGAGCGGCATCCCACTGGTATACTGGGAGGAACGGCATCCCACTGGTATACTGGGAGGAACGGCATCCCACTGGTATACTGGGAGGAGCAGCATCCCACTGGTATACTGGGAGGAACAGCATCCCACTGGTATACTGGGAGGAGCAGCATCCCACTGGTATACTGGGAGGCGCAGCATCCCACTGGTATACTGGGAGGAGCAGCATCCCACTGGTATACTGGGAGGAGCAGCATCCCACTGGTATACTGGGAGGAGCAGCATCCCACTGGTATACTGGGAGGAGCAGCATCCCACTGGTAGACTGGGAGGAGCGGCATCCCACTGGTATACTGGGAGGAACGGCATCCCACTGGTAGACTGGGAGGAACAGCATCCCACTGGTAGACTGGGAGGAGCGGCATCCCACTGGTAGACTGGGAGGAGCAGCATCCCACTGGTAGACTGGGAGGAGCAGCATCCCACTGGTATACTGGGAGGAGCAGCATCCCACTGGTATACTGGGTTGCTGACCACTGACATGATATTTATTGCGTGATGTTGTCGCACTCAGAATCATAAAACTTTAATTTTACTGACGGAAAATTGCTCAACAGTGGAAGAATGAGATGAGCTGCTGCATGACTCTGAGTGTAAACAGCAGTGTGTGTGTATATATATATGTGTGTGTGTGTGTGTGTGTGTGTGTGTGTGTGTGTGTGTGTGTGTGTGTGTGTGTGTGTGTGTGTGATGGAGAGCCTCGCAGCACACCTGCTCTGCTTGGACCTGCAGTGTCTCTGGACCTCACGTTCAGCTGCTGGGCGGAACTCGAGCATATGGAGCAAAAAACAACAACATTCTTTTTGTGCGCCGCTGTTTTATAAAAGAGGTCGTATACCCTGAGCGCTGCATGGAAAGCTGTTCCTCCTCCTCCTCCTCCTCCATCTTCTTCTTCTTCTTCTTCTTCTTCTTCTTCTTCTTCTTCTTCTTCTTCTTCTTCTTCTTCTTCTTCTTCTACTTCATGGTGCATTGCCCTTCTTCTCCTCTTTCTCCTCCTTCTTCTCCTTCTTCCTCATTCATCTTTCTTCTTCCTTCTTCTCCTTCTCCACCTCCTCCTCCTTCCTCTCTCCTCCTTCTTCTTCTTCTTCTTCTTCTTCTTCTTCTTCTTCTTCTTCTTCTTCTTCTTCTTCTTCTTCCTCATTCGTCTTTCTTCTTCCTTCTCCTCCTCCTTCTTCTTCTCCTTCTCCTCCCTTTCCCCCTCCCTCTTCTTCTTCTTCTTCTTCTTCTTCTTCTTCTTCTTCTTCTTCTTCTTCTTCTTCTTCTTCTTCTTCTTCTCCTCCTCCTCCTTCTCCTCCCTCTTTTCCCCAGTCTCAGTCATCTCCGTTCAGCTAAAATATCTCGTATGAGTTTATAATTTATTTCAAACGTTGGCGTCTTTTGGCGTTGACATTTTTTTAAATTTCCCCGTAAGATAACTCTCAAAATGTGGAGGGAGTTGAACCTATGTGAGCATCAGATATGGAGGGAGTTGAATGTATGTACATCAGACATGGAGGGAGTGTGAAAGCGTAAAGCATCCGGTGGACGCGTGACCTCCTGTGCTCTTGTTGCTCGCTGCTGTTCAGTATTGATGTGTTTCCTCATGGAAGCAGAGATCTGGGCTGAGGGAGCGCCTCCACTTTGGAGGGAACACCTGTTTCCATCCCGCCTCCAGATGGTTAGCAGATCTAAATGCATCTGATATGATGTCACCCTAATCTGAATATAGCACGGCGCGCACATCAAACCCCGGAGCCTCAGGTGGAGGCGGGCGTCCGTATGCCGTCATACGTGTTGACAGTTACGCCGCAGAGGAAAGATTACGCTCAGCGCTCTCCATCGCTTCAGAGAGGACGCTGCTGCTGTGGCTGTTTACTCCGCATAGCTGTGTGTGTACATATGCATAGTAATGATGTATATGCGTATGCATCGGAGGCCGACAGCGGAGCATCGTGTGGACTGCACCACATTTTATCGGTTTTATTACTGTTATAATCACACACACACGCACACACACACACACACACACACACACACACACACACACACACACACACACACACACACACACACACACACACACACACACACACAAATGTGATCATTCTCCATTTTTTCTTCTTCTTATTTTCATTCCCAAAGACTGGGTCGGGACCACAGAGAGATTTTTTTAGGGCCGCTAAATTAATACATATGTATAATGATAATAATAATTTAACATTTAAACCTGCAGTGCACCTTTGAGCCACTTGGCGGAGCCTGAATGTTCGTATTGTTCCGATGATTTTAACCCACTTGCTGTACGTTATTTCGGAATTTAACGTGAAAGGTCGGCGTACGTTCTGTGTGTGTTTTACAGATGATGATCATCTTTGCCTGAATATATGGATTTATTTATATTTCACATGTTTACATATGTTTTCAACAGCACACATTTGTAGCTTCATCTCTTCTAAACGTCTGTTTGACTCATTCGAGGTTATAAAAAGTGGCGAGGAAACAAGTTACAGCTCTTCTCGTGATTCGTTTTTTGAATCAATGAAGGTTCCCCGACGTGCTCGTGATCTCAGCCGTATGTGAAGATGTTACATTTCCAATCATCATCTACTTCCAACCAGCATCGCCCTCTGAAAGCCCAGAGAACCTCGGTGGGAGCCGTAAACACGGAGCTCACATGCACCGGAGCTTTGATCCTCCATCGCGTGACACGACCGTGTGATCTGTTACGGAGGAAACCGCCGCCCCGGCTTCATAGTTCACATGTATATTTAACGTCCTCTCTGGTGCATTAGCGAGCAGCCGAGCTAGCGGCTCGCGGATGTCCACATGTATGCGGCTTTAGTGCACATCACATGCGTGGGTATATGCTCTTTTCCCTCGTTGGCTTATCAATATTTAAAGATGTGTAACGTATTCCATAAAGCGTATTTTTAGATCAATCTCCTTCTCCCTTTGCGTGTGTTTAGTTGAGTTTAGTTATCTGTCTCTTCTTTTTTCTTTTCCGCCTCTGCACGCGTGTGTTTCCGTGTGTTTCCGTGTGTGTGTGTGTGTGTGTGTGTGTGTGTAGCACCCGGCCCCCGTGATCCATCCATCCTCCTCGGCGCCGGGGTTAAAGCCGCTCACTCGGGGCGCCGGGCTGCGGGATGGGAAGCGCGGGTGGGCGGCTCATTAGCTAGCGCTCCCCGCGGAGTGTGAAGGAGAAAAACACCCATTAGCAAAACAAACGACGCGCCCGCCGCGCGCCCAAACACGCAGATTGTTTACCGAGAAGCCGGCCGCCGCCTTCTGGAAGGACTTCCTGTCAAAGTGCTTCCGGGGTCACGCGGGAGGCGGGGAAGGGTGACCGACGCGGCACCTTGTGGACGCCTGTGGAGCCGCAAACTAATGCTTTTTAAAAACATTTAAAGTATGAAGCAAAACACAGTTCATTGTGTGGTTCTCTCCAAAGCTGTCGGAGCATTTATCAGCTCACGTTTCTCACATCGACCCCAATAAATGACAGTGGAAAAGTTCCGGCCCCTCAATAACATTTAGGTTGTTCCTCCAAACTAAATGACGGAAGAGGTCGTCTGTCATTTGCGTCCCGCAGTGACACGTTTTGAGCGTGTTCTGATCCGACGGCCCTCAGCAGGACCACATCATTTATAAAGTGTCACCCAGAACCCATGATTCATTTTGTCTCCTCCGCGTGGGACCGGCAGCCTTTAAGCAAACACGGCGGCTCGGTCAGGGTCAGCCGGTTAAACGTAACCGGATCCTTTTCACTTCTCTGTGTGCCGATTCAGAGTCGGGTTCGATCCCCGGCTGTGGTGCTGAAAGGCTCGGTTTTTAATCCAGAAATCCCACTTATTTCATCCATATTTTACATCTTCTTGTATTAATTATGTTCCTTCCACTGCCGGCCGGAGAGAATTACACTCGGCTTCTCTCGGACACATGAGATGTAAGATGTAGTGCATTGAAGATGTAGTTTAAGATGTAGTGTATTTAAGATGTAGTTTAAGATGTAGTGTATTTAAGATGTAGTTTAAGATGTAGTGTATTTAAGATGTAGTTTAAGATGTAGTTTAAGATGTAGTGTATTTAAGATGTAGTTTAAGATGTAGTGTATTTAAGATGTAGTTTAAGATGTAGTGTATTTAAGATGTAGTTTAAGATGTAGTGCATTGACGATGTAGTTTAAGATGTAGTGTATTTAAGATGTAGTTTAAGATGTAGTTTAAGATGTAGTGTATTTAAGATGTAGTTTAAGATGTAGTGTATTTAAGATGTAGTTTAAGATGTAGTGTATTTAAGATGTAGTTTAAGATGTAGTGCATTGACGATGTAGTTTAAGATGTAGTGTATTTAAGATGTAGTTTAAGATGTAGTGTATTTAAGATGTAGTTTAAGATGTAGTGCATTGACGATGTAGTTTAAGATGTAGTGTATTTAAGATGTAGTTTAAGATGTAGTTTAAGATGTAGTGTATTTAAGATGTAGTTTAAGATGTAGTGTATTTAAGATGTAGTTTAAGATGTAGTGTATTTAAGATGTAGTTTAAGATGTAGTTTAAGATGTAGTTTAAGATGTAGTGTATTTCAGATGTAGTTTAAGATGTAGTGTATTTAAGATGCAGTTTAAGATGTAGTGTATTTAAGATGTAGTGTATTTAAGATGTAGTTTAAGATGTAGTGTATTGAAGATGTAGTTTAAGATGTAGTGCATTGAAGATGTAGTTTAAGATGTAGTTTAAGATGTAGTGTATTTAAGATGTAGTTTAAGATGTAGTGTATTAAAGATGTAGTTTAAGATGTAGTGTATTTAAGATGTAGTTTAAGATGTAGTGTATTTAAGATGTAGTTTAAGATGTAGTGCATTGAAGATGTAGTTTAAGATGTAGTTTAAGATGTAGTGTATTAAAGATGTAGTTTAAGATGTAGTGTATTAAAGATGTAGTTTAAGATGTAGTGTATTTAAGATGTAGTTTAAGATGTAGTGTATTTAAGATGTAGTTTAAGATGTAGTGTATTTAAGATGTAGTGTATTTAAGATGTAGTTTATTTCAGATGTAGTTTAAGATGTAGTGTATTTAAGATGTAGTTTAAGATGTAGTGTATTTAAGATGTAGTGTATTTAAGATGTGGTGTATTTCAGATGTAGTGTATTTCAGATGTAGTGTATTTAAGATGTAGTTTAAGATGTAGTTTAAGATGTAGTGTATTTAAGATGTAGTGTATTTAAGATGTAGTGTATTTCAGATGTAGTGTATTTAATATGTAGTGTATTTAAGATGTAGTTTAAGATGTAGTGTATTTAAGATGTAGTGTATTTAAGATGTAGTTTAAGATGTAGTGTATTTAAGATGTAGTTTAATATGTAGTGTATTTAATATGTAGAGCATTCCCATAAAACTAAATCAGCATTCTCAATTTCATTTTGTGGGTAAATTATGTTTTCTCTCTCCTGGATGACGTTTGTTGTGAATTGAAACAGAACTACTTGGCAGGTTTATAAAAACATGGTTTGGCTTCACGATAAATAAACGCAATGTTAATATAAAACAACGAGGATTTCTTTGATTAGAGACCAACAACATGATGAAGAGAAATACGATTCCCTCAAAACGTAGCGGAGCATGAACTCATGTTCATGACAGCCAGACAGAAATGACTTCAGCATAATATATATATATATATATATATATATATATATATATATATATATATATATTCAATTCCAAAGTAACAACTTCAACGAGATTTAAATGTCTTGTTATTTTTATGTAAGTCACAAGACGCCGTGTTGTTCCCCAGAGATCTCCTCACGTGAGCGGTGAAGCTCGTCTCAGTGAGCCGCCGGCTGGGCGGAGCCTCCGGGGTAATTAGCGTATCTGAGGCAGGTCCGTCTCTCTGACCTCTGACCTCAGGAGTCGTCTTGCAGCAGAACCTCCCTCCTGCCCCGACGTCAACGCTGACATCTCCTCACAGATCTCCAGCAGACGGAAACAAACCAGCAGCGTTTGATCCGCGGGTCGTAGCGCCGCGGCTAATTTGCTGCGATGCGTTTCTTCCCGCCGTTTGTTGGTGAGCGTCACGGGCGGCTGGGTCAGAATGATGGAGATGCTTTTCATCAGGCCGAGCGTCGCGCCTCGTGTTGTTCTTTCTTTTCCTTCTTTCTTTCTTTCTGGCTGTGTTTTACATTCCGCTTCATTTTCGCTCCGTTTCTCTTGAGGAACCTTCAGGTCTCAAAGGAACCAGCAGACCTGATCCCTCGCTGTGGTCTCTATCGAGGGTCAGAGTTTCCCAAGAGGTGGCGGGAGCTTCCTCCACCTCTCCTGCCTCCTCGTCTCGTTGCGGCTAATTAGCCGGATGCATCTGATTTTGGTCACAACCTCGGACAACAACGGTGAAATGAAGTCGAAGGCGTCCAGAAGTGTGCGTGGGATTAGCTGCGTTAGCTGCGTTAGCTGCGTTAGCTTCCTGTTCAGACCTGAAGTGAGAATCTAAACCGATGAGCGCCGCGTCGCCGCGTGTTCTCCCGCCTCAGACGGCCTCGCTGGCGTCACATATCTCAAACCGCGTCTCCGCCTGATTCCAGCGGAGGTGTTGAGTGGAGGAAATGGATCATAACGAGAGCCATTGTGCAGATTTCTTCTTTTTCTCTCTCCACCAAACACACTTTTGTACCGGTGTGCTGAAAACCCTGCAGGATGGCTTCCCCGAGTCGAGCATTTTGTCAAGAAAACGATCTCCAGAAGACGTCCGCGGTGCCGCCGAGTGCCATTAAGTTGAGGAGCCGGTGTGAGAGGCAGGTGCGACGGAGGAAATACCTTCAAACCCCTCCACCCCCCCCCACACACCCCACACCCCCCACACCCCCCACACCCCCCACTGCCAGCCGGGGATTTAGGTTAATGCAGAGTTATAAAGACATTGAGTGGAAGTGGAGGACGGGAGGCGTATATCACCGGGATGCAGCTCTCCGCGGTGACAGCCGCGCTACGTGACAGTAAATCCTCCGTACTTATGCATCGTTTCCTCTTTCCTCGCTCCCTGGCGAGTGAGGGGAAGTAGCGGCAGTCGGTTTCCACCGGGCGCCGCTCCGGTGTTTAGGCAGCGTGCCGCTGATTCATGCACACCCCCCCCCCCCCCGCCCCCCCGTGCACCGGCACTCCACCGGCACGGTTGCCAAAACTGCGAGTTTTAATAAATCAGCCTTGTCTCGCCCGCGAGGGAGTCGTGTTTTGCATCGCGCCGCGTGTCCTCGGACTCGGTGATTAGTCAGCGGTGTGTTTGGCTAAACCGAACGCCGCCTCGTCCCAAAAAAAAAAAACGTCACGTGACGGCACCCCGAAGGGTCTCGTTTGGCGGACATTTTTGTTTCTCCCTTCCCTTGGGGCTTCCCCGAGATTTTGTAGTTTCCTCTAGGCCTGTGAGTTCGGAGAGGGAGAGAGAGTGTGTGTGTGTGTGTGTGTGTGTGTGTGTGTGTGTGTGTGTGTGTGTGTGTGTGTGTGTGTGTGTGTGTGCACCTGTGTCCCCTCCCCTCTGTGCACTTTGTTCCTTCAAATCTTTTCTTTCCGCTGGGAAACTTTGCGTGACATTAGTATTCCAGCAGCATCGCGGGGTCATGCGATCTCCGCCCCGCTCCTCCCAGCGGTGCGCCTCCTCCTCCTCCTCTTCCTCCTCCTCCTCTTCCTCCTCCTCCCCGCTCTCCTTCTGTAGGCTGCAGCACTGCATTAACTAGAAGCACGGGGAACAAATAAAAATAGATGGGCAAAGTTGTGAGATGTGAGCCCAGAGGGACGCGCTGTACGGATATACATTTCCTCCCCCGCCCTCCCCCCCTCACCCCCCTCACCCCTCCCGTCTTGGGATCATGGCGGTAATTCAATCGGGGACAGACGAGAGCGAGCAGGATTTCCTTGATACTTCTTCCCCTCCCCTCCGTATAAACGGGTTGTCTTCCTGTCAGCATTGATGATTCTCGCGGCTGCACACTGCGGCTAACTCTCCCGGCCCGGCGCTGCCAGCCTCCATCCCGGCCCGGCATTGAGGAGCTCGTCCGTGATTTACTCCAACGCTCGTCTGCCCATCTGGCTCTCTTCCCATTGGCTCGCTCTCTGAGGGAGGCCCGTCTCTCTCTCTGTCTCTCTCTCTCTCTCTCTCTCTCTCTCAGCATCATCCACCTGATACGTCTCCAAGCCAATCTTTCCAATCCGTCGGCACGGGAATGAAATGCGATCTGACGGTGAGGTTGGGTTTAAACTGTCCCCTCCCCCCCTCCACCAGTGAGGCCGGCCTGTACCTCGCGGTCAGAATGAAGCCGATCCAAGACGTCCCCGTCATCAGTCGGGTAGCAAGGAGCCGCGTCGGCGGCTGACGGGTGCAATCGACCAAAAAAACCACGGCGAGTGCGGTCGGCTTCTTCCGTCCCAGAGCTTCGTGATGCCTTCAGGAGCGTCTGCACCACAAAGCGCTCGCCGTCGTGTTACCGGGTGTCTGGAGGACGCGGAAAACATCACAGCTGCACGGCAGCGGGCCTTCAAGGGGAGGAGCCGAGATCAAGCGGGACGTCCCGCGAGACGCGACACCAGCGAGGGGAAGGTTCACCCAGAGGGCGAGGACGTGTTTTTAATCAGAGGGGATGTTAGAGGTTCATCCAGTCATGTTGGAGATCGTGTTGTACGTTCCCCACATGTTATGAATGCTATGAAATATTACATTGGCGAATGTGTGATCCATATTTAGACAATAAGTGCTGAAAAATGAGTTCTGAACAAAATGAGTGACTTTGCCCCCAATAACCATTATTATTATTATTATTATTATTATTATTATTATTATTATTATTATTATTTTTATTATTATTACACAGCTGTCTTTAATTCTGAAGCACAACAAATAGTTTTATTTATGTAATTTCTCTGATTTTAATTTCATGAAATCCCCAAAATATACTCGTGATCAAAAAAATTAAAAATTCCTGAAAGAATCACGATTTTTTTATTTATTTTTATCATCTGGGATTAAAAAATGTTATTTTATCCAAAATTGCACTTCCATGCTATGTAATGTTCTCTGTTGTGTTAGAGCTCCTCTCACATTAATATCAATAAAAGTCATTACAATTATTTAGTATAATCTAAAAAATCCATAAAAACATAATTTTTCGGTCATTTTGGGATCCAACACCCAAGAGATGGACACCCAACACCTACTGGTCCATGCTACATGCTACATGCTAGCAAAGCCACAAGTACTGTGATACATAAACGGTCTAGTACCGCGATTCAAAACCAATCAGCGACACTTTTACTGTCAGAGGACCAGTGAATCCTCTCAGACGTTCAACCTGACGGAGTCTCCGGTCGGGACCCAGAGGCAAGATGGAGGGACTGGAGCCTCTTGAGGCTGACTGTGAGGGAGGGAGGCGTAACTCCACATACATCTGTGTGTGTGTGTGTGTGTGTGTGTGTGTGGCACCTCGTCTGCCTGCTTTGGTTTGGCTTTAATTACCTGAGCCATCCTGCACTCACCACCAGCACTTCCCTAATGGGGCCGCCTCGCTCGGGCATCACTCACACTCAGTCCGGCCAGCTGGCAGGATGGCCCTCCTATTATAACTCCAAGTCTGTGCACTAACACACCTGTAGTCTGTGTGTGTGTGTGTGTGTGTGTGTGTGTGTGTGTGTGTCCATCGCTGTCACACAAACTAACTCGTGCGAGACTGAAATGGAACATTAAGACGTCTCACGTGAACGTTATTAATATTAAATTAGCGCGTCCGTTAGCCTTTCCGCTAACCCGGCATCCATTACACCATGAAGTACGCCGTTAGCTATGTGTCCTTGGTGTGTGTGTGTGTGTGTGGCGCTGTCAGTCACTGGCATGTCACATGCAGCTTCCCCACTTGTCAAGTGTGTGTGCTTTCGTTCTCCCAACAATGTGCCAAGAGCTTTCAGCGCCGACTTAAAATGCACGACGGCTTTTTGTCCCCTCCTCCGCCGCGTGAAAAGACGGAGACGACTCGCCGCTCCCGCGGTGACCTTGGAGATTATTGCTCTACTAGACAGAAAAAAGATGCTATATGTTTGTCAAGAGCTGTCTGTCATCAATGAGCTTTTGTGTTGGCTATCGATCGGCTCCCGGGCCGGACGGCGGCTGATGGATGCACAACAAACAGACTCTGCATTGCCAGCAGGCCGCCCAGACAGCCCCCCCCCCCCCCCCCCCCCCTCACCCCTCATGATGGGATGTCAGGTCTGGGAGGCCGCGTCCTCCCTCGCATGTGAACTCACCCGAGTGTCGGCCCCGCCCCCTCCCGCCTGGGCCTCATGCAGAATTGAGCCGAGTCCCTAAATGGCGATTCATTAGTAAACATGAAGTGGATTACTGTAGTTTAGCCCCGCTGCCCGCGCGTCGATAACCGGCCCTGATTGCTTTGTAAAATGTAGCGAGGCTGCTAGCGGTGGAGCGCCGCGCCGCTGTATCTGCAGCGCGCACACACACGCACACGCGTGTAGACATAACAACACGGTTCCCCATCGGTTGACCTGGTTTCTCTCCAGTTAGCGAGCTGCAGCCCCCAGGGGGCGATGGAGAGCCTGGGTCCGGGACTGGATCCAACACAACGCCGGGCGCCGCAGCTATCATCATCCCCTGTGATTTGGCGATTATTTTATTTCATTTTATGTGTGTGTGTGTGTGTGTGTGTGTGTGTGTGTGTGTGTGTGTGTGTGTGTGTGTCAGCCCTCTGCCTCTCAGACGAGAGAGAATGGCATTAAAGTTGATTTCTGCCGCTGCACCAAAGAAGCCGCGTTGCCGTTGTGTGTTTTTATTGAGAGGAGAAGCCGTGGTGGTGGCGGTTGCTGGAAGGCGCGTTCGTTTTGCTCTCCTGGCGGGGGGCTTAACCCCGCTCGGCTGCTAAGCGGCGCCAGGTCAGACCGATCGATCCGCTTTGATGTTTTATGGAACCCCGCTCGGCTTCTACGAGCCGCCCGGCATCTTCCACCTGTGGAGATCTGGAACGCCGTCAGCCAACGCGCAGCATACCAGGGAGGTCAATGTGATATGCTGATATGATGCGTGCTGCCTGATGTATGTACAGCTTTAAAAAAAACAGAAAACACGGCAAAAATGTTTAGTTTTTTCCCGTAATCCTGAACATCTGGGCTCAGAGTGCGCGGCGCTAAATCTCAACAACAATGTCCCACAGCTGCTGGACCGGATCCAAAATTGATAACAATTTTTCAGGGTTTGCCGCCTCAATAACACTTAAAGGATGCGGGAAAAACACGAGCGCCGGACACGGAGGGGAGGCGTGGCAGATTACAGGAGATTTGTCCCCGGGGAGTTTCTCCCTCACGCCCATGTTGACAGAGCGGAGCTGCTGTCGGTGAAGAAAGAAGAAGCTTTGTGGAAGAAACAACATGTCTACCGGCTCGTGTGTGATGAACTTTCTTTGTCCTTTCCAACACCCCCTCCCTCTCTGCTCACCAAGGATAGAACATCAATGAATAATTCATCAGTCAAATCCGAAAATCTATGAAATAAAATCATTTGTTGCCCTATAGTGTGCTTGACAGAGCGATTGTTTATAAGGGTAGTAAAGCAGGACCGAGCGCTGTAGCGATCAATAGTCTGATGGGATCCCGAGGCCCGCCGGTGCCGACGCACACGGCTGAGACGTCAACGCGGCTTTCGGTCTCGAGCCGGCGGAACACGCCGGGCCACACGGGCCGGCCAGGCCGTTTTCTTAGTTATTATTCATTATTCATCTCTGCATTACAATGAAATGACTCCCTCTCTCCGCATCGCCAGGTCGTCATCAGAACGCTGACGCGGCGATGCCGAGAAGAAATTAGGGTAAAACCGGCGTGACGACGACGAGATAACGATGAGACGGGAGGAGACTGTCGTGAGGAGGCGGACGAGTCCAACGCGCCGCTTCATGTTACCAGTTCCCCCACACAGCCAGTCCCAGTATAACCAGTGAATGAGGAGAGATGAAGAGAGAGAGGAGCCCCTGAGGAATGAAGGAGGCGAGGATACAGAACCGCAAAGGGAGGAAAGAAACATCTGTTGAGACAAAGCTGCGATCAGTATTACTACCGTAGGAAACGTGGCACTCTGCTTGACGTTAAAGATCTGTCTCCTCTGCAGAGAAAGGGGGGCGTCCACATACTTTTGTCCGGATATTTAACGTTATGCAATCAGAGAAACGTCGAGGTCAAAGGTCGCCGCCGCCGTTCGTCTGTGATCTGTATTAGCTTCCTCCTCCTCCTCATCCATTTTCCTTTTCTGTTCATTCCCTTACAGCAGAGAAATGTACATTATTCTCACTTTAAATTCAACAAGCGATCTATTAAAGCGGGATGTTTTCATGAGGAAGGGGAGACGGCCCCCGTGGGGAGTTCTGCTCTCTACTATGGAGGTGTGTATACATTCTGCAGAAAGAAATGAGCCCAATCGGCCCTGCGGCTCCGCAGGAAATATATATATATATATCAAAAAAGAAGAGGAATCCACTTAGCAACGTGGCTAATTTACATAGCTTTGAGGGGAGCGGGAGCTCTGTGTTCAGTCGGCAGAAGCAGGAAGAGAGTCAGACTCTGACTGGTTTGTGTGACTGGTTTGTGTGACTGGTTTGTCTGACTGGTTTGTGTCTGACTGGATTGTGTGACTGGTTTGTGTCTGACTGGTTTGTGTGACTGGTTTGTGTGACTGGTTTGTGTGACTGGTTTGTGTCTGACTGGTTTGTGTGTGACTGGTTTGTGTGACTGGTTTGTGTGGCTGGTTTGTGTCTGACTGGTTTGTGTGACTGGTTTGTGTGACTGGTTTGTGTCTGACTGGTTTGTGTGACTGGTTTGTGTGACTGGTTTGTGTCTGACTGGTTTGTGTGACTGGTTTGTGTGACTGGTTTGTGTCTGACTGGTTTGTGTGACTGGTTTGTGTGACTGGTTTGTGTCTGACTGGTTTGTGTGACTGGTTTGTGTGACTGGTTTGTGTCTGACTGGTTTGTGTGTGACTGGTTTGTGTGACTGGTTTGTGTGGCTGGTTTGTCTGACTGGTTTGTGTCTGACTGGTTTGTGTGTGACTGGTTTGTGTGACTGGTTTGTGTGGCTGGTTTGTCTGACTGGTTTGTGTCTGACTGGTTTGTCTGACTGGATTGTGTGACTGGTTTGTGTCTGACTGGTTTGTGTGTGACTGGTTTGTGTGACTGGTTTGTGTGGCTGGTTTGTGTCTGACTGGTTTGTGTGACTGGTTTGTGTGACTGGTTTGTGTCTGACTGGTTTGTGTGACTGGTTTGTCTGACTGGTTTGTGTGACTGGTTTGTGTGACTGGTTTGTGTGACTGGTTCGTGTGACTGGTTTGTCTGACTGGTTTGTGTGACTGGTTTGTGTCTGACTGGTTTGTGTCTGACTGGTTTGTGTGACTGGTTTGTGTGACTGGTTTGTGTCTGACTGGTTTGTGTGACTGGTTTGTCTGACTGGTTTGTGTCTGACTGGTTTGTGTGACTGGTTTGTGTGACTGGTTTGTGTCTGACTGGTTTGTGTGACTGGTTTGTCTGACTGGTTTGTGTGACTGGTTTGTGTGACTGGTTCGTGTGACTGGTTTGTGTGACTGGTTTGTGTGACTGGTTTGTGTCTGACTGGTTTGTGTGACTGGTTTGTGTGACTGGTTTGTGTGACTGGTTTGTGTGACTGGTTTGTGTGACTGGTTTGTCTGACTGGTTTATCTGCCGTTCAGACTGGCTGCACTGGCGCTGCTTTGATGTGTGAACCTCTCGTCAGAAGCTGTTTGTCCGTTGCGTTATCTCTTGAAAAATGCAGCGAGACCAACGAGCCGTGCAGAACCAGCCGGGTTCACATTTCATCCTCTCAGTCAGCGCTTTGCAGAGAGCAGAGATATGAGCCGCGTTGCTCTCTTGCTCTCTTGCTCTCTTTCTCTCTTTCTCTTCCTCCCTCCATCCTCCGGGCCTTGAACAAAGTTTCGTCCGTGGACGGGAAGCGATGTTTCTGATGCACGTCCGGGAAACTCAATTAAAACCCACGAGGTCGCGTCCCTCCCACTTTAATGCCACGTTCATGTCATAACTGGAGTTTCCCTGATTACCAGTTTTCCAATTTGTAAATAGTGTTGCCGTCAACATCCAAATTGTAATTGCGGCCGGGGGAATAAATCTAACTTAAAGCCCAACAAACAAAGACGCTTCACATCAGACGGGGAAGGAAAAGCGTCTTTAATTGACTGGATGTGCAGCTTTCCAACGCTCAGTAAACACACAACCACGCGGCTGCTCTTAATCACCACGGGGATCCTCTCCATCACCAGTCCTCCACACGCACTGGAGGTTAGATGAAGAGGAAATATGATATATGAAATATGAAATATGAAGATGGAGGTCTGAAACACGGCTCAGCGTTGGAGGAATTGTTCCACACTTATTGGCTTTTTTTTCCTCTCAGACCAAAATAAGATCGACACCACTTTTCCCATGTTTGTGTATTTTAAATGTGAAGCTACCACCGAGCTTAGCTTAGCTTAGCACAAAGGCTGGGGTGTTCTGTATGAATTAACCAACAGGAAGTGGCGTGTTAGAGGCTGTATGCGTGGTCACCGTCAGCTGGTTGTTTGTGCCTCAATTTCAACATATTGGCCGTCGGCTAGCATACAGGAGTCAACATGCTAAGCTACAGCTCTCTTGTCTTCATACACTATTATTATTATTATACTATTATTGCAGAGAGCGACTTGTATCCTCATGTGGAATCTGATCCGGTGTAGTATTAGTGTCATATCCTACGATGACGGTGTAATCAGTTTTATTTCCATCTTTTCAGAGGTGAACAACAGAGACTCGACCGCACTGATTTCTCATAAAAAGGCCGATACGTCAGCCAATCATAACGCGTCTGACAGCCGCTGTCTTCCTCCCGTCTTTCAGCTCGGTGGGCTTTGATTTAAGATCTCCGCCCAAGTTTATGGTGTATATATCCCAAATGGACATTTTAATAGGCTTTTACTTTCTTTTTTTCTCATCGTATTGTGCAAAGTAAGCAGTAATCATAAATTATGATCATTATAATTTGTGGCTGCCGGCTGAAAACCTTGCGTGGAATCTTCTCTGAAATGTCAAGTTTTCACAGAGACGCCGCGTTGGGAGGCTGACCGGCGAGAGACGCAGGGGAGGGGTTCATGAACGCATCTTTTCACATAAAAACATTACAATCAGCAGACTTTTGTTCTGTTGCAGTTATTACAGCAGGAATTCCCTCAAATAGTCCAGAGACACTACGCATGTGACTAAAGGAAAACACAAAACATCTGGAATACTTAAAATGTGATGGAATAATGCAGCCGTAAAAAAACACATTTATTGAAACGAGACGACACAGAATACTGTGCATGCGACATGATGATGATGATGATGATGATGATGATGATGATGATGATGATGATGTCACCATGTGGATTAAGATCATTGTTGACTTAATTTCCCCCTGCTCGTTGTCTAAAGGTGAACCGGTCGGATCGATGTGCTCTTGATCTCCGTTTATACTTCGTCTCACAATTATTTTTAGTATTGATCTTCGGAAAAAACAACCGGGCTTCCGGGACCATCGCCGGTACCTTTTGAGCTCAATGGTACCGGCTTTATGACTGAATGTGCTTCCACACGAGGTTCCTCTCTTCATGCACGGCGGGCTCAGCTCAGGCGGGAAGACGTAATCCGGACCGCGAGCGTTCAGACGGGATGAGGCGCTGACAAATACCCGACCGCAGGACTAGTGAGCGGGAGAGGACAGGAGGAAAGAGAGATTAAGGGCCACGCCGTTGTTTACCTCCTCCTCTGAGGTGCAGGGTGCTCTCGTCGTTTATAAATGTTAGTCGCTGTTATTGGTTACCTCGCAGGCGTTTGGGGGAAGAGGGAAGGAAGAGGAGAAAAAAGAGAAAAAACTTTGGGAAAGACCCAGGAGGGGGTTGGAAATAACTTTAATAATGCGTAGCAGGAGCTAAATGAGCTGTTCTGCGGTGCTTTAAGCCCCCCCCCCCCCCCCCCCCCCCCCCCGCGCCCATCCCCCCCCTCGCAGTCTCAGGGCCTGAATTATTAAAAGTGTTGTTTTCCCTTATTGCATTGCAGCAATGTGCCTCGTTGCTAGAAATGAGCTCACATTCTGGAGCCTTGAATGCTTAAAGCGACCCACCTCCGCCGGCAGAGCCAGGGGAGGGCGCGCACACACACACACACACACACACACACACACACACACACACACTAATATGTATCTACATCCTCCTATAATGTCGACGCTGTCCTCCATGTTGGATTTCTTTTGTTCGCTGATATATTCCCACTGATTTTGGCGGATAAACGCAGCGCTCCCCCGAACGCCTCATTACAGAGAACTCTCTCCTGTTGAGGGGTTTACATTTGGTGACGCCCACTGGCAGATGCAGACATAAAATATATAATGCAAAATAGATAAAAAAAACTGCTCCGACTTCGGTTTAACGTGTAGAACGTGCTCAGCGCTCAACGTGAACACGTTTATGCAACTTGTTAAAAGAAAAGCGAAATATGTGAAACATTGATCGTGCTTTTAACGAGCGAGACCAAGCTGAAAGAAAAGGTGACGGAGGATGAGATTGTTTCCGTCACCGAATAACTGGAGATATGAGTGAAAGGTGATTTCCTAGGAAGAGGTGATGTCATTCAATCGCTTTTTCTGCATGAAATAAAAAAATATTTTCATTCACAACCAAAAGACAAACCATTAAAGCAGCTGCATTATATTTGAATATTTGGTGCTATTTTTCTGCCGATCAACCGATCAATTAATTAAATTACATTGTAGTCCTAATCAGAGTATTTTAGTACACGATTGCATCCTGAACTCATTGTAACTAGGTTTGAGTTGAACTTTGACTCATAGTCGGTTAATTCTTCTATCACACTTTTACATTTACTTTTTCTTAAAACCAGTGAAACAAATCCAAACCGTTCAAACTATTCCCTAAAACACCAGCCCAGTTTTCATGAAACTGAGTGGAAGAGTGAAGCGTTGAGAGGAAGAACCGTCTCCCTTTTTAGGGCGGATCCAAATAAAAAAAACTTATATTTTTGGAAATCTATCCAAAGGTTGCACTTGCAGATTTAAATGTTGAACTGGGTCTTTGGCCCCTGAGGGCCCATCAATAGGGCCCGTCCCGTCCACAGGGCCCATCCAGTGGGCCCTTCTAAAGGGCCGGTCCAGAGGGCCCGTCCAGAGTGGGCCCGTCCGGAGTGGGCCGGTCCAGAACAGCTTTTTAGGGCCAACGTGGACCGGATTGACTTCCTGAGATCAATCTCATGAATCAATCTCTGCAGAAATGATAAATCCTGCAGCGCCTGAACTCATATTAACTTCACTGCACATTCTTTGTTTTCTTCTTTGCACGTTGGAAAAGATGGCGGAGTTTAAGGTTGAATATCGGCATTTAGAATGATTCATTCAATCCTGAAATATTGATAGCTGCATTTTCCTTGAGATCTGCGCGTGCAGACCGTGAGCGTCTGCAGCGAGATGACGAAAACTAAAACAAAGAAGCTCTGACTCGCAGCCAGAAGAGAGACGGAGCCGACCGGAGCGGCATCGCTCACTCAATAAAACAACAGCTCAGGTATCGCACGCGCCCGGCGATCTGGGAATGAAAATCATCGGCGGCCCGGAGCCAAACGCCTCGTCCTGGAGGAAGAAACGCTCTGAGAGAGCGAAGAGCAGACCAAATAAGTTGTAAGATAATGAAAAGTAGAACGCGAGTTGCATTCCTCCACACAGACACACAGCAACGCACTCTTTAATCACACAATTAATAATTAATCAGAGGTTGGGCTCGATGCTGTTGAGTCTGCAGATGAGAGAACGCCCGACTGCTGAGAGCGGCCCGGAAAAAAACAGGAATTAAGCAGCAAATAAAAGAGATGATCACCAGTCTGACGTGGAGCCAAAAGCAAAAAGCAACTCGTCGTCACTTTCAGTTCCATCGGATTCAAATGAAGCAAAAGAAATACAGTAAACACGCGGAGTGGAATCCATTTTTCATGAACAAAAATAAACAATTCATTAAATAAATAAAAGAGTTCTCAGCAGCTGGCTGCAGAGCGTCTCTCGTGTGACGTTTTCTACATGCACATGTGGAAGAGTCTGATTGTCTGCTCCGCTCGCTGCGTGTAAACAGCATCAATAACAGCACGACACACTGCGTGTGGAGGGATAGGTCAGGGGTGTGTGTGTGTGTGTGTGTGTGTGTGTGTGTTGTTATCTAAATCTGCATTGATTATGTGACTGTTATTGATCTGAGCAGCACACAGATGATCATTTGGCTCCATTATTTATCCCCGTGATGTATTAAACAGTGCAGGACGTGAGCGGCGGGATTTGAACCCACGGCGTCGTGCACGCCTCCTCTCCTCCATCGCTCGCCCCGGTGTTGCAGAGAGAGAGAGAGAGTGTTTACCCAGCTGTAATTACAACATGCACAATGACCTCATTCTGCTGTGTCAGTGGCCGTAATGTATAGCCCTCCATCTTAAAACTGCCAAAGGAAAAAAAAAAAAAAAAATGGCGTGCACTTATATTCAATGTGCTGACTACATTTTCCAGCATTTTTCTTTTCTTTTTTGTGTGCAGACGTTTAGCCGTTGACGGCGGATCAGAACCTGATATCAGCACACGCTGCTCCCGTCCTTTAATATGCATTCAATAATGTGAAATGATATTAGCTGCAGAGCTCATTGACTGCACTCAGGGTCTCTGTCTGCATGCATCGTCCTGCTCATCTGTTCCTCTTCTGCACACACACACACACACACACACACACACACACACACACACACACACACACACACACACACACACACACACACACACACACACACACACACACACACACACACACACACAGACGAAATGGAGGATACAAAAGGGTGGGATAGCAGCAGCAGCAGAGCAATCACACCGAGGAAAATGCCCCCCACGCCCGGCCCATTAATAACAGTAATACGGAGGCCCGATGCCGGCGCCGCCGAAAGCGCCGCTGACACTTTAATGGGCCTTTTTTACTTTTGTTTTTTAAATAATGCATGTGCTGCCTGCGCCCCACATCGCCCCCCCCCCCCCCCCCCCCCCTCCCCCCCCTCCTGTGCATTGCTCTTGTGCAGCGGCTACAGCGGGGACCCGTGTTGTCGGGCCGCCTGGGCCATGCGCCGCATTCATCACAACGCGGGGACCTCAGCGGGCAGCACATCACACTCCTGGGGACCCGTGTGTGTGTGTGCGTGTGTGTGTGTGTGTGTGTGTGAAGGCCCCTCATTGGCTCTGAGCTAATTAAAAGTGTCTCTGAGAGGCTGGTGTGTGACTTCTACAGGAAGGTTGCTGCTAGCTTGACCGCGTGCCAGCGCTGTTGTTCACTTAAACTGGGACATCCTTCTGCTCACGTCCCAATTTGAGGTCCTGGTAAGTCGGGCCTTGAAATGTAAACGCCCTCCCCGGCCGTGTTGGTTTATCGTTTGTAACACAAGCAGTGTGAATGTTTACCTCACATTCATGTTTTAGAATTCTTCAACAAAGCTCCAAAAACAGGAAGGATCACTGCTCAACATAATTAATGACGACATCATTTGTTGATAACAAACAATATTGTTGTCTCTTGTTTTCTAATTGTTGGACAACTTCCTGCTTGTCTGTAGCGTGAGAACATTGTTGTAGTCACTCATTGGCCCCTCCTCCTTTTTTCTGATTTGTCCCGGCCTCGACGTATGGATGTTTATTCCGTGCTGTAAAAGCTTCATAGGAAATGTAATATTTTCAAAATTGAACAAATAAATCTCAACGTAACTTTGTTAAAGAGTCGCTGCAGCAGAACTTTGACTTTAAAGTTTATTTCCAAACCTGTTTGAGCCGCCGTTGGGAGCGAGAACACATTGTTGTCGTTGTTTTCCAGAGGATGTGTCTCCGCCTTGCAGCTCATTTGGTTATTCGGATACGCTGCAGCGTGTTATTAGATCAGTCGTGCAACTTTATTGATCGAGGACGAGCTCCGTGTCCGTGTTTGACTTTACATGTGAGGTCAATAAACCTCTGGAGTCGATACGTATGACCGTCAATGATGCATTCGTATGGTTTCACTTCCTGTGCATCGGCTTCCTTTGATTGACTTTTCCTTTTCATTTATTTATTATGATTTTCCTCTCCGAGCGCAGTGTCTTGTTGCTGGTTGCTGGTGTCTAGTTGCTGGTTGCCCCCGGCTGCTTCCTGTCCGTGTCCATGACGCCCCCCTGTCTCCTCTGTCCCCCCTGCAGGAAACACGTTGTGTAAGTCAGGAAGCATCGCCGTCTTCGGGAACGTGGTGCACAGCGGCCTGCTGAACGAGCACCTCTGGCATTTGGGAGTGCCCCTCTTCACCAGACTGGTAAGCCCCGCCCCCTCCGTGTGCACGCTGACCTCCATCTTGTCTGCTGAACCCAAACCCGGCTCCAGGTTTGGGTTCCTTCTGACGTGGGCTCTGTTGCCGTGTTGGTTGAGGAGAACTCTCCACATCCTGGCATCTTAATTCACAGCAGATTCTTTTTTCTTGTTTTTTTGGGGCTCCATCTTCCGGTTGGGAAGTCCCATGTGAGGAAAAGCACTAAAAACAGTCCAAAGCCACATTTTGATTCATTTCTTCAGTTGAAGATTTTCCTTTTGCACTGACAGACTCAATAATTCATGACATGTAGCTCTATGGCAGCGATTTAAAAGTAAATTATAGGGGTTGTAATTATGAGCTGGTGTTGAGGGTTGATGATAAACGCATGTCTCTGATTGTCAAAGGAAACTGTTTGTTCTACACGAGACTCTCTGCTGCTGCTGAGCGGCGTGAAGCTGCAAAAAAATAATAAAATGCAGTCGGCGCGTCACTTTTTCCTCCTCGTTAATTACCTTCTTTCTGAGCCGGTCGCAAGTTTTCATCAATGTTTATTATTGATTCAATCTGTCGTCGCGGCTGTCATTTATGAGTCGAGAATTACCGTTGATTGGTGCACAAGGGTTGCATATAATTGGGTTACATTAAATAGATAATTCAGCTGATCTCATAAATGTCTAATGTGAAGGCTTGTTTGATTATCAATTAATGTCAAGCGGAGATGCAAGAGGCTGTTAGGATTCCTCTCTGGTTCACTTGTGTTGCAACGCTGCTGAATGTCTTCACAACCACAGAGACACACACACAGCATAAATATAGCACATATATATATATATATATATATATGTATATGTATATCAATGCATATTGATGATGCACGGGCAACACTGTAGCAAACAAGCCTTTGAAAGAAGCAGCAAACGATAAAGAGATTAAACACAACGGCGGAGACCGAGATTTGTCTTTCAATTAAACAGGAATTGTTGCTTTTTCTTTTTTTTTTATTATTAGTTATAAAGAGAAGGAATGCTGGATATAATTAAACTGATGTTTTGTCTCTGCGTGGCTTTCTAAAGGCAGAGAGTTTGAATATAACGTGGTGCTTCTGCTGTCCATGAAACACTGTGACGTGGCCCTTTAAGAGGAGTTACGCAATAGGCCCGATGATGTCACGTGATGTCATCGGGGTTGTTCTGCAGCGTGGGATTGCGAACACATTTCTGTGGAGTCTACCAGTTGTGTTTTAAGACAATGCCAGGTTGCATTGTGGGAAACATAGGAGGCAGTGTTGTTGTTCTGGAGCTTGACCTCGCTGGGATTAAAGTGAAGATATCTGCTCGTCTGCATATCAGCCGCTATCTCTTTGTATCGGTCTCTGGCCTGACCCCCAATGCATTGTGGGTGCACCTGAAACCTTTTGTATTACTTACAGGGTGCAATTAGTGTCAAAAGTGTCTCAGAATTATAAATGTGTTGTATTTTATTTGACTTTTACCATATTTAATACATCCTTAAATCTTACAATGGAGACTCTGTATGACGTCAGGCCTCATGATCCTGATGTCTGGTATCAAAAGTAATCCAGATGACGAGAGAATGTACTCTAACTGGTGCTAATATTTCCACTGCACCATGTGAATGAATGTAGACACACACACACACACACACACACACACACACACACACACACACACACACACACACACACTACTCGTGCTGTGAAGGCCGCTGTCCCTTCATTGGACCGGTGAGAAACCCGTCCAACACAAAGGTGTGACTTCCCGCCGCGGTAAAAAAAAAAGGCGTGGCCTCACGCTCGCCGTGCCGCACCGGGTCGCGCCGGCGGCGGCATCGGCGCGACACGCGGCGAGCCTTCACATCCCCGACACACAGGCCCCTAATTACTGCAGCGCCCTGGGCCGGCGCTGCTGCTCGGTGCCAAGGTGTAAACACTGCATTATTAACCGCACACACAGCCTGTGCACACGGACACGTCTAACACACTCCACGTATGTCTACACGGAGGCGTTACTGTAGTGGGATCCTTCACGCCGAGCCATACAATAGATTTATTGTCTCCCAGACAGTGCGCTCCAAAATCACCAGATGGGCGATTTGCTGCGCGTAGTGGAATGTATGCTTACAAATGATGTTTAATGATGTCTTCCAGGGGCAGGAAACAAAACATTACCGTTAGCAGGGCTAAATGTACAGGCTCTGCTGCGCGTCGGGGCGCTGGAGGTAAAGATACATCTAAAACCCGGGTTTCTTCCTGTGATTTCATCCATATTTAGTGGCTGTCGGGATGCGTCTTGATTTCTCCCTCGTCACCGTGGCTCACATGAGATGTAATTCATTTTATTTCACAAAGCGAGAGAAGGGAGTTTAGCAGTTGAGGTTTAAATCACATCCAACTACATTCCTGCTTATCCTGTGCAGGTTTACACGGTACAAGTGTCTTAAACCGCCATTGTTTCTCTGGTTGTATAGAAGCCGATGCTTCATGTGTTAAAGCTGCATTCTCTCTCCTGACCACCAGGGGGCGACTCCTCTGGTTGTATAGAAGTATATGCTTCATGTGTTAAAGCTGCATTCTCTATCCTGACCACCAGGGGAAGACTCCTCTGGTTGTATAGAAGCCTATGCTTCATGTGTTAAATCTGCATTCTCTCTCCTGACCACCAGGGGGTGACTCCTCTGGTTGTATAGAAGCCTATGCTTCATGTGTTAAAGCTGCATTCTCTCTCCTGACCATCAGGGGGCGACTCCTCTGGTTGTATAGAAGTATATGCTTCATGTGTTCGAGCTGCATTCTCTTAGCGTTGTTTAACGTAGCAATGCTTCCATCTTGATTGCTGGCAGTTAGATTATAAAAGCTGAGTCGGCAGCAGAAGGTCGTGTTGTGACGGCTAGCTGGCTGTTAGCTAGATTGCTGTTAGCTAGCTGGTTGTTAGCTAGCTGGCTGGCTGTTAGCCTTCTAGTTAGCCGGAAAACCCTTTCTACACTTTGTATTGTATTTCAACTGTGTCATTGGTCCATTGTAGGTATGTATATAGAGTAATATTCAGAGGAAAAAACCTCGTACATTTAGGAGTAAAAATTATGATATTTTGCGAGCAAACCAAAGATGTATTTTTTAATTAAACTCACACATTTCATGAGTTTTGTGAGGGAACCACGTGGCTTGACATCACAGTGTTAAATCAACCTCATCCTCACTGCCGTCAGTCACTCCGGCATTATTTATATATTATATTATTATAATAATATTTAAATCCAAATATATAGCAGCAGCAACTAGTCTG